>NC_090326.1:5794587-6122846 GCF_035084215.1 Heptranchias perlo | reverse complement strand
CGGGGGTAATAGAGAGACAAATCACTGATAGTAATAAGAACAGGGGCAATAGAGAGAGAAATCACCGACAGTAATAAGAACGGGGGTAACAGAGAGAGAAATCACTGACAGTAAGAAGATCGGGGCAGTAGAGAGACAAATCACTGACAGTAATAAGAACAGGAGTAATAGAGAGACAAATCACTGACAGTAATAAGCACAGGAGTAATAGGGAGAGAAATCATTGACAGTAATAAGAATGGGGTTAATAGAGAGATAAATCACTGAAAGTAATAAGAACGGGGGCAATGAACAGACAAATCACTGACAGTAATAAGAACGCAGGCAATAGAGAGTCAACTCACTGATAGTAATAAGAACAGGGGCAAGAGAGAGACAAATCACTGACAGTAATCAGAACAGGTGTAATGGGGAGAGAAATCACTGACAGCAATAAGAACGGGGGCAATAGAGAGAGAAATCACTGACATTAATAAGAACTGGGGTAATAGAGAGACAAATCACTGACAGTAATAAGAACAGGGGTAATCGAGCGACAAAACACTGACGGTAATAAGAACGGGGGTTATAGAGAGACAAATCACTGACAGTAATAAGAACGGGGATAATAGAGAGACAAATCACTGACGGTAATAAGAACGGGGGCAATGAACAGACAAATCACTGACAGTAATAAGAACGCAGGCAATGGAGAGACAAATCACTGACAGTAATAAGAACAGGGGTAATAGAGAGACAAATCACTGATGGTAATAATAAAGGGGGTAATAGAGAGAGAAATCAATGACAGTAATAAGAACGGGAGTAATAGATAGACAAATCACTGACAGTAATAAGAACGGGAGTAATAGAGAGACAAATCACTGATGGTAATAAGAACGGGCGTAATAGAGAGACAAATCAATGATGGTAATAAGAACGGGGGTAATAGAGAGAGAAATCACTGACAGTAATAAGAACTCGGGTAATAGAGAGACAAATCACTGACAGGAATAAGAACAGGGATGATAGAGAGACAAAACACTGACAGTAATAAGAACGGGGGTAATAGAAAGACAAATCATTGATGGTAATAAGAACGGGGGCAATAGAGAGACAAATCACTGACAGTAATAAGAACGGGAGTAATAGAGAGACAAATCACTGACAGCAATAAGAACGGGGGTAATAGAGAGACAAATCACTAACAGTAATAAGAACGGGGGCAATAGAGAGACAAATCACTGACAGTAATAAGAACGGGGGTAATAGAGAGACAAATCACTGACGGTAATAAGAACGGGGGTAATAGAGAGACAAATCACTGACAGTAATAATAACGGGGGTAATAGAGAGATAAATCACTGATGGTAATAAGAACGGGGGTAATAGTGAGACAAATAACTGACAGTAAAAAGAACAGGGGCAATAGAGAGAGAAATCACCGACAGTAATAAGAACGGGGGCAATAGAGAGACAAATCACTGACAGTAATAAGAACGGGGGTAATGGAGAGATAAATCACTGATGGTAATAATAACGGGGGTAATAGAGAGACAAATCACTGACAGTAATAAGAACAGGGGCAATAGAGAGAGAAATCACCGACAATAATAAGAACGGGGGTAATAGAGAGACAAATCACTGACAGTAATAAGAACGCGGGTAACAGAGAGAGAAATCACTGACAGTAATAAGATCGGGGCAGTAGAAAGACAAGTCACTGACAGTAATAAGAACAGGTGTAATAGAGAGACAAATCACTGACAGTAATAAGAACAGGAATAATTGGGAGAGAAATAACTGACAGTAATAAGAATGGGGTTAATAGAGAGATAAATCACTGACAGTAATAAGAACGGGGGCAATGAACAGACAAATCACTGACAGTAATAAGAACGCATGCAATAGAGAGACAAATCACTGACAGTAATAAGAACAGGGGCAAGAGAGAGACAAATCACTGACAGTAATCAGAACAGGTGTAATAGAGAGAGAAATCACTGACAGCAACAAGAACGGGGGCAATTGAGAGAGAAATCACTGACAGTAATAAGAACTGGGGTAATAGAGAGACAAATCACTGACAGTAATAAGAACAGGGGTAATAGAGCGACAAAACACTGACAGTAATAAGAACGGGGGTAATAGAGAGACAAATCACTGATGGTAATAAGAACGGGGATAATAGAGAGACAAATCACTGACGGTAATAAGAACAGGCGTAATAGAGCGACAAAACACTGACAGTAATAAGAACGGGGGTAATAGAGAGACAAATCACTGACGGTAATAAGAACGGGGATAATAGAGAGACAAATCACTGACAGGAATAAGAACAGGGGTAATAGAGAGAGAAATCACTGACAGTAATAAGAACGGGGGTAATAGAGAGACAAATCACTGATGGTAATAAGAAAGGGGGTAATAGAGAGAGAAATCACTGACAGTAATAAGAACGGGAGTAAACGAGAGACAAATCACTGACAGTAATAAGAACGGGAGTAATAGAGAGACAAATCACTGATGGTAATAAGAACGGGGGTGATAGAGAGACAAATCAATGACGGTAATAAGAACGGGGGTAATAGAGAGACAAATCACTGACAGTAATAAGAACGGGGGCAATAGAGAGAGAAATCACTGACAGTAATAAGAACAGGGGTAATAGAGAGACAAAACACTGACAGCAATAAGAACGGGGGTAATAGAGAGACAAATCACTGATAGTAATAAGAACGGGGGTAATAGAAAGACAAATCATTGATGGTAATAAGAACGGGGGCAATAGAGAGACAAATCACTGACAGTAATAAGAACGGGAGTAATAGAGAGACAAATCACTGACAGCAATAAGAACGGGGGTAATAGAGAGACAAATCACTAACAGTAATAAGAACGGGGGCAATAGAGAGACAAATCACTGACAGTAATAAGAATGGGAGTAATAGAGAGACAAATCACTGACAGCAATAAGAACGGGGGTAATAGAGAGACAAATCACTAACAGTAATAAGAACGGGGGCAATAGAGAGACAAATCACTGACAGTAATAAGAACGGGAGTAATAGAGAGACAAATCACTGACAGCAATAAGAACGGGGGTAATAGAGAGACAAATCACTAACAGTAATAAGAACGGGGGTAATAGAGAGACAAATCACTGACGGTAATAAGAACGGGGGTAATAGAGAGATAAATCACTGATGGTAATAAGAACGGGGGTAATAGTGAGACAAATAACTGACAGTAATAAGAACAGGGGCAATAGAGAGAGAAATCACCGACAGTAATAAGAACGGGGGCAATAGAGAGACAAATCACTGACAGTAATAAGAACGGGGGTAATGGAGAGATAAATCACTGATGGTAATAATAACGGGGGTAATAGAGAGACAAATCACTGACAGTAATAAGAACAGGGGCAATAGAGAGAGAAATCACCGACAATAATAAGAACGGGGGTAATGGAGAGATAAATCACTGATGGTAATAATAACGGGGGTATTAGAGAGACAAATCACTGACAGTAATAAGAACAGGGGTAATAGAGAGAGAAATCACTGACAGCAACAAGAACGGGGGCAATAGAGAGAGAAATCAATGACAGTAATAAGAACTGGGGTAATAGAGAGACAAATCACTGACAGTAATAAGAACAGGGGTAATAGAGCGACAAAACACTGACAGTAATAAGAACGGGGGTAATAGAGAGACAAATCACTGATGGTAATAAGAACGGGGATAATAGAGAGACAAATCACTGACGGTAATAAGAACAGGCGTAATAGAGCGACAAAACACTGACAGTAATAAGAACGGGGGTAATAGAGAGACAAATCACTGACGGTAATAAGAACGGGGATAATAGAGAGACAAATCACTGACAGGAATAAGAACAGGGGTAATAGAGAGAGAAATCACTGACAGTAATAAGAACGGGGGTAATAGAGAGACAAATCACTGATGGTAATAAGAAAGGGGGTAATAGAGAGAGAAATCACTGACAGTAATAAGAACGGGAGTAATCGAGAGACAAATCACTGACAGTAATAAGAACGGGAGTAATAGAGAGACAAATCACTGATGGTAATAAGAACGGGGGTGATAGAGAGACAAATCAATGACGGTAATAAGAACGGGGGTAATAGAGAGACAAATCACTGACAGTAATAAGAACGGGGGCAATAGAGAGAGAAATCACTGACAGTAATAAGAACAGGGGTAATAGAGAGACAAAACACTGACAGTAATAAGAACGGGGGTAATAGAGAGACAAATCACCGATAGTAATAAGAACGGGGGTAATAGAAAGACAAATCATTGATGGTAATAAGAACGGGGGCAATAGAGAGACAAATCACTGACAGTAATAAGAACGGGAGTAATAGAGAGACAAATCACTGACAGCAATAAGAACGGGGGTAATAGAGAGACAAATCACTAACAGTAATAAGAACGGGGGCAATAGAGAGACAAATCACTGACAGTAATAAGAACGGGAGTAATAGAGAGACAAATCACTGACAGCAATAAGAACGGGGGTAATAGAGAGACAAATCACTAACAGTAATAAGAACGGGGGCAATAGAGAGACAAATCACTGACAGTAATAAGAACGGGAGTAATAGAGAGACAAATCACTGACAGCAATAAGAACGGGGGTAATAGAGAGACAAATCACTAACAGTAATAAGAACGGGGGTAATAGAGAGACAAATCACTGACGGTAATAAGAACGGGGGTAATAGAGAGATAAATCACTGATGGTAATAAGAACGGGGGTAATAGTGAGACAAATAACTGACAGTAATAAGAACAGGGGCAATAGAGAGAGAAATCACCGACAGTAATAAGAACGGGGGCAATAGAGAGACAAATCACTGACAGTAATAAGAACGGGGGTAATGGAGAGATAAATCACTGATGGTAATAATAACGGGGGTAATAGAGAGACAAATCACTGACAGTAATAAGAACAGGGGCAATAGAGAGAGAAATCACCGACAATAATAAGAACGGGGGTAATAGAGAGACAAATCACTGACAGTAATAAGAACGCGGGTAACAGAGAGAGAAATCACTGACAGTAATAAGATCGGGGCAGTAGAGAGACAAATCACTGACAGTAATAAGAACAGGAGTAATAGAGAGACAAATCACTGACAGTAATAAGCACAGGAGTAATTGGGAGAGAAATCACTGACAGTAATAAGAATGGGGTTAATAGAGAGATAAATCACTGACAGTAATAAGAACGGGGGCAATTAACAGACAATTCACTGACAGTAATAAGAACGCATGCAATAGAGAGACAAATCACTGACAGTAATAAGAACAGGGGCAAGAGAGAGACAAATCACTGACAGTAATCAGAACAGGGGTAATAGAGAGAGAAATCACTGACAGCAACAAGAACGGGGGCAATAGAGAGAGAAATGATTGACAGTAATAAGAACTGGGGTAATAGAGAGACAAATCACTGACAGTAATAAGAACAGGGGTAATAGAGCGACAAAACACTGACAGTAATAAGAACGGGGGAAATAGAGAGACAAATCACTGATGGTAATAAGAACGGGGATAATGGAGAGACAAATCCCTGACGGTAATAAGAACGGGGATAATAGAGAGCCAAATCACTGACAGGAATAAGAACAGGGGTAATAGAGAGAGAAATCACTGACAGTAATAAGAACGGGGGTAATAGAGAGACAAATCACTGATGGTAATAAGAAAGGGGGTAATAGAGAGAGAAATCACTGACAGTAATAAGAACGGGAGTAATCGAGAGACAAATCACTGACAGTAATAAGAACGGGAGTAATAGAGAGACAAATCACTGATCGTAATAAGAACGGGGGTGATAGAGAGACAAATCAATGACGGTAATAAGAACGGGGGTAATAGAGAGACAAAACACTGACAGTAATAAGAACGGGGGCAATAGAGAGAGAAATCACTGACAGTAATAAGAACAGGGGTAATAGAGAGACAAAACACTGACAGTAATAAGAACGGGGGTAATAGAGAGACAAATCACTGATAGTAATAAGAACGGGGGTAATAGAAAGACAAATCATTGATGGTAATAAGAACGGGGGCAATAGAGAGACAAATCACTGACAGTAATAAGAACGGGAGTAATAGAGAGACAAATCACTGACAGCAATAAGAACGGGAGTAATAGAGAGACAAATCACTAACAGTAATAAGAACGGGGGCAATAGAGAGACAAATCACTGACAGTAATAAGAACGGGAGTAATAGAGAGACAAATCACTGACAGCAATAAGATCGGGGGTAATAGAGAGACAAATCACTGACAGTAATTAGAACGGGGGTAATAGAGAAAAAAATCACTGACGGTAATAAGAACGGGTGTAATAGAGAGACAAATCACTGACAGTAATAAGAACAGAGGTAATAGAGAGAGAAATCACTGACAGTAA
The DNA here is from genome assembly GCF_035084215.1 of Heptranchias perlo. Taxonomy (NCBI): domain Eukaryota; kingdom Metazoa; phylum Chordata; class Chondrichthyes; order Hexanchiformes; family Hexanchidae; genus Heptranchias; species Heptranchias perlo. Next base: position 6,116,415 of record NC_090326.1, on the reverse strand, counting down.
TAAGAACGGGGGTAATAGAGAGACAAATCACTGATAGTAATAAGAACAGGGGCAATAGAGAGAGAAATCACCGACAGTAATAAGGACGGGGCAATAGAGAGACAAATCACTGACAGTAATAAGAACGGGGGCAACAGAGAGACAAATCACTGACAGTAATGAGAACAGGAGTAATAGGGAGAGAAATCACTGACAGTAATAAGAATGGGGGTAATAGAGAGACAAATCACTGACATTAATAAGAACGGGGGCAATGAACAGACAAATCACTGACAGTAATAAGAACGGGGGCAACAGAGAGACAAATCACTGACAGTAATGAGAACAGGAGTAATAGGGAGAGAAATCACTGACAGTAATCTGAACGGGGGTAATAGAGAGATAAATCACTGATGGTAATAAGAACGGGGGTAATAGAGAGAGAAATCACTGACAGTAATAAGAACGGGGGTAATAGAGAGAGAAATCACTGACAGTAATAAGAACGGGGGTAATAGAGAGAGAAATCACCGACAGTAATAAGAACGGGGGTAATAGAGAGACAAATCACTGACAGTAATAAGAACGGGGGTAATAGAGAGAGAAATCACTGACAGTAATAAGAACGGGGGTAAGAGAGAGAATAATCACTGACAGTAATCTGAACGGGGGTAATAGAGAGATAAATCACTGATGGTAATAAGAACGGGGGTAATAGAGAGAGAAATCACTGACAGTAATAAGAACGGGGGTAATAGAGAGAGAAATCACTGACAGTAATAAGAACGGGGGTAATAGAGAGAGAAATCACCAACAGTAATAAGAACGGGGGTAATAGAGAGACAAATCACTGACAGTAATAAGACAGTAATTTTCTCTCTGTCTCCCCCAGTGTTTTTCTCTCTGTCTCCCCCAGTGTTGCTCTCTCTCTCCCCCAGTGCAGCTCTGTCTCTCCCCCAGTGTAGCTCTCTCTCTCCCCCAGTGTTGCTCTCTCTCCCCCAGTGTTTCTCTCTCTCTCCCCCAGTGTTTCTCTCTCTCTCCCCCAGTGTTTCTCTCTCTCTCCTTCAGTATTTCTCTCTCCCTCTCACCCCAGTTTTTCTCACTGTGTCTTTCTCTCCCCCCATTGTTTCACTCTCTCTCTCCCCCCGAGTGTTTCTCTCTCTCTCTCTCTCTCTCTCCCCCCAGAGTTTCTCTCTCTCTCTCTCTCTCCCCAGTGTTTCTCTCTCTCTCTCCCCCCAGTGTTTCTTTTTCTCTCTCTCTCTCGACCCATAGTGTTCCTCTCTCTCTCTCTCCCCAGTGTTTTTCTCTCTCTCTTTCCCCAAGAGTTTCTCTCTCCCCCCGCCCCAGTGTTTGTCTCTCTCTCTCTCTTCCCAGTGTTTCTCACTCTCTCTCCCCGCAGTGTTTCCCTCTCCGCCCCCCCTCCCCCCCAGTATTTATATCTCTCTCTCTCCCCAGTGTTTCTCTCTCTCTCCCCCAGTGTTGCTGTGGAAGCTGCATCATCAGATAATTTCGAACAGAAATCGACAGTTTTCGAGAAGTAAAGGGAATTAGGGGTTATGCGGAGCGGGCAGGAAATTGGACATGAAGCTGTGTTCGGATCGGTCAATGCCCTATGGGTGGCGGAGAGGGCCCAGGGGCTGTGTGGCCGGGTTCTGCTTCTACTTCTTGTGTTCTTCAGATTTGTGGTTGGGATCAGATCAGCCATGATCTTATTGAATTGCGGAGCAGGCTCGAGGGGCCGATTGGCCTACTCCTGCTCCAATTTCTTATGTTCTTTTGTTCTTAACAGGAGTAATAGAGAGAGAAATCACTGACAGTAATAAGAACAGGAGTAATAGAGAGAGAAATCACTGACAGTAATAAGAATGGGGGTAATAGAGAGACAATCACTGACAGTAATAAGAACGCGGGTAACAGAGAGAGAAATCACTGACAGTAATAAGATCGGGGCAGTCGAGAGACAAATCACTGACAGTAATAAGAACAGGAGTAATAGTGATACAAATCACTGACAGTAATAAGAACAGGAGTAATAGGGAGAGAAATCACTGACAGTAATAAGAATGGGGGTAATAGAGAGACAAATCACTGACATTAATAAGAACGGGGGCAATGAACAGACAAATCACTGACAGTAATAAGAACGCAGGCAATAGAGAGACAAATCACTGACAGTAATAAGAACAGGGGCAAGAGAGAGACAAATCACTGACAGTGATCAGAACAGGGGTAATAGAGAGAGAAATCACTGACAGTAATAAGAACGGGGGTAATAGAGAGACAAATCACTGATAGTAATAAGAACGGAAGCAATAGAGAGACAAATCACCGACAGTAATAAGGACAGGGCAATTGAGAGACAAATCACTGACAGCAATAAGAACGGGGGTAATAGAGAGACAAATCACTAACAGTAATAAGAACGGGAACAATAGAGAGACAAATCACTGACAGTAATAAGAACGGGGGTAATAGAGAGACAAATCACTGACGGTAATAAGAACGGGGGTAATAGAGAGATAAATCACTGATGGTAATAAGAACGGGGGTAATAGAGAGAGAAATCACTGATGGTAATAAGAACGGGGGTAACAGAGAGAGAAATCACTGACAGTAATAAGAACGGGGGTAATAGAGAAACAAATGACTGACAGTAATAAGAACGCGGGTAGCAGAGAGAGAAATCACTGACAGTAATAAGATCGGTGCAGTCGAGGGACAAATCACTGACAGTAATAAGAACAGGAGTAATAGTGATACAAATCACTGACAGTAATAAGAACAGGAGTAATAGGGAGAGAAATCACTGACAGTCATAAGAATGGGGGTAATAGAGAGACAAATCACTGACAGTAATAAGAACGGGGGCAATGAACAGACAAATCACTGACAGTAATAAGAACAGGGGCAAGAGAGAGACAAATCACTGACAGTAATCAGAACAGGGGTAATATAGAGAGAAATCACTGACAGTAATCAGAACGGGAGCAATAGAGAGACAAATCACTGACAGTAATGAGAACGGGGGTAATAGAGAGACAAATCACTGACAGCAATAAGATCGGGGGCAATAGAGAGACAAATCACTGACAGTAATAAGAACAGGAGTAATAGAGAGAGAAATCACTGACAGTAATAAGAATGGGGGTAATAGAGAGACAATCACTGACAGTAATAAGAACGCGGGTAACAGAGAGAGAAATCACTGACAGTAATAAGATCGGGGCAGTCGAGAGACAAATCACTGACAGTAATAAGAACAGGAGTAATAGTGATACAAATCACTGACAGTAATAAGAACAGGAGTAATAGGGAGAGAAATCACTGACAGTAATAAGAATGGGGGTAATAGAGAGACAAATCACTGACATTAATAAGAACGGGGGCAATGAACAGACAAATCACTGACAGTAATAAGAACGCAGGCAATAGAGAGACAAATCACTGACAGTAATAAGAACAGGGGCAAGAGAGAGACAAATCACTGACAGTAATCAGAACAGGGGTAATAGAGAGAGAAATCACTGACAGTAATAAGAACGGGGGTAATAGAGAGACAAATCACTGATAGTAATAAGAACGGAAGCAATAGAGAGACAAATCACCGACAGTAATAAGGACAGGGCAATTGAGAGACAAATCACTGACAGCAATAAGAACGGGGGTAATAGAGAGACAAATCACTAACAGTAATAAGAACGGGGGCAATAGAGAGACAAATCACTGACAGTAATAAGAACGGGGGTAATAGAGAGACAAATCACTGACGGTAATAAGAACGGGGGTAATAGAGAGATAAATCACTGATGGTAATAAGAACGGGGGTAATAGAGAGAGAAATCACTGATGGTAATAAGAACGGGGGTAACAGAGAGAGAAATCACTGACAGTAATAAGAACGGGGGTAATAGAGAAACAAATGACTGACAGTAATAAGAACGCGGGTAGCAGAGAGAGAAATCACTGACAGTAATAAGATCGGTGCAGTCGAGGGACAAATCACTGACAGTAATAAGAACAGGAGTAATAGTGATACAAATCACTGACAGTAATAAGAACAGGAGTAATAGGGAGAGAAATCACTGACAGTCATAAGAATGGGGGTAATAGAGAGACAAATCACTGACAGTAATAAGAACGGGGGCAATGAACAGACAAATCACTGACAGTAATAAGAACAGGGGCAAGAGAGAGACAAATCACTGACAGTAATCAGAACAGGGGTAATATAGAGAGAAATCACTGACAGTAATCAGAACGGGAGCAATAGAGAGACAAATCACTGACAGTAATGAGAACGGGGGTAATAGAGAGACAAATCACTGACAGCAATAAGATCGGGGGCAATAGAGAGACAAATCACTGACAGCAATAAGAACGGGGGTAATAGAGAGACAAATCACTAACAGTAATAAGAACGGGGGCAATAGAGAGACAAATCACTGACAGTAATAAGAACGGGGGTAATAGAGTGACAAATCACTGACGGTAATAAGAACGGGGGTAATAGAGAGATAAATCACTGATGGTAATAAGAACGGGGGTAATAGAGAGAGAAATCACTGACAGTAATAAGATCGGGGCAGTAGAGAGACAAATCACTGACAGTAATAAGAACAGGAGTAATAGAGAGACAAATCACTGACAGTAATAAGAACAGGAGTAATAGAGAGAGAAATCGCTGACAGTAATAAGAATGGGGGTAATAGAGAGACAAATCACCGACAGTGATAAGAACGCGGGTAACAGAGAGAGAAATCACTGACAGTAATAAGATCGGGGCAGTAGAGAGACAAATCACTGACAGTAATAAGAACAGGAGTAATAGAGAGACAAATCACTGACAGTAATAAGAACAGGAGTAATAGAGAGAGAAATCACTGACAGTAATAAGAACGGGGGTAATAGAGAGACAAATCACTGACAGTGATAAGAACGCGGGTAACAGAGAGAGAAATCACTGACAGTAATAAGATCGGGGCAGTCGAGAGACAAATCACTGACAGTAATAAGAACAGGAGTAATAGGGAGAGAAATCACTGACAGTAATAAGAATGGGGGTAATAGAGAGACAAATCACTGACATTAATAAGAACGGGGGAAATGAACAGACAAATCACTGACAGTAATAAGAACGCAGGCAATAGAGAGACAAATCACTGACAGTAATAAGAACAGGGGCAAGAGAGAGACAAATCACTGACAGTAATAAGAACGCAGGCAATAGAGAGACAAATCACTGACAGTAATAAGAACAGGGGCAAGAGAGAGACAAATCACTGACAGTAATCAGAACAGGGGTAATAGAGAGAGAAATCACTGACAGTAATAAGAACGGGGGTAATAGAGAGACAAATCACTGATAGTAATAAGAACGGAAGCAATAGAGAGACAAATCACCGACAGTAATAAGGACGGGGCAATAGAGAGACAAATCACTGACAGTCATAAGAACGGGGGTAATAGAGAGATAAATCACTGACAGTAATAAGAACGGGGGTAAGAGAGAGAATAATCACTGACAGTAATAAGAACGGGGGTAATAGGGAGAGAAATCACTGATGGTAATAAGAACGGGGGTAATAGAGAGAGAAATCACTGATGGTAATAAGAACGGGGGTAAGAGAGAGAATAATCACTGACAGTAATATGAACGGCGGTAATAGAGAGATAAATCACTGATGGTAATAAGAACGGGGGTAATAGAGAGAGAAATCACCGACAGTAATAAGAACGGGGGTAATAGAGAGACAAATTACTGACAGTAATAAGAACGCGGGTAGCAGAGAGAGAAATCACTGACAGTGATAAGATCGGGGCAGTAGAGAGACAAATCACTGACAGTAATAAGAACAGGAGTAATAGAGAGACAAATCACTGACAGTAATAAGAACAGGAGTAATAGAGAGAGAAATCACTGACAGTAATAAGAACGGGGGTAATAGAGAGAGAAATCACCGACAGTAATAAGAACGGGGGTAATAGAGAGACAAATCACTGACAGTAATAAGAACAGGAGTAATAGGGAGAGAAATCACTGACAGTCATAAGAATGGGGGTAATAGAGAGACAAATCACTGACAGTAATAAGAACGGGGGCAATGAACAGACAAATCACTGACAGTAATAAGAACAGGGGCAAGAGAGAGACAAATCACTGACAGTAATCAGAACAGGGGTAATATAGAGAGAAATCACTGACAGTAATCAGAACGGGAGCAATAGAGAGACAAATCACTGACAGTAATGAGAACGGGGGTAATAGAGAGACAAATCACTGACAGCAATAAGATCGGGGGCAATAGAGAGACAAATCACTGACAGTAATAAGAACAGGAGTAATAGAGAGAGAAATCACTGACAGTAATAAGAATGGGGGTAATAGAGAGACAATCACTGACAGTAATAAGAACGCGGGTAACAGAGAGAGAAATCACTGACAGTAATAAGATCGGGGCAGTCGAGAGACAAATCACTGACAGTAATAAGAACAGGAGTAATAGTGATACAAATCACTGACAGTAATAAGAACAGGAGTAATAGGGAGAGAAATCACTGACAGTAATAAGAATGGGGGTAATAGAGAGACAAATCACTGACATTAATAAGAACGGGGGCAATGAACAGACAAATCACTGACAGTAATAAGAACGCAGGCAATAGAGAGACAAATCACTGACAGTAATAAGAACAGGGGCAAGAGAGAGACAAATCACTGACAGTAATCAGAACAGGGGTAATAGAGAGAGAAATCACTGACAGTAATAAGAACGGGGGTAATAGAGAGACAAATCACTGATAGTAATAAGAACGGAAGCAATAGAGAGACAAATCACCGACAGTAATAAGGACAGGGCAATTGAGAGACAAATCACTGACAGCAATAAGAACGGGGGTAATAGAGAGACAAATCACTAACAGTAATAAGAACGGGGGCAATAGAGAGACAAATCACTGACAGTAATAAGAACGGGGGTAATAGAGAGACAAATCACTGACGGTAATAAGAACGGGGGTAATAGAGAGATAAATCACTGATGGTAATAAGAACGGGGGTAATAGAGAGAGAAATCACTGATGGTAATAAGAACGGGGGTAACAGAGAGAGAAATCACTGACAGTAATAAGAACGGGGGTAATAGAGAAACAAATGACTGACAGTAATAAGAACGCGGGTAGCAGAGAGAGAAATCACTGACAGTAATAAGATCGGTGCAGTCGAGGGACAAATCACTGACAGTAATAAGAACAGGAGTAATAGTGATACAAATCACTGACAGTAATAAGAACAGGAGTAATAGGGAGAGAAATCACTGACAGTCATAAGAATGGGGGTAATAGAGAGACAAATCACTGACAGTAATAAGAACGGGGGCAATGAACAGACAAATCACTGACAGTAATAAGAACAGGGGCAAGAGAGAGACAAATCACTGACAGTAATCAGAACAGGGGTAATATAGAGAGAAATCACTGACAGTAATCAGAACGGGAGCAATAGAGAGACAAATCACTGACAGTAATGAGAACGGGGGTAATAGAGAGACAAATCACTGACAGCAATAAGATCGGGGGCAATAGAGAGACAAATCACTGACAGCAATAAGAACGGGGGTAATAGAGAGACAAATCACTAACAGTAATAAGAACGGGGGCAATAGAGAGACAAATCACTGACAGTAATAAGAACGGGGGTAATAGAGTGACAAATCACTGACGGTAATAAGAACGGGGGTAATAGAGAGATAAATCACTGATGGTAATAAGAACGGGGGTAATAGAGAGAGAAATCACTGACAGTAATAAGATCGGGGCAGTAGAGAGACAAATCACTGACAGTAATAAGAACAGGAGTAATAGAGAGACAAATCACTGACAGTAATAAGAACAGGAGTAATAGAGAGAGAAATCGCTGACAGTAATAAGAATGGGGGTAATAGAGAGACAAATCACCGACAGTGATAAGAACGCGGGTAACAGAGAGAGAAATCACTGACAGTAATAAGATCGGGGCAGTAGAGAGACAAATCACTGACAGTAATAAGAACAGGAGTAATAGAGAGACAAATCACTGACAGTAATAAGAACAGGAGTAATAGAGAGAGAAATCACTGACAGTAATAAGAACGGGGGTAATAGAGAGACAAATCACTGACAGTGATAAGAACGCGGGTAACAGAGAGAGAAATCACTGACAGTAATAAGATCGGGGCAGTCGAGAGACAAATCACTGACAGTAATAAGAACAGGAGTAATAGGGAGAGAAATCACTGACAGTAATAAGAATGGGGGTAATAGAGAGACAAATCACTGACATTAATAAGAACGGGGGAAATGAACAGACAAATCACTGACAGTAATAAGAACGCAGGCAATAGAGAGACAAATCACTGACAGTAATAAGAACAGGGGCAAGAGAGAGACAAATCACTGACAGTAATAAGAACGCAGGCAATAGAGAGACAAATCACTGACAGTAATAAGAACAGGGGCAAGAGAGAGACAAATCACTGACAGTAATCAGAACAGGGGTAATAGAGAGAGAAATCACTGACAGTAATAAGAACGGGGGTAATAGAGAGACAAATCACTGATAGTAATAAGAACGGAAGCAATAGAGAGACAAATCACCGACAGTAATAAGGACGGGGCAATAGAGAGACAAATCACTGACAGTCATAAGAACGGGGGTAATAGAGAGATAAATCACTGACAGTAATAAGAACGGGGGTAAGAGAGAGAATAATCACTGACAGTAATAAGAACGGGGGTAATAGGGAGAGAAATCACTGATGGTAATAAGAACGGGGGTAATAGAGAGAGAAATCACTGATGGTAATAAGAACGGGGGTAAGAGAGAGAATAATCACTGACAGTAATATGAACGGCGGTAATAGAGAGATAAATCACTGATGGTAATAAGAACGGGGGTAATAGAGAGAGAAATCACCGACAGTAATAAGAACGGGGGTAATAGAGAGACAAATTACTGACAGTAATAAGAACGCGGGTAGCAGAGAGAGAAATCACTGACAGTGATAAGATCGGGGCAGTAGAGAGACAAATCACTGACAGTAATAAGAACAGGAGTAATAGAGAGACAAATCACTGACAGTAATAAGAACAGGAGTAATAGAGAGAGAAATCACTGACAGTAATAAGAACGGGGGTAATAGAGAGAGAAATCACCGACAGTAATAAGAACGGGGGTAATAGAGAGACAAATCACTGACAGTAATAAGAACGGGGGTAATAGAGAGAGAAATCACTGACAGTAATAAGAACGGGGGTAAGAGAGAGAATAATCACTGACAGTAATATGAACGGGGGTAATAGAGAGATAAATCACTGATGGTAATAAGAACGGGGGTAATAGAGAGAGAAATCACTGACAGTAATAAGAACGGGGGTAATAGAGAGAGAAATCACTGACAGTAATAAGAACGGGGGTAATAGAGAGAGAAATCACCGACAGTAATAAGAACGGGGGTAATAGAGAGACAAATCACTGACAGTAATAAGACAGTAATTTTCTCTCTGTCTCCCCCAGTGTTTTTCTCTCTGTCTCCCCCAGTGTTGCTCTCTCTCTCCCCCAGTGCAGCTCTCTCTCTCCCCCAGTGTAGCTCTCTCTCTCCCCCAGTGTTGCTCTCTCTCCCCCAGTGATTCTCTCTCCCTCTCACCCCAGTTTTTCTCACTGTGTCTTTCTCTCCCCCCATTGTTTCACTCTCTCTCTCCCCCCGAGTGTTTCTCTCTCTCTCTCTCTCTCTCTCCCCCCAGAGTTTCTCTCTCTCTCTCTCTCTCCCCAGTGTTTCTCTCTCTCTCTCCCCCCAGTGTTTCTTTTTCTCTCTCTCTCTCGACCCATAGTGTTCCTCTCTCTCTCTCTCCCCAGTGTTTTTCTCTCTCTCTTTCCCCAAGAGTTTCTCTCTCCCCCCGCCCCAGTGTTTGTCTCTCTCTCTCTCTTCCCAGTGTTTCTCACTCTCTCTCCCCGCAGTGTTTCCCTCTCCGCCCCCCCCCCCCAGTATTTATATCTCTCTCTCCCCCCGAGTGTTTCTCTCTCTCTCTCTCTCTCTCTCCCCCCAGAGTTTCTCTCTCTCTCTCTCTCTCCCCAGTGTTTCTCTCTCTCTCTCCCCCCAGTGTTTCTTTTTCTCTCTCTCTCTCGACCCATAGTGTTCCTCTCTCTCTCTCCCCAGTGTTTTTCTCTCTCTCTTTCCCCAAGAGTTTCTCTCTCCCCCCGCCCCAGTGTTTGTCTCTCTCTCTCTCTTCCCAGTGTTTCTCACTCTCTCTCCCCGCAGTGTTTCCCTCTCCGCCCCCCCCCCCAGTATTTATATCTCTCTCTCTCCCCAGTGTTTCTCTCTCTCTCCCCCAGTGTTGCTCTCTCTCTCCCCCAGTGTTGCTGTGGAAGCTACATCATCAGATAATTTAGAACAGAAATCGACAGTTTTCGAGAAGTAAAGGGAATTAGGGGTTCTGCGGAGCGGGCAGGAAATTGGACATGAAGCTGTGTTCGGATCGGTCAATGCCCTATGGGTGGCGGAGAGGGCCCAGGGGCTGTGTGGCCGGGTTCTGCTTCTACTTCTTGTGTTCTTCAGATTTGTGGTTGGGATCAGATCAGCCATGATCTTATTGAATGGCGGAGCAGGCTCGAGGGGCCGATTGGCATACTCCTGCTCCAATTTCTTATGTTCTTTTGTTCTTAACAGGAGTAATAGAGAGAGAAATCACTGACAGTAATAAGAACAGGAGTAATAGAGAGAGAAATCACTGACAGTAATAACAACGGGGGTAATAGAGAGACAAATCACTGACAGTAATAAGAACAGGAGTAATAGAGAGAGAAATCACTGACAGTAATAAGAATGGGGGTAATAGAGAGACAATCACTGACAGTAATAAGAACAGGAGTAATAGGGAGAGAAATCACTGACAGTAATAAGAATGGGGGTAATAGAGAGACAAATCACTGACATTAATAAGAACGGGGGCAATGAACAGACAAATCACTGACAGTAATAAGAACGCAGGCAATAGAGAGACAAATCACTGACAGTAATAAGAACGGGGGTAATAGAGAGACAAATCACTGATAGTAATAAGAACGGAAGCAATAGAGAGACAAATCACCGACAGTAATAAGGACAGGGCAATTGAGAGACAAATCACTGACAGCAATAAGAACGGGGGTAATAGAGAGACAAATCACTAACAGTAATAAGAACGGGGGCAATAGAGAGACAAATCACTGACAGTAATAAGAACGGGGGTAATAGAGAGACAAATCACTGACGGTAATAAGAACGGGGGTAATAGAGAGATAAATCACTGATGGTAATAAGAACGGGGGTAATAGAGAGATAAATCACTGATGGTAATAAGAACGGGGGTAATAGAGAGAGAAATCACTGATGGTAATAAGAACGCGGGTAGCAGAGAGAGAAATCACTGACAGTAATAAGATCGGTGCAGTCGAGGGACAAATCACTGACAGTAATAAGAACAGGAGTAATAGTGATACAAATCACTGACAGTAATAAGAACAGGAGTAATAGGGAGAGAAATCACTGACAGTCATAAGAATGGGGGTAATAGAGAGACAAATCACTGACAGTAATAAGAACGGGGGCAATGAACAGACAAATCACTGACAGTAATAAGAACGCAGGCAATAGAGAGACAAATCACTGACAGTAATAAGAACAGGGGCAAGAGAGAGACAAATCACTGACAGTAATCAGAACAGGGGTAATATAGAGAGAAATCACTGACAGTAATCAGAACGGGAGCAATAGAGAGACAAATCACTGACAGTAATGAGAACGGGGGTAATAGAGAGACAAATCACTGACAGCAATAAGATTGGGGGCAATAGAGAGACAAATCACTGACAGCAATAAGAACGGGGGTAATAGAGAGACAAATCACTAACAGTAATAAGAACGGGGGCAATAGAGAGACAAATCACTGACAGTAATAAGAACGGGGGTAATAGAGTGACAAATCACTGACGGTAATAAGAACGGGGGTAATAGAGAGATAAATCACTGATGGTAATAAGAACGGGGGTAATAGAGAGAGAAATCACTGACAGTAATAAGATCGGGGCAGTAGAGAGACAAATCACTGACAGTAATAAGAACAGGAGTAATAGAGAGACAAATCACTGACAGTAATAAGAACAGGAGTAATAGAGAGAGAAATCACTGACAGTAATAAGAATGGGGGTAATAGAGAGACAAATCACCGACAGTGATAAGAACGCGGGTAACAGAGAGAGAAATCACTGACAGTAATAAGATCGGGGCAGTAGAGAGACAAATCACTGACAGTAATAAGAACAGGAGTAATAGAGAGACAAATCACTGACAGTAATAAGAACAGGAGTAATAGAGAGAGAAATCACTGACAGTAATAAGAACGGGGGTAATAGAGAGACAAATCACTGACAGTAATAAGAACAGGAGTAATAGAGAGAGAAATCACTGACAGTAATAAGAATGGGGGTAATAGAGAGACAATCACTGACAGTAATAAGAATGCGGGTAACAGAGAGAGAAATCACTGACAGTAATAAGATCGGGGCAGTCGAGAGACAAATCACTGACAGTAATAAGAACAGGAGTAATAGGGAGAGAAATCACTGACAGTAATAAGAATGGGGGTAATAGAGAGACAAATCACTGACATTAATAAGAACGGGGGAAATGAACAGACAAATCACTGACAGTAATAAGAATGCAGGCAATAGAGAGACAAATCACTGACAGTAATAAGAACAGGGGCAAGAGAGAGACAAATCACTGACAGTAATAAGAACGCAGGCAATAGAGAGAAAAATCACTGACAGTAATAAGAACAGGGGCAAGAGAGAGACAAATCACTGACAGTAATCAGAACAGGGGTAATAGAGAGAGAAATCACTGACAGTAATAAGAACGGGGGTAATAGAGAGACAAATCACTGATAGTAATAAGAACGGAAGCAATAGAGAGACAAATCACCGACAGTAATAAGGACGGGGCAGTAGAGAGACAAATCACTGACAGTCATAAGAACGGGGGTAATAGAGAGATAAATCACTGACAGTAATAAGAACGGGGGTAAGAGAGAGAATAATCACTGACAGTAATAAGAACGGGGGTAATAGAGAGAGAAATCACTGATGGTAATAAGAACGGGGGTAATAGAGAGAGAAATCACTGATGGTAATAAGAACGGGGGTAAGAGAGAGAATAATCACTGACAGTAATATGAACGGGGGTAATAGAGAGATAAATCACTGATGGTAATAAGAACGGGGGTAATAGAGAGAGAAATCACCGACAGTAATAAGAACGGGGGTAATAGAGAGACAAATTACTGACAGTAATCAGAAAGCGGGTAGCAGAGAGAGAAATCACTGACAGTGATAAGATCAGGGCAGTAGAGAGACAAATCACTGACAGTAATAAGAACAGGAGTAATAGAGAGACAAATCACTGACAGTAATAAGAACAGGAGTAATAGAGAGAGAAATCACTGACAGTAATAAGAACGGGGGTAATAGAGAGAGAAATCACCGACAGTAATAAGAACGGGGGTAATAGAGAGACAAATCACTGACAGTAATAAGAACGGGGGTAATAGAGAGAGAAATCACTGACAGTAATAAGAACGGGGGTAAGAGAGAGAATAATCACTGACAGTAATATGAACGGGGGTAATAGAGAGATAAATCACTGATGGTAATAAGAACGGGGGTAATAGAGAGAGAAATCACTGACAGTAATAAGAACGGGGGTACTAGAGAGAGAAATCACTGACAGTAATAAGAACGGGGGTAATAGAGAGACAAATCACTGACAGTAATAAGAACGCGGGTAGCGGAGAGAGAAATCACTGACAGTAATAAGATCGGTGCAGTCGAGGGACAAATCACTGACAGTAATAAGAACAGGAGTAATAGTGATACAAATCACCGACAGTAATAAGAACAGGAGTAATAGGGAGAGAAATCACTGACAGTCATAAGAATGGGGGTAATAGAGAGACAAATCACTGACAGTAATAAGAACGGGGGCAATGAACAGACAAATCACTGACAGTAATAAGAACGCAGGCAATAGAGAGACAAATCACTGACAGTAATAAGAACAGGGGCAAGAGAGAGACAAATCACTGACAGTAATCAGAACAGGGGTAATATAGAGAGAAATCACTGACAGTAATCAGAACGGGAGCAATAGAGAGACAAATCACTGACAGTAATAAGAACGGGAGCAATAGAGAGACAAATCACTGACAGTAATCAGAACGGGAGCAATAGAGAGACAAATCACTGACAGTAATAAGAACGGGGGTAATAGAGAGACAAATCACTGACAGCAATAAGATCGGGGGCAATAGAGAGACAAATCACTGACAGTAATAAGAACGGGGGCAATCGAGAGAGAAATCACTGACGGTAATCAGAATAAGATAATGAAGCAGTCCGTTCCCACATGCAGCAAGACCTGGACAACATCCAGGCTTGGGCTGATAAATGGCAAGTTACATTCGCACCAGACAAGTGCCAGGCAATGACCATCTCAAACAAGAGAGAGTCTAACCACCTCCCCTTGACATTCAATGGCATTACCATCACCGAATCCCCCACCATCAACATCCTGGGGTCACCATTGACCAGAAACTTAACTGGACCAGCCATATAAATATTGTGGCTACAAGAGCAGGTCAGAGGCTGGGTATTTTGCGGCGAGTGACTCACCTCCTGACTCCCCAAAGCCTTTCCACCATCTGCAAGGCACAAGTCAGGAGTGTGATGGAATACTCTCCACTTGCCTGGATGAGTGCAGCTCCAACAACACTCAAGAAGCTCGACACCATCCGGGACAAAGCAGCCCGCTTGATTGGCACCCCATCCACCACCCTAAATATTCACTCCCTTCTCCACTGGTGCACTGTGGCTGCAGTGTGTACCATCCATAGGATGCACTGCAGCAACTCGCCAAGGCTTCTTCCACAGCACCTCCCAAACCCGTGACCTCCACCGCCGAGATGGACAAGAGCAGCAAGTACATGGGAACAACACCACCTGCACGTTCCCCTCCAAGTCACACACCATCCCGACTTGGAAATATATCGCCGTTCCTTCATCATTGCTGGGTCAAATTCCTGGAACTCCCTTCCTAACAGCACTGTGGGAGAACCGTCACCACATGGACTGCAGCAGTTCAAGAAGGCGGCTCACCACCACCTTCTCAAGGGCAATTAGGGATGTGCAATAAATGCTGGCCTCGCCAGCGACGCCCACATCCCATGAACGAATAAAAAAAAGGAAGAGTTTCACTGTAAATTCACCACCTGAGTAACAGTCACTCGGGGCAGGAAGAGGATCAGTGTAAATTCACCACCCGAGTAACAGTCACTCGGGGCAGGAAGAGGATCAGTGTAAATTCACCACCCGAGTAACAGTCACTCGGGGCAGGAAGAGGATCAGTGTAAATTCACCACCCGAGTAACAGTCACTCAGGGCAGGAAGAGGTTCAATGTAAGTATACTACCTGAATAACAGTCATTGATAGCCCTGAGTCCACAGTACAGGAGATGCTGAGCACCGTTAATGATAACCCTGAGTCCACAGTACAGGAGGTGCTGAGCACCGTTAATGATAACCCTGAGTCCACAGTACAGGAGGTGCTGAGCACCATCACTGATAGCCCTGAGTCCACAGTACAGGAGGTGCTGAGCACCATCACTGATAACCCTGAGTCCACAGTATAGGAGGTGCTGACCATCATGCCTTCTGGAATTTCATATGAACAACATCCATGGACATTATCCTCTCCACTACTTTAGTCACCTCTTTAAAATATTGAATTAGGTTCGTCAGGCATGACCTACCCTCTACAAATCAATGCTGGCCGTCTCGGATCAAATTTTCAAAGTGATCAGTCACTCTGTGCTTAATTATACACTCTGGTAATTTCCCGGCAACAGATGTCAGGCTAACTGTTCTATAATTCCCTGGTTTCCCTCTCTGACCTTATATAGCTGATTGGCATGTGCAATATTCCGATCTAAATCTTTGTCTGTCTTTTATTGTGTCTGTTCTCTGTGAGTATCGTTTATCTCTGTTTATTTTCTGTGTTTTTCTATCTTGTTATTTCCACTTCCACTTTAATTTTTGTTCCTCTCATACTGTTTATGTCTCTATTTTTTTCTATCCTCTCTCTCTCTCCCTCTTCCTCTCTCTCTCTCTGTCTGTTTATCTCAGTCTGACTTCTCCCTCTCTGCCTTCTGTCTTTTTTCCCCATCTTCCTCCCTGCCCCTCTCGCTTGTTCTCTCTCTCTCTCTGACTTCATCTGTCTTTTTATCTTTCTTCCTCTGTCTCCATTTCCTTCTCTCTCTTTCTGTTTGCCTCTGTCTATCTCTATCTTTGTTTCTCTCTGTGGATCTACATTTCCCTTTTCTTTCTCTCTATCTGTTTCTTCCTCCTTCCCTTTTCATCTCTCTTTGTTTCATTCTGTTTGTTTCTCAATCTCTCCAACTCTGCTTCTGCCGACTTCTTTCTCTCTGTTTCGAGTTGACTTCTCGATGTTTTCTTTCCATCTCTTTCAGTATTTCATTCTATTTCTTTCTATCTCTGTTTTAATCTTTGATTTTCTCCCCCTCTCTCTGGTTTTCTACTTTTCTCCTTGATTTCTATTCCTATACAACAACAACTTCCATTTATATCTCACAACTACTACAACAACTTGTACCATATATATTTATATATTATGTTCACTTTATATAGAATGTACGGCACAGAAACAGGCCATTCGGCCCAACTGGGTAAAGAAGTTTCTGCTAAATTCCCTTTTGAATTGATGAGCGACTATTTTATATTTTTATTACTATAAAAACAACAATTGCTACAACAAGCCCCCATAAGGGCTGTGTGGAAAAAGCAGAGGGGAAATGTGGCTAATTGGATCGCTCTTTCAAAGAGCCAGCACTGGCACAATGGGCCGAATAGCCTCCTCCTCTGTTGTACTTACTGCGATACCATAAACAACAACTTCAACGTCATGAACCTGAAACAAAATGGCCACCAGTAGGGCAGCCATCTTACTGAGGGGCAAGGTGAGCATCCTAAACAGTGACCTAGTGTCCCAGTGTCGCCACAGTGACCCAGTGATCCTACAGTGACCCCCACAGTGTCTTACAGTGATCCCATAGTGACCCCACAGTACTACGACAGTGTCCCAGTGATACCACAGTGCCCCACAGTGTAACAATGATCCCATAGTGACCCAGTGATCCCAGAATGTCCCAGTATCACAAGATATCCCAGTGATCCAGTGTACCAGTGCTCCCAGTGATCCCACAGTGACCCAGACACAACTCATGTGAGCCCCATTGGGTGCAGCCTGTGGTGAAGGCCTCGGTCAGTCCCCTCTGGAGAGGAAGCTTCTTCTCCAAGGATTCCTCCTCCTCCCAAAAATTTCTCTCTCCACATCTTCATGTTACAGCATTTTCACAAAAAAAATCCACTGGAGAGAGAGAGAGAGAGGAAAGGAATTGATTAAAAACAAGGCAAGGGATTAAAAAGGAACAGGAAGAGCCCAGAGCTCCCTCACACCCAATCCCTCACACTCACTCACTCACACTCAATCCCTCACTCACACCCAATCCCTCACACCCAATCCCTCACACTCACTCACTCACACCCAATCCCTCACTCACACTCACTCACTCACACCCAATCCCTCACACCACTCACTCACACCCAATCCCTCACACCACTCACTCACACCCAATCCCTCACACTCACTCACTCACACCCAATCCCTCACTCACACTCACTCACTCACACCCAATCCCTCACACCACTCACTCACACCCAATCCCTCACACCACTCACTCACACCCAATCCCTCACACCACTCACTCACACCCAATCCCTCACACCACTCACTCACACCCAATCCCTCACACCACTCACTCACACCCAATCCCTCACACCACTCACTCACACCCAATCCCTCACACCACTCACTCACACCACTCACTCACACCCAATCCTTCACACTCAATCCCTCACTCACACCCAATCCCTCACACCACTCACTCACACCCAATCCTTCACACTCAATCCCTCACTCACACCCAATCCCTCACACCACTCACTCACACCACTCACCCACACCACTCACTCACACCCAATCCTTCACACTCAATCCCTCACTCACACTCAATCCCTCACTCACACTCAATCCCTCACACTCAATCCCTCACTCACACTCAATCCCTCACTCACACTCAATCCCTCACACTCAATCCCTCACTCACACTCAATCCCTCACTCACACACACTCCCTCACTCACACACACTCACTCATACCCAATCCCTCCCTCACACACTCACTCACACCCAATCCCTCCCTCACACACACTCACTCACACCCAATCCCTCCCTCACACACACTCACTCATACCCAATCCCTCCCTCACACACACTCACTCACACTCAATCCCTCACTCACACTCAATCCCTCACTCACACACACTCCCTCACTCACACACACTCCCTCACTCACACACACTCACTCATACCCAATCCCTCACTCACACACACTCACTCACACCCAATCCCTCACACTCACAAACACCCAATCCCTCACACTCACTCACACCCAATCCCTCACACTCACTCACACCCAATCCCTCACACTCACTCACACCCAATCCCTCACACTCACTCACACCCAATCCCTCACACTCACTCACACCCAATCCCTCACACTCACTCACTCACACCCAATCCCTCACACTCACTCACTCACACCCAATCCCTCACTCACACACTCCCTCACTCACTCACACCCAATCCCTCACACCACTCACTCACACCCAATCCCTCACACCACTCACTCACACCCAATCCCTCACACTCACTCTCTCACACCACTCACTCACACCCAATCCCTCAGACCCAATCCCTCACACTCACTCACACTCAATCCCTCACACTCACTCACACTCAATCCCTCACACTCACACACTCCCTCACTCACTCACACCCAATCCCTCACACCACTCACTCACACCCAATCCCTCACACTCACTCACTCACACCACTCACTCACACCCAATCCCTCAGACCCAATCCCTCACACTCACTCACACTCAATCCCTCACACTCACTCACACTCAATCCCTCACACTCACACACTCAATCCCTCACTCACACACACTCCCTCCCTCCCTCACTCACACACACTCCCTCCCTCACTCATTCCACTCAATTCCTCACACTTACTCACTCACACTCAATCCCTCATTCACACACACTCCCTCACACACACTCCCTTACACAATCAGGCGATCTCTCAGCAAACACCATCGACAAACACAATCCCCCAGTTACAAAGCAAAGAATCTAAAGAGAAGAAAAGTTGGGAGAGAGAGAGACAGAGGGACAGACTGAGCACATGTTGTTTCTCTCGCCACAGTAGTCATAATCGGACCAGTTCTCCCATGTTTTCTCTCACACTTTGCCACTCCCTCCCTCCCTCCCTCTAAAAGGTTCCGGTCTGTCTGTCTGTCCTGGTCAGTGTTTGCTGCAGGGTCCTAACTGCCCGTGGTTTTGTTTTCTCTTCTGTTCCTGGAGCAGGGGGACAGAAACCTGGGCATTTCTTGCTGACTCGCCCCTTTTTGTTGCAGTTTGCAAAATGTGAATGAACTTTCCCTCTGTTCTTTCCTCTTGTTTTAATTAGCAGTGGGCAAAAAGCCTGTAGTTTGTGGACAACTTACAGTTTGTGGCTTTTTCCAATTAGCCAAAGAGTTAAAACAAGTTCGTGACATTTAAAAGCGCCAAAGGAGAGAACTTAAAAAAAATACACAGCAAGATCCCTCACTCAGTTACAGGGACAATCTCTCAGCAACATTCACTTACACAGAAACAATGTCCTGTTTATAAAGCAGATGAATCTGAAGAGTGAAAGATTGAGAGACAATCTATACAGACAACAACAACTTGGATTTACATATTACAACAACTACAACAATCTTATATATATATATATATATATATGTATATATCTCACATAGAATACAGCACAGCACAGAAACAGGCCATTCGGCCCAACAGGGTAAGGAACTTTCTCCTGAATTCCTTATATAACAATAACAACAACTTGAATATATAATATATAGTTACACATATCTATCTACATTACAACATCTACTATAAAGTCCCTATAAAGGCTGTGGAGAACGAACAGGAGGCAGGGGAAATGGACCCAATTCGATAGCTCTTTCAAAGTGCCGGTACAGACACCATGGGCCAAATGGCCTCTCCCAGTAATACTTTAAAACAACAGACAACAACTTCGCCACCATGAACCTGGAAAATGGTCAACCCACTGAAACTGAAACAAAATGTCCACCATGAACCGAAAACAAAATGGCACCCTGAAACAAAATGGCTGCCCTGAAAAAAATGGCCATCAGTCAGGCAGCCATCTTACTAAGGGGCAAGGCAGCCATTTAACTGAGGGGCAAGGCGGAGATAGTTATGGTGAGAGACACGGAGAGGGTTTATTTGCTGTTCCTGTTAAATCACTGTTGCAATATGGTTAAAGATACAAACTGAGTGAGAATGGCACTGGCTGGTGTTTAACACAAAGACAGCGGTGCAGTGAGTGAATTAAACAACAAAATGTGAACTTCTGCAAAATAAAGGATTAACATTTGGTTATTCGGACGTAATGCTTACGGAGATGGAGAGACCAGGGCCACGATATTACCAGGGAGGAGGGATGGCAGCGGTGGGGGAGGGGGGGGGCGACTGGGCGCCCAGTAAAATCCGTCCGGTCCCCACGCGATCACGGGCAAATTGAAGGCACTTACCGTGGCATCCGGGTTTCCCGTCGTCAACCTGCGCAGCGGGCGGACTGCGCACCCGCATCACAGGCTGTCAGCTGGAGGAGTCCTATTTAAAGGGGCAGTCCTCCAATGCTGCTCCTGCAGCAAAGAACCAAAATTATAGAATGGAGCAGACCAGGGGAAAGGCTGCTCCCAGGTTTACCGATGCCTCATTCCAGGTCCTACTGGATGGGGTGAGGAGGAGGAGGGAGATTTTCCACCCAGCAGACGGGAGGAAGTGGTCTGCCTCTGCAGGTCTGGCTCGAGGTGGCAGAGGAGGTCACCAGCAGCAGCAACACCTCCCGCACCTGGATCCAGTGCAGGAAGCGCTTCAATGACCTAACCAGGTCAGTCAAAGTGAGTACACTTACTGATTCTCCTACATTCCGTCTTCCACATCACCGCCCCCACCCCCCAACTCATTCTGCACTGCCAACAATACTCTATCACATCACTCCTCACACCCACTCAAAGCTCATCCTCAACTTACCTACACTTCCTCACCACTTCCTCACCTCCCCATTACTCATCCCACCACTACCACTCAACCCAATCCTTATACAATGTCATAGCTCTGTCTCACACTCACCCTCTGATGCATCTCTTTCATGGTCAGCCTCACACAAACCAATGCATTCAGCGGTTGGCCACGTCACCATCCCTCACTCACACCTCTCTACTTTCTCCGCTTATAGAAGAAAGCCCAAAATGCACGGGAGAAGGCGAGGACTGGAGGGGGGCCGCAACATCTGGTCGTGTTCATGGACGTGGAGCAGGAGGGTCTTGAATTAAGCCGCACCCTCGAGTGTCTGTCCGTCGGGGAGGCCGAGACTGCCACCTGACAAACGTCTGGTGACAGAACTTTACATTCAGCACTCACAATAGTAAATGATGTTAACATGTCTTGCCATCTTCAGCACCTCAACATCTGTCATCATACTTAATATTGCCTTCTGTTCTCTTACAGGGCCTTCAGCGACTGCTGTGATGGCGGAGGACGATTCCTCAGAGTACTTGCTGGCCTCTGAGAGTGCACCGTCACATCTGAGTGAGCCATCCACCAGCACAGATACTCACCCCTCGGAGGGTCCCCGTCCTCATTAGTTGGGGTCCCACATGATGAGTCACCACACACATGAGCATGAGCAGACACTGGTGGCAGGGGCAGCTGCAGAGAGTCCGCGTCAGTGCGAGCACTCTTCTCCAGGCTCTGCTCACCTGGACACAGATGCTGAACCCTGGGGGCCAACCTTTAAAAGGAGAATGATCGAGGGGCAGCAGCACATTTGTGAGGTGCTGGAACAGGTGCCATGCGCACTCTCCACAATCGCGCAGAGGATGGAGGAGTCCAACTCTTGCATAAGTGGAATGGTGGCACAGGTACAGGAGGGAATCTCTGAGATACTGTCACAGGGACGTGAGGGAATCTCTGAGATAGTGTCACAGGGACGTGAGGGAATCTCTGAGATACTGTCACAGGGACGTGAGGGAATCTCTGAGATACTGTCACAGGGACGTGAGGGAATCTCTGAGATACTGTCACAGGGACGTGAGGGGATCTCTGAGATAGTGTCACAAGGACGTGAGGGGATCTCTGAGATACTGTCACAGGGACGTGAGGGGATCTCTGAGATACTGTCACAGGGACGTGAGGGGATCTCTGAGATAGTGTCACAGGGACGTGAGGGAATCTCTGAGATACTGTCACAGGGACGTGAGGGGATCTCTGAGATACTGTCACAGGGACGTGAGGGGATCTCTGAGATAGTGTCACAGGGACGTGAGGGGATCTCTGAGATACTGTCACAGGGACGTGAGGGAATCTCTGAGATAGTGTCACAGGGACGTGAGGGGATCTCTGAGATACTGTCACAGGGACGTGAGGGGATCTCTGAGATAGTGTCGCGGGTGAGTGCAGGAATGTCTGCAATGGAGGGAAGGCTAGCCTCCATCGAGCTTCAAGCACGGCTCACCAATGAGTCCATTGAGGCCCTGACAATGGACCTTCGGACTCATGGTGAGCAACTTTCTGCCGCCTTAAACAGGCAGGCAGGTACACTAGCACTGGCCTAACAAGGCTTCACACATGTCCTCCAAACTGTTATCCAGCAGAGTGGTAGGAGTGATGTGGGCCTGGCCCAGAGAAGGGATGATGATGAAAGGGGACATGGAAGTGGGGACGCCACTCAAAGCATCCCCGTGTCTCACCCATTGCACCCCTCTCAACCAGTACCCACAATGCTGCCTCCTCTCCAGAGGGCTGAGTCTGCCCCTGCACAGGTGCAGGTGGAGCAGTCTTTGGAGGGGCCCTCACGGGCACTGAAACCCAGAGGGCGTAGGCCCAAAGCATCTAATCGGTCAGGGCATGAACACAAGCAACCTGCCACTACCTCTGCTGCAGCCACAGGGGAAGCACCAGGTAGGAGTAGGAGGAAGTAACTAAAGGATTGATTAAGAAAGGGAAGTTAGATTATGAAAAGAAATTAGCAAAAAATATAAAAACAGATAGCAAGAGTTTCTATAGTTATATAAAAAGAAAAAGGGTGGCTAAGGCAAACGTAGGTCCCTTGGAGGATGAGACCGGGAAATTAATGGTGGGAAACATGGAGATGGCAAAAATGCTGAACAAATATTTTGTTTCAGTCTTTACAGTAGAGGACACTAAGAATATCCCAACACTGGACAAACAGGGGACTCTACGGGGGGAGGAGCTAAATACGATTAAAATCACTCAGCAGATGGTACTCAGTAAAATAATGGGACTCAAAGCGGATAAATCCCCTGGACCTGATGGCTTCCATCCTAGGGTCTTGAGGGAAGTGGCAGTAGGGATTGTGGATGCTTTGGTGATAGTTTTCCAAAATTCCCTGGACTCAGGAGAGGTCCCGGCAGATTGGAAAACTGCTAATGTAACACCGTTATTTAAAAAGGGTAGTAGGCAGAAGGCTGGAAATTATAAGCCAGTTAGCTTAACATCTGTGGTGGGTAAAATTTTGGAGTCTATTATTAAGGAGACAGTAACGGAACATTTAGATAAGCATAATTTAATAGGACAAAGTCAGCATGGCTTTATGAAGGGGAAGTCATGTCTGACAAATTTGCTTGAGTTCTTTGAGGATATAACGTACAGGGTGGATAAAGGGGAACCAGTGGACATAGTGTATTTAGACTTCCAGAAGGCATTCGACAAGGTGCCACATAAAAGATTATTACTTAAGATAAAAAATCACGGGATTGGGGGTAATATTCTGGCATGGGTGGAGGATTGGTTATCGAACAGGAAGCAGAGAGTTGGGATAAATGGTTCATTTTCGGACTGGCAACCAGTAACCAGTGGTGTTCCACAGGGGTCGGTGCTGGGTCCCCAACTCTTTACAATCTATATTAACGATTTGGAGGAGGGGACCGAGTGCAACATATCAAAATTTGCAGATGATACAAAGATGGGAGGGAAAGTAGAGAGTGAGGAGGACATAAAAAACCTGCAAGGGGATATATACAGGCTGGGTGAGTGGGCGGAGATTTGGCAGATGCAATATAATATTGGAAAATGTGAGGTTATGCACTTTGGCAGGAAAAATCAGAGAGCAAGTTATTTTCTTAATGGCGAGAGACTGGAAAGTACTGCAGTACAAAGGGATCTGGGGGTCCTAGTGCAAGAAAATCAAAAAGTTGGTATGCAGGTGCAGCAGGTGATCAAGAAAGCCAACGGAATGTTGGCTTTTATTGCTAGGGGGATAGAATATAAAAACAGGGAGGTATTGCTGCAGTTATATAAGGTATTGGTGAGACCGCACCTGGAATACTGCATACAGTTTTGGTCTCCATACTTAAGAAAAGACATACTTGCTCTCGAGGCAGTACAAAGAAGGTTCACTCGGTTAATCCCGGGGATGAGGGGGTGGACATATGAGGAGAGGTTGAGTAGATTGGGACTCTACTCATTGGAGTTCAGAAGAATGAGAGGCGATCTTATTGAAACATATAAGATTGTGAAGGGGCTTGATCGGGTGGATGCAGTAAGGATGTTCCCAAAGTGGGTGAAACTAGAACTTGGGGGCATAATCTTAGAATAAGGGGCTGCTCTTTCAAAACTGAGATGAGGAGAAACTTCTTCACTCAGAGGGTGGTAGGTCTGTGGAATTTGCTGCCCCAGGAAGCTGTGGAAGCTACATCATTAGATAAATTTAAAACAGAAATAGACAGTTTCCTAGAAGTAAAGGGAATTAGGGGTTATGGGGAGCGGGCAGGAAATTGGACATGAAGCTGAGTTCGGATCGGTCAATGCCCTGTGGGTGGCGGAGAGGCCCCAGGGGCTGAGTGGCCGGGTCCTGCTCCTACTTCTTGTGTTCTTTAGATTTGTGGTTGGGATCAGATCAGCCATGATCTTATTGAATGGCGGAGCAGGCTCGAGGGGCCGATTGGCCTACTCCTGCTCCAATTTCTTATGTTCTTATGTTCTTATGAAGCGTAAGGCAAAGGTTTTGTGAGCACAAATGGGATTCACAAGGGTGTTTGACGGTTTGTCATGTTTTTTTAATTATATTTGATTTTTATTAATGGCACATTAAATATTATTATTGTCACCACTACTGCCACATCTTGGCCATTCTTGACTGACTTGTGTAATAAGTCCTTTTCATGAGGTTCACCATAAACACCCAGACTTGATGCCACCCATTGGGTCACCCTACATTGGGTGTATGTGTAGTTGCACGACGATTTTGTGCAGGTGCCTGTGGTGCAGCACTGTGTTGTGGAGCTCCACGTGGCGGAGGTGGATGTCGTGCCTGGCGAGGCCGGTGATGTTGCTCGTCCTCGGATGAAGTGATGAATGCAGCCATGGCGCCCCCCATCCTGACGGTGTGAGTTTGAGGGGGTCCGCAAAGTAGGTAAATGTGTTTGTACAGCAGAGCTTTGGGTATAAGTTAATAATTTTGAGTGGAAAGACAAAGGTGTTGCAGCCAAAACGTTGTCTGAAGTGACAGAGTGTCCTGCTGCAATAAATGAGGTTTTCCCCACACCTGTCGAATAATCCTTTGCATCTCCCACTGGCTGCTGGCTGAAACACGTCTGCTCCAACAGGGAGTGTTTCCCACAGCACGGGAAACACGCTGAGGATCCTTCAAAATTGCACCCCTGCCAAAATCTCCAATGAGGTCTGTCAAGCACCTCAACCATCTAAATAACTATCGAAATTATCATCCCGCGGGCTTTAATTGCTGGTGGGAGTCCCGCATTCGGGAGCTGCGCGCGAACCCGAACACTTCATTGGGGAACACGGAAGTCAGTGGGTTGGAGTCGAGCTCTGAACCTGCTCCGGGATTCCACCATTTTAGGATCCCCCCCGCCCCCAATGCATCTGCTCGGCCATCAGACAATCAGCCCCCAGGGATTCGGAGGAAAGGGCAAATTAGCCATTTTGTGTACAGAATATAATTCGAGGTTCTATTAAATAAATCAGAGTAAAATTGGACTCAACTGAATGTTGTTCTGATCCGGGATTCCGTTAATTTCTCCATTATTCATATTTTTCTTTAATCTGAAACAATAACTGTATTTGTAACAGTAACAGAGCAGGAGAGTTCTGCCGGACTCTGTCCAGTTTAGTAACACAGCAGAAGGGGTAAGAGTACATTGTGATTTATTACAGAATCCAGCAGCTCACTGGGAAAGTTACACATGGTCCAGATGGAGGAGCAAAAAGGGGCAAAGAGATTTTAGACTTTCATTTGGGGCAAAGCCTTTTTATCTCCACAAGGTTTAATTTAATATTTAACTTAATGAGCTCATTTCCTAAAGAAACTTCAGGCACAAACCATGGCTTTATAAACAAAACAATCATTTATTATTAATTTACGAGAATAATTAACATTAGAATTTAAACAGCATCCTGGGTTTATGCCCGATTTAGAATTGCTTTAACAACAATAAAACAACACATTCTGAATTCCCAAAATACATAACCGTTTGGAAATCCAATGTCTATCTTAGACTAACCCAATAATGAAAGTTATATCCTTGTGGTTGGCTCAAGCTTGCCGGGACGATTCCAGGTATTTTGATGAATACCCTTGTAGTGTAGCGCGGCTCTCTCCTGTAACCAGGTCATCTGATTCACAGGCAATCTGTAAACCTGCATCGAGATATCAAGCTGGGAAGTAACGAGCAGTCAGGAAGATTCCAGGTGAGGTGGTGTTCCCAGGAAGTGAAAGGTGAGTTTGGAGCAGTCGTGGTGGATCTGTGTCTCTCCCCACTCAACATCTGCCCAGCTTTTAAAGACCTTTTTAACACAGAATCACACCTCTGGGACGGTGGTTTGTGAACAATAGATTCCTACAGATACAACCCACCACTGATTCAAACTTCACTTGTTTTCTCTCAGTCTCCACAATGTAACCAAGTTCAGTCGGCAGGTGTTCAAACCACCTCCAGCCCTCCTGGAATCGTTCTTGTTGCTATGGTGATCTATCCTCTGCTCTGTGGTCTTTTACAGTGTGTCATTAACAATCCTTTTAATAGTCCTTTTCCTTCAGACATGCTGAAGCCGATTTAGTCTCAGGCTCTCGTTTATCAGGTGAATTTTTACTACACAGAGCAGCTGGGAAACTCCCACAGTGAGTAATGGTCAGGGTCAGGGACACAAGACTGAGGGACTTTATTGTGCAGCCTCCAGGCATCACCTTTAGAAATGTCTAAATTAAATCCACAAGAGTGTTACCCCGGAACAAACATGAACTGTCTGTCCTGCTCCATCTGCTGCTCTTCTGCTGGTCAGCACTCTCACACAGTCCAGGCTGATCACACAGTGTGTTTGGTTATTTAATGCTTTCACTGTTCTATTCTCACTCCTATCTCTTTATATCTTTGTCCGTCTTTCAATGTATCTGTTCTCTGTGTGTATCGTTTATCTCTGTTTATTTCCTGTGTGTTTTTCTATCTTGTTATTTCTACTTCGATCACTTTGTAATTCTTTGTCAGTCTCTCTCACGTTCCATCCATGTCTGCTTGCTCCCTCTCTCATTATATATATGTCTGCTTTCTTTCTCTCTTTATTTTTCTCTCCTGTCTTAATAACCCACTCTTTATTTCTCTCCTGTCTCCGAGTAACTCTGTCTCTGACCCTCTTTGTTCCTCTCTCTTACACACTCCCTCCCGTTCATGTCCATCTGTCTTAATTTTCTGCACTTTTTTAATCGTAATATTTCTTTTGTCCCTGTGTTCTCTCTCTGTCCCCCTCTTTCCCTGTCTCTCTCCTCCGCTGTCTATCTCTCTGTCTCAGTCCCTCTGTCTCGCTCTCCCTCTGTCTCACGCACAGTCTTGTTCTCTGCCTCTCGATCTATCTCTGTCTCGCTCTATCGCTCTGCATCACGATCTCGCTCTCTCTCCTCCTTCTCTATGTCTGTGTGAGTCTCTCTCTATTTCTCTCTGTCTCTGTCCCTCTCTCACCCTCTCCCTCTGTGCCCCTCTCTCTCTCCATGTATGTGGAGTGCACCATTGTGATCAGACCCAGTCAGTGACTTCGATCACCAGCATTGCCCATTTAGTTAAAGTTGAGCCTCGATTTCGAGCAACAATTCATGTAAAATATAACAGAATATATCAGAATCCGATTTAAGATCATTTCAGGGCTCTGTGCTGTTAATATAAAATGTACTTTCCGTCCCCTGGGAAGTGTAGGGGATGGAGGATGAAATGGGATTTATTCCAGTGTTTGAAACCCTTCAGCTCTTTCTATGATTTCACTAATTTAACAATTAGATTGAGCGGGTATTTCAGCTCCTCCCTGAATTTCGTCTGGGTCAGGCCATAAATACACGTGTTTGTGCAGGAACTGAGAAGCTGCAGCATAATTGATGTTCGATCGATGATATAACGAGGGTCAGAGAAGGAGGAATAAAAGCGAGTGTCTGTGATTCGCACATAAATGTAAAAGACAACCGTTGTCACCCATAACAGTATAAAACTACCCGATATACTGAAGAGTAAAATGATGGATTTCTTTCGGTTCTCCATCTCTGGGTCCTTGTGATTCTCTCCATTGCTTCGGCCCCGGAGTCCCCTGCGGACTCGACTGGACACTAAAAAACGTCTGACTGTCAGAACATTGAGCAGCAAAATCAGACAGACCGGGACACAAGGGGTTAAAATCAGGTGAATCATCTCAAATGCGGCCCATGCGGGGGAAGTAAAGAAGCTCGGTATAGCCACACAACCCCAGGGAACATTATAAATCATATCTCGAGGTTCAAACATAAAGTACCAGGGGAGACTCTCCAAACAGCCCAGCACACTCACTGTTCCCAGAACCACAGCCGCCGTTCTCTCGGTGCAATATTTAATTTTCAGCTTCTCCCAACAAATGGCCACAAATCGATCAAAGGTGAAAGCGACTGTGAACCAGACAGAAACCACCGTGGCTGCAGCACACAATGAGTTAATAAAACTACACACGGGAGTAATGTCCAGGAATGACCCTGGGAGATAAAACGGAATAATCCCCCCCAATATCACCTCAACGATAACGACCATGAGATCGGCCACTGCCATTCCCACCAGGTAGACACTGATACATTTGGAGAGACCGCACTTTCCTCGGGACAGGATCACAATCGCCACCAAGTTAACTGTAAGAGAGAGAAAATGAAGCAGAGAAATTACTGATCAGACCCGGAGACAAAGCAGCAGTTTGAGGGGATCTGGGGTGAAATTTCCAGCTTTGTTGCTGCATCGAAGGGTGGAAAGTGATTGATTGACCTGGGCAGCGCTTTCAGACAGAGAGATATTTTTAAACACAATGATCAATAATGAATTGGGAGATGGATAAAGAAAGTGAATAAAGTGAGCACCGGATCCACTGGAAGGGCTGAGTGAGGGCGCAGTGCCGGTGGGGAAGGGAGAAGGGGATTTACACACCGGGAATCCAGCGGATTAAAGCCGGGTTTGGGCTCCAGACGGACGGGGAAAGAGAGCGAATGATCGGGAAGGTGAGGGACAGGGGAGGTGCAGCTGGTTTGTTGCTCTGGGTTAAGAGATCCGACAGGGGCTGGAACTAAAGGGGAAATACAGCTGAAGACCGAGCCAATGAGTGAGATTGGGAGGGAGACAAGGAAAAGGACATGTCGGAGCTGGAGGGGAGTCAGGAGCAGATGGTTTGGGAAAGCGGATAAACTGAAACAAGGGATGAGGAGACAGAGGATTCAATGCAATGGGAGGAGAGGCTGGGATTCACAGGGAGAGACTGCAGCAGAGTGTTAGAGGGAATCTAATCTATAGGTCCCAATAACACAATCCAACTAATACAATCAACAGTTCATTACTGTGATTATTGGTGTCAGGGAACCTGTGATGGGTATAAAATGTGATCAATAAATTTACTTTGTACATTAAATTAAAATTAAATTGAAAAATATTAATTAAATCAACCGTTATTTATTGAATTCAGCCGAGCTTTAAAAATACAATATCCAAAT
Source organism: Heptranchias perlo (assembly GCF_035084215.1). Classification (NCBI taxonomy): domain Eukaryota; kingdom Metazoa; phylum Chordata; class Chondrichthyes; order Hexanchiformes; family Hexanchidae; genus Heptranchias; species Heptranchias perlo. Next base: position 6,086,077 of record NC_090326.1, on the reverse strand, counting down.
AATTCATTACGATCAAGAAATTACTGATTCTATTTAACTAAATTTTAATTATGTTTATTGTTAAGTTGGAAAACAAGGAACATTCGCAAAAACAGACCGAGGACCTGACAGAGATATAAACATGAGGAGCGAGACCCACAATAAAAACTCACCCAATCTGACCACATCATAATAACTCCTTCAAATCACATTTTCGATGTTTAATTGTACTGGAAGATTCAGCAGTTCATTGTAATGAATTATTCACACCACAGCCTCTCTCTTTCCCTCTCAGTCACCCTCTCTATCACTCACTCTGCTCTCTTTCTCAAGTCCATTTTCATATCTGATTAAATCCTATCATCCTGTGCCTGCATTCTGTTCACCAGTCCCGTGTCCCACCGATCCTATTCTCACTGTCAGTTTGTTAAATAGTGAAGCCTCTGTGGAATAGTTTAATGTCTCTACAGATCATCCAAGTCTCCACCTGTTCACCTACACTGTTCACTTCATCTATAAATCATGGAATAAACTGAATCAAATTCCTCCTCCAGACAGAGCTCACAATAATTGAGATTTCTCCTCCTGCAATTATAAAGTAAAGGAAGAGATGACGGGACTGTTCAATTAACAAAACGCCAACATCATACTTATAATCTACAGATAAATAGAAGGGGTTCTGATTGCAACAGGTACAGTGCAAACTGAGACAACATGACATCAGAACATTTCATTTTACAATGAAGTCGAGTGACAGTCAATGAATTCACCCACAGTGAAGCAGAGAAGGAGATGTGAAAGAGTCAGCAGAAAACTCAGCTCAGTAGCGAGACATCTGAAGCGGCGTCAGATACTCACATAATGGAATAATATTTCATAACAGTGAGAACCAATAAATACATTGAAATCCCAGTTAAACTGAAGCATGTTATTGGGGAGGGAGGACATTGAGCTGCTTCCTTGTAACACTGAGACCGTGAGCTGTCTCATTATCAATCACTGAAAACACACTGATGAAAACATATTCCAGAACAGGTTAGTTCCACAACATAAAACTGTTCACAGCTCCTGATGGTCTGAGACCAGCTCTTAGCCCAGACACCTGATTCCAATACATTCAGTACAGACAATAATCCAGTAACAATGCCAGGGTTAGATATACAAAAATTATTATGGATACAATGCAGCTCCTACAAGAGCGAAAGAGCTGAGACTAAACACACTCCATCGACTGATGGAACAGAACAGGCGACAGTGTAAAACATGCAGGGAGAAAAAATAATATGCCAAGTGCAGCAGCAGAGTTCACACCGATTTACACCAATAACAGTGGAGATAACGGCTTACCTGGAACTCCAACGGCTGCAATAATAGGAAAATAAATGTCTTCTATCTAAAACATTGCTGGATATTCAATTTTGTGTGAGAAGCAGTGACTTCTGTTGGCCTGGAAACCACATGTCCCATAGGCACTCTGAACTGATCCATTCCAATGAGCTCTGCTTTATAACACGCCCTGATTTATACAGGAGGTAAGTCTCCACTGACACGGTTATCCCCCTGATCATTGCTGTTAGTTACAGTCACTCGAACAAACACCTTACATCAGCAGCTTTTATTCTGATCTAAACAATTTGGTGGGTAAAACACAAACCTCTCAAAGTCCAAGATATTATGTTAATCTCGGGAATAAAGTTAAAATCTGTTTTCATACAGGACTGATCCAATAATAATGAACGGATTCATTTACTGTTTCTAGAAAATTGTATTGACCACGTTCACTCCTGGAGATTCATTTATAAATGTTACTGATTCTCCGCCCTGCAGACTGAATCCAGGGACACAATCAGACCCGTCTCACTCTGTTCCTGCAGTTTCCCAGTTCAAATATGAATTGTGAGTCTCTGACATGAGCACAATTAAAGGGCAGGGTGAGGATTGCAGCCTGGAAATGTCTCTGGGTGATATTAGGGGACGGACACTGAACGTGTCCCATTCACAACCCTCTCTCCGCTATTTTACTGCAGATGTTTACCCGTTTATTCTACATTTGTTAACGGCTCCAGTAAAATTGGTCCCGTGTAACACTGAGCTGAGCTCATGACCCGATTTGATCTTCATCACAAAGGCCCCTTGATTCCCTCACCCGCCTCCATTCCTTCCTCAGCCCATTGCCATTGAAACCCTCATCAATGCCTCTGACCCTCCAGACTCCATTCCTCCAATACACTCCTGACCGGCCACCCAACCTCCACCTTCAATAAACGGGAGCTCGTCCAAAACTCTGTTGTCCGTGTCCACACAGCACCAGGTCCTGCTCGGCCTCACTGACCCTCACTGGCTCCCACTTCAATATCCCTTGAATTTAAAATTCTCATCCTTGGATTTAAATCCCTCCATGGACCACCCCTCCCCATCTCTACACCTACAGCAAACCCACCTCTCACCTCCTCATTCATCGGACACTGGTCTCTTGTGGTGGGACTCCCCTCGCCTGGTTCCTCTCACATATCTGATCAGAGCCAGAAGAAGCTTCTCTTCCCATCCGATCACTGTTAGCTCTGATGTCTCTAAAGGTTCAATCCTCGGCTCCCTCCTCTTCCTCATCTACATGCTGCCCTTTAGTGACACAGTCCGCAGTCATGTAGCAGAGAGTGATGTACTGTATGGAAGGTCAGCACTGAGGGAGCACTGTACTGTATGGAAGGTCAGCACTGAGGGAGCACTGTACTGTATGGAGGGTCAGTACTGAGGGAGCACTGTACTGTATGGAAGGTCAGCACTGAGGGAGCACTGTACTGTATGGAGGGTCAGCACTGAGGGAGCACTGTACTGTATGGAGGGTCAGCACTGAGGGAGCACTGTACTGTATGGAGGGTCAGCACTGAGGGAGCACTGTACTGTATGAAGGGTCAGCACTGAGGGAGCACTGTACTGTATGAAGGGTCAGCACTGAGGGAGCACTGTACTGTATGGAGGGTCAGCACTGAGGGAGCACTGTACTGTATGGAGGGTCAGTACTGAGGGAGCACTGTACTGTATGAAGGGTCAGCACTGAGGGAGCACTGTACTGTATGGAGGGTCAGCACTGAGGGAGCACTGTACTGTATGGAGGGTCAGCACTGAGGAAGCACTGTACTGTATGAAGGGTCAGCACTGAGGGAGCACTGTACTGTATGGAGGGTCAGCACTGAGGGAGCACTGTACTGTATGGAGGGTCAGCACTGAGGGAGCACTGTACTGTATGGAGGGTCAGCACTGAGGGAGCACTGTACTGTATGGAGGGTCAGTACTGAGGGAGCACTGTACTGTATGAAGGGTCAGCACTGAGGGAGCACTGTACTGTATGGAGGGTCAGCACTGAGGGAGCACTGTACTGTATGGAGGGTCAGCACTGAGGGAGCACTGTACTGTATGGAGGGTCAGTACTGAGGGAGCACTGTACTGTATGAAGGGTCAGCACTGAGGGAGCACTGTACTGTATGGAGGGTCAGCACTGAGGGAGCACTGTACTGTATGGAGGGTCAGTACTGAGGGAGCACTGTACTGTATGGAGGGTCAGTACTGAGGGAGCACTGTACTGTATGGAGTGCAGAAGAGCATGCCAGGAGCAGCACCAGGCGTACCTAAAAATGAGGTGCCAACCTGGTGAAACGACAACTCAGGACTACATGCATGCTAAACAGTGGAAGAAACATGCTATAGACAGAGCTAAGTGATTCCACAACCAACGGATCAGATCAAAGCTCTGCAGTCCTGCCACATCCAGTCGTGAATGGTGGTGGACAATAAAACAACTAACGGGAGGAGGAGGCTCGGTCAACATCCCCATCCTCAATGATGGCAGAGTCCAGCACGTGAGTGCAAAAGACAAGGCTGAAGTGATTGCAACCATCTTCAGCCAGAAGTGCCGAGTGGATGATCCACCTCAGCCTCCTCCCGATATCCCCACCATCACACAAGCCAGTCTTGAGCCAATTTGATTCACTCCACATGATATCAAGAAACGGCTGAGTGCACTGGATACAGCAAAGGCTATGGGCCCCGACAACATCCCGGCTGTAGTGCTGAAGACTTGTGCTCCAGAACTAGCTGCGCCTCTATCCAAGCTGTTCCAGTACAGCGACAACAATAGTATCTACCCGACAATGTGGAAAATTGCCCAGGTATGTCCTGTCCACAAAAAGCAGGACAAATCCAATTTGGCCAATTACCGCCCCATCAGTCTACTCTCAATCATCAGCAAAGTGATGGAAGGTGTCGTCGACAATGCTATCAAGCGGCACTTACTCACCAATAACCTGCTCACCGATGCTCAGTTTGGGTTCCGCCAGGACCACTTGGCTCCAGACCTCATTACAGCCTTGGTCCAAACATGGACAAAAGAGCTGAGTTCCAGAGGTGAGGTCAGAGTGACTGCCCTTGACATCAAGGCAGCATTTGACCGAGTGTGGCATCAAGGAGCCCTGGTAAAATTGAAGTAAATGGAAATCAGGGAGAAAACTCTCCAATGGCTGGAGTCATATCCAGCACAAAGGAAGATGGTAGTGGTTGTTGGAGGCCAATCATCTCAGCCCCAGGATATTGCTGCAGGAGTTCCTCAGGGCAGTGTCCTAGGCCCAACCATCTTCAGCTGCTTCATCAATGACCTTCCCTTCATCATAAGGTCAGAAATGGGGATGTTTGCTGATGATTGCACAGCGTTCAGTTCCATTCGCAACCCCTCAGATAATGAAGCAGTCCGTGAGAGAATCCGAACGATTCTAACAGAATAAGGAGACAAAGACAAAGACAAAAACTCATACCTTAATACAGATCGATAGGGGTTGGAACATCATTAACACAAGAGTCAACACCAATCATAAGCCGGGCACAGGTTGCCATGCGAGGTTACATTATTGCCGGCCAATCATAGATCGTCCATGTGCTGACCATGTTGCTGTTAGACATCAAAGGGGATACTTCCTCAGCTTCCAACTTGGAATGTTCTTCCCTCTTCCTTCTGTTCCTTATCTCCCAACCTGGAATGTCTTTCAACTTTGGCTAAGCTCGTTACCTATATTGATCTGCCATAAACATGGAGACGTTCAGACCAGTCCTTGAATCACATCAAAGACTCTACATTGATAAGACAATACAAACCTGCTGACTACGCAAACATATGGCCCAGCAGGAGGCCAGGCCACCTGTACCAATCTCAGTTACTAACTAATTAACCCTTTCTAACCATTTTGCATTCTGCTTCTTTGCCACGTTGGCATCTTAATATTTTACCGAAAACTGACCACATAGGGATTCTCATTCCCCCCTTTTATCATTTGATGATAACCAATTATTACGGTGCTCACTGGTTCTGCAGGTTCTGCAGCGCAGCAACATTTAAGTAAGCAATAAACTATAAGAATTATAACAATGAATATGACTAGCCCTTGAACTAGAGAAGTCCCAATAGAACACAGACATGTTTCATCAATACGCCTTTGTACTCTTATCTGTTCTCAGGAACAGACTCCTTCTAAACATCTCTCAAGTAAGCTGCGAATGTCCTTGGTCAGCTAAACCTATTCATGTTAGTTTGAAAAGGCTATCATAGTCACATATCCTATGGTGCTTTATATTTTGTTTCCAGCCTAACTAGACTGAATGATACCTTTCAGACCATTTTACACCTGTGAATTGGTGCCCTCCCCATTATATCCCTTAATCCAAATTCTCCCTACAATATCCCGTTAGATGCTGTACCTCATCTTAACCAGGTTCCCTTCGTGTTGGCCACCAGTCCGGGTGGAAGAGAGGCAGAGCATCTGATAATCCTATCAAACTATAATTGTCTTCCCTTTTACATGCACCTTACCCCAGCGGGTGCTACTCCCGGTACCATTAAGATGTTTTCTTAGTTGAAATCACAGAGACAATGGGGACATTCTCACCCAGGCTCTGTTTTACTATCTTTGCCAAACCCTTCATCCTCTGCTTACATTTATTACATGCAATGAAAATCAAGAAGCACATTACAACAAACTGCACTACGACTAATACATATGAAATTAATCTAATCCAAGGATGGATCTGTATATTCAGTCCCAAATTCCAGAGGGCATCCCACCAAGTGGTGACTTTAATTTGGTCAATGTCATGCTTAATGTTGTTATTGTCCTGTTGTAGGTTATAATAAACCTTCTGGGAGAGGCGTATCTCCATTCGCAATGCTTTCAAGTATTTAGGCAACAGGAGTGTCAGATACCCAAATGTGTCCTGATATTCTTTAAAGTCCTTTCTGACATTCTCAGAAACTTGTAAGGTGGTGAGGTTATGCCGGTGTATCTCTACCAGTTCCTCGGGTCCAATCCGAACCAGGACTTCAGAAATGGAGTAGAATTCTGGACTTAAAATATCACAAGTTAGGTTGGCATATTTAAACGTTTTCAAATTAGTTGTAACACAATATTCGCCCTCTCCGGCATACGCCACTTAAGTGGGTTGTAGATCCGCCTCTAGGGCCTCCATGGTACAGTTAATATCCGGATTGGTACCGGTATTATTAAACCCACACCTTGCTTCGAGGCTGTGTCCAACACTATGTGGACACACAGTGACAGCATGTCTCGTAACACATCCCTTTAATTTTGTTCCAGCCAATCAGCTTAAATCTACGTCCTCGAGTTCTTGAACCCTCTGCTAGGGGAAACAGGTACTTCCTGTCTACTTTATTTGGGCCCCTCATAATCTTGTAATTTTGTATCCATCGTGCGGATATCTTCTAAATATTGTTTCTCCCAATTTTATTGTTAACTGATGGGAACCTAACCCTGAATTTTGGAAATCCAAATTACTGTGTCCCTCTTTACTTTAATTTCAGTCCTTTTGATTGATACCAGTGTTTCCTGACTGTTTCATTAATTAGTTGGTTTCTTTATGGACCATGTGTCAGTGCCTTGTTTAAAAGGATTTCTCCCTCGCCTGGACCACATTAACCATTTTCCTGTTGTGTTGTTGTCAAGTAACTGAGCCTGTCTGAGACTCATTCTTCACTGTATCTTCTTCATGTATCTCCGCATACTAGCAGCATCTCATAGGAATGAGCTTAGTGTTCTTGGATATTAACTTTCTGCTGGCCAGTCTCTTCTTCCTCATGGTATTTCCGAACATTTTCCATGGCACACATCATGTGTCCTGTAGGACTCAGTCCTGTAAAAGCAACTGGTTTGTTTAAAGAGTGGTTGCAATAGCTCACCAGGCCATAGGCCTTTGTAATCATGTTCTTCATCCTGATCTCCGTTTCAGATGACGGCAACATACATTTGTATCTTTTATGTCCACTGTAGCCACTCTTAGGTTTTCAGGTTATCTTATCAAAAAGATCAGGGGTGTCTCGAGTGCTTATCTCCCGCTGCATGGTCCCGATGTCAGGGTAGTGGCCAGGCTATTGAGTGTAGTTTTCTCATTATTGATTATAGGCAAGGACACAAATATCTCCACGAGAAAGCTATCAATTTACTATTCTCAACGACACTTTGCTGACTTCCACTAGATTGTATATTTATGCCAGATTGATTTTTTTTAATCATGCCCAATTCAATGACTTTAGAGAAATTCCCATACCTCCCCACCTCGAGCATTCTGTCTCGGAAGACAACAAATAGGTTAAAACAAAACAAATCAAAATGTTTTCAAAAGAAGAGAATCAGGTTGATATCACCACGCTGTGACATTTGGTATCCGCTGATGTCTGCAGCTAAAGTCTTAAATCTTTAACACCACTGGATCGTTTCCTGCACCAAATTTCTCCAGCAAAGGTTGCACCGTAACTTTGTAACTACTCTTGGTAATCCTGCACCATCAACACTCACGTGGTCCCAAAAAAAAACCAGGGTCACCTGTTTTAAAAGAAACACAGAAAATCCATTGCGGCTCTTCTTGAGAGCACAAGTGATTAATTTGTCAAATCTTCATTTATTATTTATTTATCCAAAGGAATAATCCCTTTACCCGAAACAAATTCAGAAAACAAAACAGGAGAGAGAAATTGCCTAGTCCCTCTCTCGCTCTCTCTCTGAAGCAAGCAGCCTGTCTGAAATAAACACTGTCTCTCCCACATACAGATGTAAACAGGGCTGCAGACTGGAATTTCTAACTCCAAGTCCTAATCTCTGTGTTTTCAAGATGTAACCACATCAAGCAGATATCATTAGCAGCCGCCTGCTAAGATACGTTATATTCCTCTTTTATTAATTTATTAATGGTTTGGGCATGTGTTTCTAGCACTGTAGCTATCCTTTGCAAATATATGGTCAGCATTTGATCCTCAGACAATTCCTTATCTGTATTTTCATTTATCTTTTAATATATCTTTAATGAGAGACCCTAAATCTCTGACCTTTTGATCTAATGTTGCCAAATCAATGGTGTTAACAACTGAGGCAAAGGCAGTTGCTATATCACTTATCACAGACCTTTACGTCTCCATATTTGCCTATCTCTTTTTACGATGTCCACCTCCATTCCATGTCGCTCTTTGTTTTAACACTTGAGTTAGGAGGTGTTGATCTAATTGTTGAGTTTTCTTAGCATTCTCAATGCGAGTTATATAATTTGTCAGGGAAGGTCTCCCCTCTTCGGTCAGATCTTGTATTCTACTATTAATTTCAAATAAAATTGAATAGCCCCAGAACTTGTCAAAACTTCCTTATCATACTGTGGCAGGGTAAAACTGATAGGTGTTTAGTACCCTGTGTCAGTTCATAGCTCAAGTAATGGACTCCCAATTGTCTAACCTATGCTTCCTTTTCATATGATTTGTTTTACATTCCTTTCTTATCAATTTTTCACTGTAGCGTGAAAATTTATATCTCAGTCAATTGTAGCCTTTGGCATTTCCGAGTGATTGGGACAATTTTACTAATATAACCTATACCAATTGTTACCTCATGTTCACCTGTGTTCTGGGCAAGCCTCAGACAGTTCTCAACCGACTGGGTCATTTCTATCTGTTTGAATTGCTCTTGGCATGACAGTCTGGCTTCTTGGGATGGAAGGGGTTAATATTAACTTGCTTTTGTGGTAGGAGTAATTTGATCCTTCTCCCTTTGAGATTAAGTTTCCACCTTCAAAATTTCTCTTCACACAGGTTTGACTGATTTTTTTACTTCTCACATTTGTGGATTGCTTTATACTATATTTTTGCACACTATTTTTTCACATACTTTTAGTGGATGTGATTATAATCAATGCTCCGAGCTGTTCCAGCTTTCCGACTTTTCCTATCACAGTGATAACAGATAGTTTTTTTAATCTATCCCGTTAATTTTTAACCTCTTTTTAAACCACAGCCAATCACAAAATAAACATTCAAAATGCCAATTTTTTGAAGATCCCATGTCTGGAATTTAACATGCCCACACTTTATAAGAACCAGAATTTAATAGGTCACTTAACCTCAATAACTCCAATTTTAATTCAGCAGTATCAGAATTAAACACACGACAAGACAGATACATTACACAAAGGAAGAAAACACGTAAGACACAGTAAGAAGGGGGCGTGGCCCACAACACCGACAAAAAAAACACTGATCAAGACAGGCTTTTTAAAGGGACAGTACACTTAAACAACAGAACCTTTCTTTTTCGGGTCTCTGTCTTTTAAACATTTGTCTAGTCATTAATTCTATCCATATTTTTTTTTTACAGTACTGTCTCCATAAAGCAATTGGTTCTTTGGCTGTGGTACCTCTTATTTTTCCAAATTAATTCCTGAGCCTTTTTGGCGGCATCTAAGTTTTTAGTTCCTCCCAATGGCCATTGACATTCCCCGGTCTTTTATTCTTATTCAACTAGTCAACACAACCGTATTATCGCCACTCAGTTGCTTATTACAGAATTTGAGGACGGTACTGATGCTTGTGCCTCACAATCCTAAGTGCCCTTGGTCCCTACGCCCACTTCAGGTTCCTGACCTTCGCGTGGGGGATTTCCCCTCTTAACAACCGGTCTAAGGCTGCACGTTGAGAGGGGCACTTCCTCCCTTAGTCGATCAGCACAAGCAATCAGTTCCCGTTCATACCCAATCACCAGGAATTCGAACCCTGACTACCCTCAGTGATATTAACCACTGACCTACCGCTTACAAGTTATTCACTCAGTACGTACGCTGACCCTCAGCCGGAGCTGACCCTCAGTGATATTCGACCACTGACCTCTTCCTGCTATTTCTGTGTATTCGCCAGACTGACCTGAATCTTGTGAGGACGCCACACGAGTGTTAGCGATTGGACGATTCGTCGTCAGACTGACAGATTGGAGGAAAACTGACGTAGTAAATTAAGACTACTTACATCGGGGCGCCATTTCCTTCCTCCGTGTCTGAGACAATCCGCCTCTTACTCCGCGAACTCTCGGTGAACGACCGTTAAGATCCCCGTACGGGCCACCAAATTACGATCTGGATTCTTTCCCCTCAGTCTGGTTCAGTAAAAACTGAAGTCGAATACATTTTAAAGTTCATCACAACATTAATAGCAGGTCTTAGTCTGTAGCTTCAATTCAGATTGCTGAGAGAATCCGAACGATTCTAACAGAATAAGGAGACAAAGACAAAGACAAAAACTCATACCTTTTTACAGATCGATAGGGGTTGGAACATCATTAACACAAGAGTCAACACCAATCATAAGCCGGGCACAGGTTGCCATGTGAGGTTACATTATTGCCGGCCAATCATAGATCGTCCATGTGCTGACCATGTTGCTGTTAGACATCAAAGGGGATACTTCCTCACCTTCCAACTTGGAATGTTCTTCCCTGTTCCTTCTGTTCCTTATCTCCCAACCTGGAATGTCTTTCAACTTTGGCTAAGCTCGTTACCTATATTGATCTGCCATAAACACGGAGACATTCAGACCAGTCCTTGAATCACATCAAAGACTCTGCATTGATGAGACAATGCAAACCTGCTGACTACGCAAACATATGGCCCGGCAGGAGGCCAGGCCACCTGTACCAATCTCAGTTACTGACTAATTAACCCTTTCTAACCATTTTGCATTCTGCTTCTTTGCCACGTAGGCATTTTAATATTTTACCAAAAACTGACCACGTAGGGATTCTAATTAGTTATCATATCCAATTTAACAATGAACTGTAACTTTATTCCCATGTATTAGTTATCATATACAATTTAACAATTAACTGTAACTTTATTCCCATGTATTAGTTATCATATCCAATTTAACAATTAACTGTAACTTTATTCCCATGTATTATTTATCATATTCAATTTAACAATTAACTGTAACTTTATTCCCCATGTATTAGTTATCATATCCAGTTTAACAATTAACTGTGACATTATTCCCGTGTATTAGTTATCATATCCAATTTAACAATTAACTGAAACTTTATTCCACATGTATTAGTTATCATATCCAATTTAACAATTAACTGTAACTTTATTCCCGTGTATTAGTTATCATATCCAATTTAACAATTAACTGAAACTTTATTCCCCTGTGTATTAGTTATCATATCCAATTTAACAATTAACTGTAACTTTATTCCCATGTAATAGTTTTAATATCCAATTTAACAATTAACTGTAACTTTATTCCCATGTATTAGTTATCATATCCAATTTAACAATTAACTGTAACTTTATTCCCGTGTATTAGTTATCATATCCAGTTTAACAATTAACTTTAACTTTATTCCCGTGTATTAGTTATCATATCCAATTTAACAATTAACTGTAACTTTATTCCACATGTATTAGTTATCATATCCAATTTAACAATTAACTGTAACTTTATTCCCGTGTATTAGTTATCATATCCAATTTAACAATTAACTGAAACTTTATTCCCCTGTGTATTAGTTATCATATTCAATGTAACTATTAACTGTGAATTTATTCCCGTGTATTAGTTATAATATCCAATTTAACAATTAACTGTAACTTTATTCCCGTGTATTAGTTATCATATCCAATTTAACAATTAACTGTAACTTTATTCCCGTGTATTATTTATCATATTCAATTTAACAATTAACTGTAACTTTATTCCCATGTATTAGTTATCACATCCAATTTAACAATGAACTGTAACATTATTCCCATGTGTATTAGTTATCATATCCAATTTAACAATTAACTGTGACTTTATTCCATGTGTATTAGTTATCATATCCAATTTAACAATTAACTGTAACTTTATTCCCATGTATTAGTTATCATATTCAATTTAACAATTAACTGTGACTTTATTCCCATGTATTAGTTATCACATCCAATTTAACAATGAACTGTAACTTTATTCCCATGTATTAGTTATCATATACAATTTAACTATTAACTGTAACTTTATTCCCGTGTGTATTAGTTATCATATCCAATTTAACAATTAACTGTAACTTTATTCCCCCATTTATTAGTTATCATATCCCATTTAACAATCAACTGTAACTTTATTCCCCTGTGTATTAGTTATCACATCCAAGTTAACAATTAACTGTAACTTTATTCCCCTGTGTATTAGTTATCATATCCAATTTAACAATTAACATAACTTGATTCCCGTGTATTAGTTATCATATCCAATTTAACAATTAACTGTGACTTTATTCCATGTGTATTAGTTATCACATCCAATTTAACAATTAACTGTAACTTTATTCCCATGTATTAGTTATCATATTCAATTTAACAATTAACTGTAAATTTATTCCCCGTGTATTAGTTATCATATCTAATTTAACAATTAACTGTAACTTTATTCCCCTGTTTATTAGTTATCATTTCAAATTTAACAATTAACATAACTTGATTCCCGTGTATTAGTTATCATATCCAATTTAACAATTAACTGTGACTTTATTCCCGTGTATTAGTTATCACATCCAATTTAACAATTAACTGTAACTTTATTCCCGTGTATTAGTTATCACATCCAATTTAACAATTAACTGTAACTTTATTCCCATGTATTTGTTATCATATCCAATTTAACAATTAACTGTAACTTTATTCCTGTGTATTAGTTATCATATCCAATTTAACAATTAACTGTGAGTTTATTCCCGTGTATTAGTTATCACATCCAATTTAACAATTAACTAATGCACAGTGGAATAAAGTTACAGCTATCATATCCAATTTAACAATTAACTGTAACTTTATTCCACATGTATTAGTTATCATATCCAATTTAACAATTAACTGTAACTTTATTCCCGTGTATTAGTTATCATATCCAATTTAACAATTAACTGAAACTTTATTCCCCTGTGTATTAGTTATCATATTCAATGTAACTATTAACTGTGAATTTATTCCCGTGTATTAGTTATCATATCCAATTTAACAATTAACTGTAACTTTATTCCCGTGTATTAGTTATCATATCCAATTTAACAATTAACTGTAACTTTATTCCCGTGTATTATTTATCATATTCAATTTAACAATTAACTGTAACTTTATTCCCATGTATTAGTTATCACATCCAATTTAACAATGAACTGTAACATTATTCCCATGTGTATTAGTTATCATATCCAATTTAACAATTAACTGTGACTTTATTCCATGTGTATTAGTTATCATATCCAATTTAACAATTAACTGTAACTTTATTCCCATGTATTAGTTATCATATTCAATTTAACAATTAACTGTGACTTTATTCCCATGTATTAGTTATCACATCCAATTTAACAATGAACTGTAACTTTATTCCCATGTATTAGTTATCATATACAATTTAACTATTAACTGTAACTTTATTCCCGTGTGTATTAGTTATCATATCCAATTTAACAATTAACTGTAACTTTATTCCCCTGTTTATTAGTTATCATATCCCATTTAACAATCAACTGTAACTTTATTCCCCTGTGTATTAGTTATCACATCCAAGTTAACAATTAACTGTAACTTTATTCCCCTGTGTATTAGTTATCATATCCAATTTAACAATTAACATAACTTGATTCCCGTGTATTAGTTATCATATCCAATTTAACAATTAACTGTGACTTTATTCCATGTGTATTAGTTATCACATCCAATTTAACAATTAACTGTAACTTTATTCCCATGTATTAGTTATCATATTCAATTTAACAATTAACTGTAAATTTATTCCCCGTGTATTAGTTATCATATCTAATTTAACAATTAACTGTAACTTTATTCCCCTGTTTATTAGTTATCATTTCAAATTTAACAATTAACATAACTTGATTCCCGTGTATTAGTTATCATATCCAATTTAACAATTAACTGTGACTTTATTCCCGTGTATTAGTTATCACATCCAATTTAACAATTAACTGTAACTTTATTCCCGTGTATTAGTTATCACATCCAATTTAACAATTAACTGTAACTTTATTCCCATGTATTTGTTATCATATCCAATTTAACAATTAACTGTAACTTTATTCCTGTGTATTAGTTATCATATCCAATTTAACAATTAACTGTGAGTTTATTCCCGTGTATTAGTTATCACATCCAATTTAACAATTAACTAATGCACAGTGGAATAAAGTTACAGCTATCATATCCAATTTAACAATTAACTAACTGTATTCCCGTGTATTAGTTATCATATCCAATTTAACAATTAACTGTAACTTTATTCCACTGTGTTTTGGTTGTCAAGTCCTATTTAACTATAATTTTATTCCCCGGGTATTGGTTTATATGTTACATTTCATAATCAATTGTAACTTTACTTCCCGGGCATTGATTATCATGTCCAATTTTAAAATGAAATATAACGTTATTCCATTGTGTTTGGTTCACACATGCAATTTAACAATTAACTGTAACATTATTCCCGTATATTAATCATTTCCAATTTATCAATTAACTGTAACATTATTCCCATGTATTAATCATTTCCAATTTATCAATTAACTGTAACATTATTCCCGTGTATTAATCATTTCCAATTTATCAATTAACTGTAACATTATTCCCGTGTCTTAATCATTTCCAATTTATCAATTAACTGTAGCCTTAATTCCTTGTATATTGTTTATCATATGATTATCTTTTGCAATCTAATAATTATCAGTGACTTTATTCCATGTATTGATTCATGTATACAATTGAACAATTAACTGTAAGTGTATTCCCCTGAATATTAGTTATCATGTCCACTTCAGCAATGATCCCTAACTTTATCTCCTGTGTAAGAGTTATCATAATCAATTTAACAATTAACTGTAGCCTTAATTAATTGTTCTTTGGTTATCATATATGTTTATCATCTTGTTCACTCTAATAATTATCAGTGACTTTAATCCCTGTGTATTGGTTCATATATATGATTGAAACAATCAATTGTAACTTGATTCCTATGTGCATTGGTTATAATGTCCAATTTAACAATTAACTGTGACTTTATTCCCCTGGGTATTAGTTATCTTGTCCAATTTAAGAATTAACTGTTACATACGAACATAAGAAATCGGAGCACGAGTAGGCCATAAGGCCCCTCGAGCCTGCTCTGCCATTCAATAAGATCATTGTTGATCTTCGACCTCAGCTCCACTTTCCCGATCCCCGCATCCCTTGGTTCCCCTCGAGTCCAAAAATCTATCCATCTCAGCCTTGAATATATTCAATGACTCAGCATCCACAGCCCTCGAGGGTAGAGAATTCCAAAGATTCACAACCCTCTGCCGGAAGAAATTCCTCCTCATCTCAGTCTTGAATGGCCGACCCCGTATGCTGCGTTTATGCCCCCTGGTTCTAGACTTTTTAGCCAGGTGAAACAATGGGCCTGATTTTAGCAGGCCTGCGGGTTTCCGGCGGGTTGGGTTTCGGGAGCGTGGTCAACACGCTCGGTGAAATTAGTGGGTTGCCCGCGCGATCGTAGCAGGCAATGCACTAATTGGAATCACTTACCTGCTCCTCCGGGGTCCGCGCTGCTGGTCTGCGCGTCGGGCGGGCTGCGCATGCGCAGTACGATCTGTCAGCTGGAGGCTCTCTAGTTAAAGGGGCAGTCCTCCACTGACAGATGCTGCAACCAATGGAACAAATTACAGCATGGAGCAGCCCAGGGGGAAGGCTGCTCCCAGTTTAATGATGCCTCACCCCAGGTATCATCAGATGGGGTGAGGAGGAGGGGGAGGACAGAGATCTTCCATCCGGCGGGCGGGAGGAAGCGGCCTGCCTCTGCCACCAAGAAGGCCTGGCTCGAGGTGGCAGAGGGGGTCACCTGCACCACCAACATATCACCCACCTGCATCCAGTGCAGGAGGCGCTCCAATGACCGCAGTAGGTCAGCCACAGTGAGAACACTTACTCTTTCCCCTACACTGCGTCTGCTACAACACTGCCCCCACCCCACATCTCCTTCGGCACCGCCAACACTACTCTGTCACATCACCCCTCATACCCACTCAAACCCCATCCTCGTCTTACCTGCACCTACTCACCTCGCCAGTACTCACCCCGCCACTAACACGCAACCCAATCCTCATACAATCTCATGGCTCTATCCCATACTCACCCTCTCGTGCATCTCCCTCACGGCCAGCCTCACTCAACCTGCCACCACCTGTGCTGCAGCCACAGGGCATGCATCGCAAATGTGCAGTAGGCAGCGTACGGCAAACGTGTCGTGAGCATGAAGGGGATGCACAAGGGTGTCTGAGGGTTTGTCATGGGTGTTACCTATATTGAATTTCAGAACAACAAACATCACACATTAGATTGGCACCACCACTGCCATGTCTCCGCGAATCCTGTCCGCTGTGTCCAATAATGCCCGCTCCTGGGTATCACTATGAGGACCCACCACTGATGCCACCCATTGTGTTACTGCAGAGTAGGTGTAGGTGTATTTGCAGGGCTCTTCCGCGCAGACGACTGAGAGACATCGGCGGTGTACCCGGCTGCACCCTGGAAGGATGCGGTGGAGAAGTTGTGGAGGGCAGTGGTGACTTTGGCAGCGACAGGTAAGCAGATGGTGCTGGGGCCAGCCAGGAGCAGCTTGGCATGAAAGAGCCTGCAGATCTCCACGACTACATGTCGAGTGAATCTGCGCCTCCGTGTGCACTGCTGCTCGGAGAGGTCCGGGGAGCTGCGCCTCGGTCTGTGGACCCTGTGGCGAGGGTAGTGCCCTCTGCGACGCATCTCTCTCTGCGGTAGCCCTCCCTCCTGCTGTATAGGTGGATGTGTCACAGCACTCTGTTGTGGAGCTCCACGTGTCAGAGGTGGATGGCGAGGCTGGTGATGTTGTTCGCCCTCCGAGGGGGTCATGACTGCAGCTATGGCGGCCCCCATCCGCAGTATGTACATCTGAGGGGGTCCGCAAGGTAGGCACATGTCTCCGGACCCCGGGGTAAGTGTGCAGGTTGGTCACTTTGACCGTCCGGAGGGGGGTGGTGGAGGCCACACTTTGTCCAAAGTGACAGAGCGGCCTCCTGCAATGGGTGAGGGTCTCCCCCCGCCCCACCTGTCAAATGGACCTTTGCAGCTGCCACAGGCTGACGGCTGCAACACGTCCAGTTCAACTAGGACTGTTTCCCCCAGTGTGTGAAACAGTCCCATGTTTCCCCAAAATCACACACAGTCCCTTAATCAGGTCAGTTAATGACCTGAACAAGCAAAATAAATACACTCAAGTGGCATCCCGCTGGCTTTAATTGCCTGCGGGATTCCCACCAGCGGGGGCCACGCACGCACCCCCGCACGTCATCGGGGAACCCGGAAGTGGGCGGGATCATGGCGCGATCCGGTCACGTGACTGGATATCGGGATTTTCGGGGCCCCCCCGCTGGAAACCCACAGGAAACCCGACGGTAAAATCGAGCCCAGTCTCTCAGCATCCACCCTGTCAAGACCCCTCAGAATCTTCTGTGTTTCAATGAGATCAACTCTCATTCTTCTAAACTCCAGAGAGTATAGGCCCATTCTACTCAACCGTTCCTTTATTCCCCTGTGTATTTGTTATCATGTCCAATTTAACAATTAACTGTAACTTTATTCCATGTGTATTTGTTTATATGTTCCATTTCCTAATCAATTGTAACTTTACTCCCCGTGTATTCATTATCATGTCCAATTTAACAAATAACTGCAACTTTATTCCATTGTGTTTGGTTCACATACCAATTTATCAACTGTAACTTTATTCCAGTGTTATTAGTTATCATATCCAATTTAACAATTAACTGTACTTTTATTGTCCTGTGTATTAGTAATCATATTTAACAATTAACCCTTAATTAATTGTATAATGGTTAACATGTATGTTGATTATCTTGTTAAATCTAACAATTATCGGTGAATTTATTCTGTGTGTACTGGTTCATATACATGATTGAAATGTTAACTGTAACTTTATTCCGCTGTGTATTGGTTATGTTTTCCAATTTATCATGTCCAATTTATCAATTAACTAACTTTTCCCCCCCTGTTAGTTATCATGTCCAACTTAACAAACAACTCTAACTTCATCTCCCATGTAATAATCATCATAATCATTGTAACAATAAACTATAGCCTTAATTAATTGTTTATTGGTTAACATTTATGTTGATCATCTTGTTGAATCTAATAATTATCAGTGACTTTATTCCCTGTGTATTGATTCATATGTACAATTTAACAATCAACTGTAACTTAATTCACCCGTGTATTAGTTATCATATCCAATTTAACATTTAACTGTATCTTTATTCCACTGTGTATTATTTATCATAATCATGGAGTTACATCAAGTTACATCGAAAACACAGCACAGAAACAGGCCATTCGGCCCAACTGGTCAATGCCGGTGTTTATGCTCCACATGAGCCTCCTCCTACCTTCCTTATTCCTTCTAACCCTATCAGCATATCCTTCTATTCCTTTCTCCCTCATGAGCTTATCTAGCTTCCTATTAAATGCATATTTTAGCCTCAACTACTCCTTGTGGTAGCGAGTTCCACATTCTTCCTACTCCTTGGGTCAAGAAGTATCTCATGAATTCCCTTTTGGATTAATTCGCGACTATTTAATATTTATGATCTCTAGTTTTGGACTCCCCCACAAGTGGAAACATTTTCTCTACGTCTACCCTATCAAACTCTATCATTATCTTAAAGACCTCTATCAGGTCATCCCTCAGTCTTCTATTTTCTAGAAAAAAATTCCCCAGCCTGTTCAGCCTTTCCTGTTAAGGCTATCCTCTCACTTCTGGTATCATCCCTGTGAATCTTTTTTGCACCCTCTCCAATGTCTATACATCCTTTGTATAATATGGAGACCAGAACTGTTCACAATACTCCAAGTGTGGGTAATCAATCTAACAAATAACTGAAGCCTTAATTCCTTGTATATTGGTTATCATATATGTTGATTATATTGTCCAATCTAACAATTATCAATGACTATTCCCTGTGCATCAGTTATAATGTCCAATTTAACAATTATCTGTTAACTAATACACAGGGGAGAATAAGGTATCATGTCCAATTTTACAGTTAACAGTAACTTTACTGCCATATGTATTAGTAGCCATTTCCAATCTAACAATCACCTGTGACTTTATTCCCTGTGTATTTGTTTATATGTTCCATTTCACAATCAATTGTAACTTTATTCCTTGGTATATTGGTTCTCATTTCCAATTTAACAATCATCAGTTAAATCATCCCCCTGTGTATTGATTCTCATGTCCAATTTAACACTCATTTGTAAATTTAGACCCCTGTGTATTGGTCATATTGTCCAATTTTACGATTAACAATGTTATTACCTGTGTATTGGTTATAATCTTCAATTTAAAATTCACATATGAATTCATTCCCCAGTTTACTGATTACCATGCCCAGTGTAACAATTAACTGTAACTTTATTCCCCTGTGTATCAGTTATCAGGTCCAATTGAACAATTAACTAACTTTATTCCCGTGTATTGGTTATCATGTCCAATTTAACTATCAACTCTAACTTTATCTCCCGTGTAATAGTTAACATAATCAATTTAACAATAAACTACAGCCTTGAATAATTGTACATTGTTTATCATATATCATAATTAGTAGGTACAGCACAGGATGAAGCCATTCCACCAATCCTGCCTGTGCCGGCTCTTTGAAAGATCTATCCAATTATTCCCGTTCCCCTACTGTTTCCCCATAACCCTGTCAATTTTTTCCTTTCAAGTATTTATCCAATTCCCTTTTGAAAGTTATTATTGAATCTGCTTCCACCACCCTTTCAGGCAGTTAATTCCAGATCAAAACAACTCACTGCATAAAAAATGTTTCCTCATGTCGCCTCTGGTTGTTTTGCCGATCATCTTAAATCTGTGTCCTCTGGTTACCGACCCTTCTGCCACTGGAAACAGTTTCTCCTTATTTACTCCATCAAAACCGTTCATGATTTTGAACACCTCTATCAAATCTCCCCTTAACCTTCTCTGTTCTAAGGTGAACAATCCCAGCTTCTCCAGTCTCACCACATAACTGCAGTCCCTCATCCCTGGTACCATTCTACTAAATCTCCTCTGAACCCTCTCTAAGGCCTTCACATCCTTCCTAAAATGTGGTGCCCAGAATTGAACACAATACACTGCTGAGGCCTAACCAGGTTTTATAAAGGTTTAGCATAACTTCCTTGCCTTTGTACTCTGTGCCTCTGTTAATAAAGCCCAGGATCCAAGTGCTTTTTTTAAAACAAACTTCTCAACTTATCTGCCACCTTCAAAGATTTGTGTATGTGCACCCCAAGTCTCTCTGTTCATGCACCCCCTTTAAAATTGTCCCATTTAGTTTATATTGCATATCCCCATTCTTCCTACCAAAATGCATCACTTCACACTTATCTGCCTTAACTTTCATCTGCCATGTGTCTGCCCTTTTCACCAGTCTGTCTATGTCCTCTGAAGTCTGTTATTATCCTCCATATTATTTATTACATTTCCGAGCTTTGTGCCATCTGCAAACTTTGAAATTATACCCTCTATATCCAAGTCCAGGTCATTAATATATATCAAAAAGAGCAGTGGTCCTAATACTGACCCCTGGGGAACACCACTGTATACTTCCCACAAGTCTGAAAAACAACCGTTCACCACTACTCTCTGCTTTCTGTCCCTTAGCCAATTTTGTATCCATGCTGCCACTGTCCCTTTAATCACATAGACTTGTTAGCAAAATCAAAGCCAATCATGTACTACTTTATCAAATGCCTTTTCAAAGTCCATATACACAACATCAACTGCACTCCCCTCATCAACCCTCTCTGTTACTTCATCAAAGAACTCAATCAAGTTAGTCAAACATGATTTTCTTTTAACAAAATCCATGCTGGCTTTCATTTATTAGCCCAGACTTTGCCAAGTGCCAATTTATATTGTCCCAGATTACTGTCTCTAAACGTTCTTTAGTCATCCAGGGAACTCTAACTTTGGATGCCCTTCTTTTTCCCCCTTGTAGGGATGTGTCTACTCTGTACTCGAACCAACTCCTCCTTGAAGGCCTTCCATTGTTCAATTTCTGTTCTGCCTACCAATTTTTGATTCCAATCCACCTGGGCAAGATCCATTTTTAACTCAATGAAATCAACCTTCCTCCAGTTTAGTATTTTCACATTTGATTGTTCCTTCTCCTTTTCCATAGCTATTCTAAACCTAATGATATTATGATCACTGTTCCCCAAATCCTCCCCCACTGAACCATACTCCGCCTGCCCCACTTTATTCCCCAGATCTGGATCCAGCACTGCTTCCTTCCTGGTTGGACTGGAAACACAGTGTTCCAGAAAGTTCTCTTGTACACATTTCAAGCCCTCCCCCTCTTTGCCCTTTACTCTTTACTATCTCAGTTTATATTGGGATAATTAAAGTCTCATATTACCACTATTCTATAGTTCTTGCATCTTTCTGTAATTTGCCTGCAAATTTGCTCCTCTATCTCCTTCCCACTATTTGGTGGCCTATAGCATACACCCAGTAGGGTAATAGCTCCTCTATTGTTCTTTAATTCTAACCAAATAGATTCTATCTTTGACCCCTCAACTACATCATCCCTTTCCAGTGCTATAACTGTTTATTTGATCAATACTGCCACCGCCCCCCTCCTTTCTTACCTTCTCTATCTTTTCTGAATACCTTGTAGGCAGGAATATTAAGTATCCAATCTTCCCTTTCTTTGAGCCAGGTCTCTGTTATTGCCACTCTATCATAGTCCCATGTGGTGACTTGAGCCTGCAGCTCACCAACCTTATTTATTATGCTACGTGTATTTATGCACATGCACTCCAATCTCATAGACTGCCTCACATTTGCCCCCTGTCTGATCCCTCCTATTTCTGAACTATTCTTTACTCTAGTGCTACTTGTCCCTCCCAGTCCTCAGTTCACCTTGTTTCTCCTCGCTAATGTTTCATCCTGGTGCCCATCCCCCTGCCAATTTTGTTTAAACCCTCCCCCACAGCACTAATTAACCTCCCCACAAGGACATTGGTCCCAGCTCTGTCGAGGTGCAACCCGTTCACCTTGAACAGATCCCTCCTGCCCCAGAACTGGTCCCAATGCCCCAGGAATCTGAAGCCCTCCCTCCTGTACCACTGCTCCAGCCTCGCATTAACCTGTCATATTCTACTATTTCTGTCCTCACTAATGCGTGGCACTGGGAGTAATCCAGAGATTACTACCTTTGAGGTCCTGCTTTTTAATTTCCTCCCTAGCCCCTGAAACTCTGACTGCAGGACGTCGACCCTTTTCCTTCCTATGTCATTCGTTCCCGGATAGGCCACGACTTCTGGCTGTTTCCCTACCCACCTCAAAATGTTCTGCACCGTCTCAGTGATGTCCTTTACTCTAGCACCAGGGAGGCAACACACTGTGCGAGATTTACGTCAGCGGTCACAGAAACCCCTCTTTATCCCCTGACTATCGAATCCCCTATAATAACTGCATTTCTTTTGTCCCCCATGCAGCCGAGTCTCCCACAGTGCCATGGGTTTGTTCTTGACTCCACTCCCTCAAGGTGCCAACACCCCCACTGGTATGCCACACGCCCAGGGGACTCCTGCATTGCCTGCCTGTTCCTTCTAGTCTGTTTGGCGATATAAATCAATGACTTTAACTGGCACAGGCACTAAGGGCCAAAAGGACTCCATCTGTGCTGTGTGATTCTGACATGACCCACTATGTGTTTGAAGCCAAGCTAATTTATTTGACATATATCGAGAATATTAAACTCCAGCTCAGTTATAGCGGTTATTAACATCAACAGGAACAAATCCCAACTGCCAGAATGAACATGCTTCAGTCTGGATGTGATTACATAGAATGTGCAGCACAGAGACAGGCCATTCGGCCCAACTATTCTAAGAAGCTGGGATAACTAATGGAAAGTAGTGCTTTATATTGAACATCTTACTGCCGTTATTTAATGTGAAAGAAAGTCAAAAGGTTTTTCACAGCTAATGAGCAAGTCTGGCTCAATATATGATCTTGACATATGACCAGCGATTGACAACAAAAGTATACCCACAGTACAATGAATCACTTCCGTTGGTCAGATATCAGATTGATGAGAAAGGGGGATCCCTCCTTGTAACATTAAATATATATAAGATTGTGTTTTTGGCACCCAAAGCAGAAGGGTTTTTGGGATAAAGAAGGTGACAGGAGCTCATAGAGGTTTGAATAATTCGAGAGAAGGGTCACATTGAATCTACAGCACAGAAACAGGCCATTCGGCCCAACTCGTCTATGCTGGTGTTCATGTTCCACACGAACCTCCTCCCTCCCCTCGTCATCTCACTGTATCAGCGTATCCTTCTGCTCCTTTCTCCCTGATATGTTGATCTAGCTTTTCCTTAAATGCATCTATGCTATTCGCCTCAACTACTCCTTGTGGTAGTGAGTTCCACATTCTGTCCACTTTCTTGGTAAAGAAGTTTCTCCTGAATTCCCTATTGGATTTATTAGTGACTATTATATATTGATGAGCTCTAGTTCTGGTCTGTCCCACAAGTGGAAACATTTTCTCTAAGTCTACGCTATCAAATCCTTTCATCATCTTAAAGGCCTCTGTCAGGTCACCACGCAGCCTTCTCTTTCCTCGAGAAAAGAGCTCCAGCTGTTCAATCTTTCCTGATAGGTGTAAACTCTTAGTTCTGATATCATCCTAGTAAATCTTTTTGCACCTTCTCAGTGCCTTTATATCTTCTTTATAATATGGACACCAGAACTGTTAACAGTACTCTAAGTGTGGTCTAACCAAGGTTCTATATAAGTTTTACATAACTTTTCTGCTTTTCAATTCTATCCCTCTAGAAATGAATCCATGCTTAATTTCCTTTTTTATGGCCCTATTAACCTGCGTCACAACTTTTAGTGATTTGTGTATCTGAACTCCAGATCTACCCCATTCAGACATATTATACAAGCAATATGTGGCCTCCTTATTTTTCCCAGCAAAATGCACCACCTCACACTTATCCATATTGAAATTCATTTGCCAAATACGGGCCCATTCCACAAGTTTATTAACATCTTCTTGCATTTTTAGCATTCTCCCTTTACATTAACTACACACCCCAAATCCATGTCGTCCGCAAATTTTGAAATTGTACTTCCGATTCCCCAGTCCAAATTGTTAATGCAAATTTTGAACGATAGTGGTCCCAGCACCGATCCCTGTGGAACACCACTTCCCACCTTTTGCCAGTCTGAGTAGCTACCTCCCCCTACTCTCTGTTTTCTGTTTTGTAGCCAGCTTGCTATCCATTCTTGCTACCAGTCTCCTGACTCCACATGCTCTGACCTTAGTCATGAGTCTACAATGCGGTACCTTATCGAAGGCCTTTTGAAATCCAAATATATTACATCTACTACATTAACCTCATCTACTTTTTCTTTAATAATTCAAAGAATTCAATAAGTTTGGTCAAGCATGACCTTCCCTTCTGAAATCCTGCTGATTATTCTTTATTATATTTTCAGTTTCTAGATGTTTTTCTATTACATCTTTGAGTTGAGATTCTATTATCGTTCCCACGGCTGACGTTAAGCTAATTGGTCTATAGTTCCCTGCACTTGTACTAGCTCTCTTTTTAAATATAGGAATCAACTAGCTGTCAACCAGTTCTCTGGCACTATTCCCTTTTCTAATGAATTTTTATACTCTTTGGTATGAATAAACCAGTAACAACCCGAAACCTCAGTGGGGATATTTGATCTGATACTTCGTGACCGTCCCAATTTCCACTGAAATTCTCAATCAGCAAATCCCAGAGGCTGATTCGGGTCTGACAAACTGTGAAACAGATTGTTCTCAAACCAGGAAAAATGGGAAATCTGTACGATGATATAAAGTGTTGTACATTATCTCTTTCTGTTTCAGATTTACAATTTCCCCAGTGACTGGGTAACAAGCTGTACTGAGTCATTGGCCTGTGTTACAGACTGGCTCGTGGGACCTGCTAATTTCCTCTCATCTCATCGTTAGCAAACGGGAAATTACTGAAATTGAGGCTGGTGAACAACAGCTCGAAATACCAATCCTCCCTATCACTGGGGACTGAGTCTTCCAACACACAGGGATTTTCACTCGTGTAAGTTTCATCCATTTCTCTGATCTGCTTGTTGAGCCTTTCCCTTCAATTCATGACTTGGAGGAAAAACTCGATTCTGCAGTCAATCTTCGGGTCACATGGGGAGATTTCAAATGGACTCTTACCGACCCCAATATCGTCACCTACACGTTGGACAAATGCAAACCGGCTTCAATCGTGGTTTTGCTGCACAACCTCGTTCAAAGATACTGTCGGTAATTGGAGGCTCTTTCAAGTCATGGCACTGCCGTTTTCCCCAAGACACTTCAGATTGATGTGGAATGATTTCTGGCGATTAAATCCGTTCCCCTTTCACAAATCCGCCTTTGAACCCGTGTCTTTTAGTCTTTTTGATAACCGATACCAAATCAGTTTGCCCTGTTCTTTTTAAATATCACAGATAAACAGAGCACTTGAGCTGTCACTGCTGTGACTTTGACTTTTCTCCCTCTCCTCCGGATCTCCCCGGCAACTGCCACTAATCACCATCTTCTGTCACACTTCTCCATGAGAAAGTTCCGAGTCTCAATTTCCAGATGAAATAACACCCATCTCTTCAATCACCGACAGCCCAGAGAGTTTCAGCTCCCACTTTCTCCAACTCCTCCTTAAAGTACCGTGAAAAAAAATGTAATAATATAAATCAAAGTTTTTATCTTGTGGGGTTTGGTTTCAGATTCCACGGCTTTTAAAGGTCACTGGGATATTTAACCAAACGCCTCTTGGTTGGAGGTTTCTGTTTGAGAAAGAACACGAAGCGATAATTGAGAGACCGAAAATTAAACTGTTTGGTGGGAGCGCTGGTTGCACAACTCGCCAAGGCTTCTTCGACAGCACCTCCCAAACCCGCGACCTCTACCACCTAGAAGGACAAGAGCAGCAGGCACATGGGAATAACACCACCTGCACGTTCCCCTCCGAGTCACACACCATCCCGACTTGGAAATATATCGCCGTTCCTTCATCGTCGCTGGGTCAAAATCCTGGAACTCCCTTCCTAACAGCACTGTGGGAGAACCTTCACCACACGGACTGCAGCGGTTCAAGAAGGCGGCTCACCACCACCTTCTCAAGGGCAATTAGGGATGGGCAATAAATGCCGGCCTCGCCAGCGACGCCCACATCCCATGAACGAATAAAAAAAAACAAGACGTGCGCGGCTCTAGTGGAGTAATCGGTCAGTGTGCGGTACACATACCACAGAGCCGGCTCCAGTGGAGTAATCGGTCAGTGTGCGGTACACATACCACAGAGCCGGCTCCAGAAATGCCGAGGTTGTGAGCTGCGAACCCCACCTACAGACGCTGAGCCTTCTGCTTCTGAACATTTTGACCGGAGTTCAAGGTCCAATCGGTATGTTCCATAACGGCATCGACTTCCTTGTGTTCCCATGTTGGCATTGAGGTTCCTCTGACCCACCGTGCTGCAAGAGCAGGGCGAGTTTACTTGTTTATAGGAGGGAGAGGGGGAGATTGGCGACAGCTGATAAGCCAAAGGGGCCGGCATGAGATCTTTAAATCTGAAGAACCAAACACACAATTCTTCTTTTCGTGAAGCAGGTATTCATCGGTTTGAAGTCTGTAGGGAAAATTCAGAGGGGAAACATGCTGCCTGGTGTCACCGTGTAACGGGTGAACTTATTCAGCTTTCAGTCGTTGATCGGCTGAAAGGTCGAGCGGCCTTTTCCAGCTCCCGTGTGGGACAAGTTTAGCTTTTGAGCCACTGGATAAAGCAATTACTGCTAATGAACGACAAGACATTTGGCTCGAAGAAGAAGAATTATAAACTCATGAGTCCGCTGTCCATGTTACCTCAGGTTCAACAGAAGTAAGGGTTCTCCTCAACACGTTGCTGAGAATTTTATAAAAGGGACCCTAATCCTAGTTCGACGTCCACAAGGGATAATTCAGAGTCCGGCCATGAATCTGTATGATGACTACATACTTAATAGCGTGCCTGGGAAGCTTAGTCGGTAAAACAGCAGATAGTGATTTGATGGGTCTAGCGATCAAGTCTCTATTCAGGCTATGTATTTTAAAACAGCTGGCAAGTTCTGCCTTTCCAGAGGACCAACATAAGAAATAGGATGAGGAGTAGGCCATCAGGCCCCTCGAGCCTGCTCCGCCATTCAATAAGGTCATGACTCATCTTTGTCCTCAACTCCACTTTCCCGCCCGATCCCCATATCCCTTGATTCCCTTTGAGTCCAAAAATCTATCGATCTCAGTTTTGAATGTACTCAATGACTCAGCATCCACAGCGATCTGAGGTAGAGAATTCCAAATATTCACAACCCTCTGAGTGAAGAAATGTTTCCTCATCTCGGTCCTAAATGGCCGACCCCTTATCTTGAAACTATAAACCCTAGTTCTAAACTCTCCAGCTAGGGAAAACAGCCTCCCAGCATCCACCCTGTCAAGCCTTCTAAGAATTTTTTTACATTTCAATGAGATCTCCTCTCATTATTATAAACTCCAGAGAATATAGGCCCACTCCACTCAATCTCTGGTTTAGGAACAGGAGTCGGCATTCAGCCCCTCATGCCTGCTCTGCCATTTGATAAGATCATGGCTGATCTGTGATCTGGTTTGGAGTACAAGAAAATACATAAATGATAGCTTCAGCACGGGTTAGTTACAGATTAAAGCTCTCTCTATACTGTCCCATCAAGCACTCCCAGGGCAGGTACAGCATGAGTTAGATGGACTGAATGGCACTGCTTTATGACATCTCTACAGTGCCTCGAAACCCTGCTCAGTATATTCTGTGAGTGTTTGATGGGAGCTTTACTCTGTATCTAACCCGTGCTGTACCTGCCCCGGGAGTGTTTGATGGGACAGTGTAGAGGGAGCTTTACTCTGTATCTAACCTGTGCTGCACCTGCCCTGGGAGTGTTTGATGGGACAGTGCAGAGGGAGCTTTACTCTGTATCGAACCTGTGCTGCACCTGCCCTGGGAGTGTTTGACGGGACAGTGTAGAGGGAGCTTTACTCTGTATCTAACCCGTGCTGTACCTGTCCTGGGAGTGTTTGATGGGACAGTGTAGAGGGAGCTTTACTCTGTATCTAACCCGTGCTGTACCTGTCCTGGGAGTGTTTAATGGGACAGTGTAGAGGGAGCTTTACTCTGTATCTAACCCGTGCTGTACCTGCCCTGGGAGTGTTTGATGGGACAGTGTAGAGGGAGCTTTACTCTGTATCTAACCCGTGCTGTACCTGTCCTGGGAGTGTTTGATGGGACAGTGTAGAGGGAGCTTTACTCTGTATCTAACCCGTGCTGTACCTGTCCTGGGAGTGTTTGATGGGACAGTGTGGAGGGAGCTTTACTCTGTATCTAACCCGTGCTGTACCTGCCCCGGGAGTGTTTGATGGGACAGTGTGGAAGGAGCTTTAGACTATATCTAACTCATGCTGTACCTGAATGGAGTTTGTTTTAAGCAGACACTAGTTGTTCAGAATGCCCCATTCTCCCACACTGACATCCATCACCTCAATGAGAACAACATTTAACCCAAAGATAAAATCATAGAGTCACAGAATCATAGAATCGTAGAAAGTTACGGCACAGAACGAGGCCATTCAGCCCATCGTGTCCGTGCCGGCCGATAAAGAGCTATCCAGCTTAATTCCAAGCACTTGGCCCATAGCCCTGTAGGTTACAGCACTTCAAGTGTATATCCAAATAGCTTTTAAATGCGATGAGGGTTTCTGCCTCTCCTCAGCTCCCCTCTAATCCTTCTACCAATTACTTTAAATCTATGCCCCTTGGTTAGTGACCACACTATCTAGTACTGTCAACATTTTCTATACCTCAATTAAATTTCCCCGCAGCCTCCTTTTTTCCAACAACCCCAGCCTATCCAATCTTTCCTCATAACTAAATTACTCCATCCCTGGAAACATGCTCATAAATCGCCATTGTATTCTCTCTAGCCCAGTTATATCCTTCCTGTAATGTGGTGACCAGAACTGTACTCGGTACTCAAGCTGCAGCCTAACCAATGTTTTATACAGTTCTAGCATAACCTCCCTGCTCTTATATTCTATGCCTCGGCTAATAAAGGAAAGTATCCCGTATGTCTGTTTAACCACCTTATCTACCTGTCCTGCCACCTTCAGGGATCTGTGGACATGCACTTCAGGGTCCCTTTGTTCCTTCACACCTCTCAGTATCCCTCCATTTATTGTGTTCTCCCTTCCCTTGTTAGCCTAACATCTGTGGTGGGTAAAATTTGGGAGTCTATTATTAAGGAGACAGTAACGGAACATTTGGATAAACATAATTTAATAGGACAAAGTCAGCATGGCTTTACGAAGGGGAAGTCATGTCTGACAAATTTGCTTGAGTTCTTTGAGGACATAACGTACAGGGTGGATAAAGGGGAACCAGTGGACGTAGTGTATTTAGACTTGCAGAAGGCATTCGAAAGGTGCCACATAAAAGATTATTGCTCAAGATAAAGAATCACTGGATTGGGGGTAATATTCTGGCATGGGTGGAGGATTGGTTATCGAACAGGAAGCAGAGAGTTGGGATAAATGGTTCATTCTCGGACTGGCAACCGGTAGCCAGTGGTGTTCCGCAGGGGTCGGTGCTGGGTCTCCAACTCTTTACAATCTATATTAACGATTTGGAGGAGGGGACCGAGTGTAACATATCAAAGTTTGCAGATGATACAAAAATGGGAGGGAAAGTCGAGAATGAGGAGGACATTAAAAACCTACAAGGGGATATAGACAGGCTGGGTGAGTGGGCGGAGATTTGGAAAATGTGAGGTTATGCACTTTGGCAGGAAAAATCAGAGAGCAAGTTATTATCTTAATGGCGAGAAACTGGAAAGTACTGCAGTACAAAGGTTAGTATGCAGGTGCAGCAGGTGATCAAGAAGGCCAACGGAATGTTGGCTTTTATTGCTAGGGGGATAGAACATAAAAACAGGGAGGTATTGCTGCAGTTATATAAGGTATTGGTGAGACCGCACCTGGAATACAGCATACAGTTTTGGTGTCCATACTTAAGAAAAGACATACTTGCTCTCGAGGCAGTACAAAGAAGGTTCACTCGGCTAGTCCCGGGGATGAGGGGGTGGACATATGAGGAGAGATTGAGTAGATTGGGACTCTACTCATTGGAGTTCAGAAGAATGAGAGGCGATCTTATTGAAACATATAAGATTGTGAAGGGGCTTGATCGGGTGGATGTGGTAAGGATGTTCCCAAGGATGGGTGAAACTGGAACTAGGGGGCATAATCTTAGAATAAGGGGCTGCTCTTTCAAAACTGAGATGAGGAGAAACTTCTTCACTCAGAGGGTAGTAGGTCTGTGGAATTTGCTGCCCCAGGAAGCTGTGGAAGTTACATCATTAAATAAATTTAAAACAGAAATAGACAGTTTCCTAGAAGTAAAGGGAATTAGGGGTTACGGGGAGCGGGCAGGAAATTGGACATGAAGCTGAGTTTGGATCGGTCAAGGCCCTGTGGGTGGCGGAGCGGGCCCAGGGGCTGAGTGGCCGGGTCCTGCTCCGACTTCTTGTGTTCTTTAGATTTGAGGTTAGGATCAGATCAGCCATGATCTTATTGAATGGCGGAGCAGGCTCGAGGGGCCGATTGGCCGACTCCTGCTCCGATTTCTTATGTTCTTATGTTTGCCCTCCCCAAATCCATTACCTCATACTTCACCGGATTGAATTCCATTTGCCACTTTTCTGCCCACCTGACCAGTCCATTGATATCTTCCTGCACTCTCCAGCTTTCCTCCTCACTATCAACCACACGGCCAATTTTTGTATCATCTGTAAACTTCTTGATTAAGTCACAGAATCAAAGAATCATTACAGCACAGAAGGAGGTTATTCGGCCCATCAAGCCTGTGCCGTCTCTTTGTAAGAGCAATCCAATTGGTTCCATTCCTCCACTTTTTCCCCATAGCCCCCATAGATAAGAGGAACCTTGGGTTTGGAAGGACAGTGAGTGTCCTGAACATTTTTGTTCAGTGTGCTTGATATTTCATCCCTGGATCTGAGTCTTTTGCTGATGATTTGAATTTGATTCCCTCTAGTTATGACTCAATGACTAGTGGAAATAGTTTTTCCTGATTTACCTAATCAATTTTTGAATAATTTTTGCCCTCCTTTGTTCTAATGCAAAGAGCCCCAGTTTCTTTGGTCTTTCCTCATAACTAAAGCATCTCGTCCCTGGTATCATCTCAATGAATGTCTTCTGCACCCTCTCCACGGCCTTTACATCCTTCCTAGTGTAAGATCCCCAAAACTTTACACAATATTCTAACTGCAGCTTAACCAATAATTTGTATTGGTTTGCATGACCTCTGTCCTTTTGTACTCTTTTCCCCCATTTGCGAAACCTTTGACCCCATTTGTTTTTTTAAACATTTTATCAACTTGTCCTCCCACTCTTAAATGTATATCTGAACCCTTTGTGGGTTTTAGAGATATTAACATAACATGATTAAAATACATTGACATGAATTGTCTGATATAATGTGTATTATGGAAAAGAGAAGTTTAGTCTGAGTTAGAAACTCAAACAGGCGCTTCACTGCAGACAGGTCACTATGGCAACACTGATAAGACATTGCATTCCACAGAGTCGGTTAGTTGGAAACTCTAATCAGAAAAGAAGAACAGGAGTTTGTCTGTTATGAACCACAATATAAACTTAAACCACAGTGAGTAATAGAACGGATTAGATTCTAATGCGTGATGTTTATAACTACAATTGTGAAAATATAAGAAATAACAAAATTGACAGTAGGCAGAGTAGTTTAGGGATAATGAGAACAGTAACTGCTGGAAACCAAGGAATGTGTCCTTGTAAATCACAGATTAGAGAAGTTCCAGTTGTCTTTTCCTCGCTTCCACCCTAAACCCAGCAGAGAAGGGAAAGAAGAGTCAGGTGACAGAGATGGATCACTACAGGGTATAAAAGTGAGGGGACTTTTATACCCTGGATCACTACAGGGTATAAAACTGATATAAGGGGGCAGTGGGGACTGGAGACACTGGAGATCAAGCTCAGGGCGCCCGAGATTCCATCCAGCGGGCTGTCCTTATGTAAGTTACTGTGGACACGCAGGACTTGCGTGTTTACTCTGATCGATGGATTAATATAAGATACGGGAGAGGACAGAGAATCTGCTCATCTTATAAGGTATTAAAGTTGCTGACACTAGACTCTCAAATCTGCTAGTTAATAAGGCAAGACTTCAATTTTACTAGGGCTCCTTGGTGCCACACTCGGTCAAATGCTGCCTTGATGTCAAGGGCAGTCACTCTCACCTCACCTGGAATTCAGCTCTTTTGTCCATGTTTGGACCAAGGCTGTAATGAGATCTGGAGCCGAGTGGTCCTGGCGGAACCCAAACTGAGCATCGGTGAGCAGGTTATTGGTGAGTAAGTGCCGCTTGATAGCACTGTCGACGACACCTTCCATCACTTTGCTGATGATTGAGAGTAGGCTGATGATTGAGAGTAGACTGATGGGGCGGTAATTGTCTGGATTGGATTTGTCCTGCTTTTTGTGGACAGGACATACCTGGGCAATTTTCCACATTGTCGGGTAGATGCCAGTGTTGTAGCTGTACTGGAACAGCTTGGCTAGAGGCGCAGCTAGTTCTGGAGCACAAGTCTTCAGCACTACAGTGTAGAACTGAACCCAGCCAGAGTCAGCACCTTCAATGGAGGAGTGAGAGGGGAAACAGTGAGTGTGGAACTGAACCCAGTCAGAGTCAGCACCTTCAGGGGAGGAGAGAGGTGGGAAACTGAGAGCGTACAACTAGAAACAGCGAAAGTCAGCTCCTTGAGGCTAGAAGAGGGAGGGGAACCAATGATTGTAGAACTGAACCCAGCCAGAGTCAGCACCTTCAGAGGAGGAGAGTGGGGATTCGGTGAGTGTAGAACTGAACCCAGCCAGAGTCAGACCCTTTCAATGGAGGAGAATGGGGAACCAATGAGTATAGAACTGACCACAGCCAGAGTCAGCACCTTCAGGGGAAGGGAGAGGGGAACCAGTGTGTGTGGAACTGAACCCAGTCAGAGTCAGCACCTTCAGGGGAGGAGATGTTATGTTAAACTTATATAGAACCTTGGCTAGACCCACTTAGAGTACCGGGCACAGCTCGGGCCTCCATATCACAAATAAGACAGAGGCACTGGAGACAGTGCAATAAAGATTCATCAGGGTGATACCAGAACTGAGAGTTGATAACTATCAGGAAAGATTGAACAGGCTGGGGCTCGTTTCTCTTGAAATGAGAAGGCTGAGGGGTAACATAGCAGGCCTTTAAAATAATGTCGGGGTTTGATGGGGTAGACGTAGAGAAGATGTTTCCACTTGTGCGGAAATACAAAACTAGTGGGCATCAATATAAGATAGTCACTAATAAATCCAATAAAGAACTCAGGAGAAACTTATTTTACTCAGAGGTGAGAATGTGGAACTTCCTACCACATATAGCAGTGGAGGCGAATAGCATTGATGCATTTAAGGGGAAGTTAGATAAACACGAGGGAGAAAGGAATAGAAGGATATGTTGATAGGGTGAGATGAAGAGGAGTGGGAGAGTCTCGTGTGGAGCATAAACACCGGCATTGACCAGTTGGGTCGAATGGCCAGTTTGTGTGTTGTGAACTCTATATAATTGAATGCAATTCTATGTAATTATCACTGACTGTAGTAATGCTGCATTTACCCACTATACAGGGACTCCCACTGTTTGAGGACCAGTTTTGCTGCGTTTACCCACTGTACAGGGACAATGTCTGAGCCCTGCCACTCAGAACAGTTTAACAGTCACAATCTATAAATGAGCTTGTAACTTTTTATGGCAACTTGCCAAAGATTACAGGAAGTCTGTTGTGATCCCTCAGCGAGACTCTGAGAAGCAGAGCCCATGGACACGTTTAGTGGGAATCAGAAGTTGCACATTATCACCATCGATGAATGAGTACGAGGGAGAGGCGCGAGGTGTTCCCTGTAAACAAAAAAGGGAAGTGATTTATAGAAGGTGATCACTTGGAATCGAGGATGATTTTCTATAACCCCAGTGTGTGAAAAGCCGCTCACAGTCTGCAGTGTCTCAGACCAGTCGCTGTGTGCTTTGCTGTTCTGTTGAACTGACAGGAAGCACCTGGTGTTGTGGGGATTTCCGTGCTCGAGTTTTGTTGTCTGCACATGAAATATTGAAATAATGCGGCTGGAACTTCCACCTTGTGATTTGAACATAGGCGGCACATCATCCAGCAGGTCAATGTATCAGAGGGAAGTATATCTGGGTAATATCATTCATTCACTGAAAACACATGACAGCTTAGTGTCTGCAAACAAACTCAACCCTTATCGCAAAGACTGAATCCCAGTACAAGAGGACGGTAATCTGTGTACACTTTCCCAAATGTACAACAACAAATATTCATCGATCCGGATCCGTAGACTCTCTGTGTCTAAATCAATCAGGAAATTCAGGTAGAGCGGGAGCAGCAATTCTCCCCGTGGTCTAAAAGTGAAGGAGAAGAATCCAGGAGAAGTTTAGACTGATTTCTGGATCAGTGTCCAGTCCAGAGTGATATTGATTATTACACATATTAACCAAAGGCTACAGTTGTTTCTCTCCCTGATATCCCAGTGCTGGGGGAGTGTCCAATCTCGGGTGATATTGATATTGATAATTGGAGCTTTCAGGACTGAGATTGATGGGTTTTTGTTAGGTAAGGGTATCAAGGGATATGGAGCAAAGGCGGGTAAATGGAGCTGAGGTACAGATCAGCCACGATCTGATTGAATGGCGGAGCAGGCTCAAGGGGCTGAACGGCCTCCTCCTGTTCCTAATGTTCCTCTGCTCCCATTCATCCTCCATCCCTCTTGCTGGTCCCTTCAGAGTTATGGACTTCATGTACCCAAAGCAGAAATGTACAAGCTTTTTGTCTTCACAGGAGACATAGCTACAAACCATTGAGCCTCCTTGGCCAATTGAAAGTATAAATCCCTGTTCCTGTTAATCTGCGTTAAGTCTCAAGCCATGAATCCGAACAACCCTGGTGTTTTGATTTAGGGTTTATCCAATAACAGTGCCAAGAGCAGCCCTGTGCAAACCTCCAGATCCACAAAATTCCAGCTGGACAAAAGCAAATAAGAAATGTAAGTGTAAAGAGGTCTGGGCTTTGAGGGCCCAATTGCCAGTGCTCGGTGAGGGTTGACAAATGTCCATGAGCTATAATTTGGACACTCATGTCCAACGGGATGGGACAGGCAGCCTACTTCCTGACTATGTGACAGGAGGCCCCCACCCACCCCAATCCCAGGACACTGACAGGTTGAAAAGGCCGTTTTTTTTTTTAAAAAAGCATACGGGATCCTGAGCTTTATTAATCGAGGCATGGAGTATATAAGCAAGGAAGTTATGGGAAACCTTCATAAAACACTGGTTAGGCCGCAGCTGGAGTATTGTGTCCAATTCTGGGCACCTCATTTTAGGAAGGATGTCAAGGCCTTTGAGAGGGTGCAGAAGAGATTTACTAGAATGGTACCAGGGATGAGGGACTTCAGTTATGTGGATAGACTGAAGAAGCTGGGGTTTTTCTCCTTGGAACAGAGAAGGTTAAGGGAAGATTTGATAGAGGTGTTCAAAATTATGAACAGTTTTGACAGAGTAAATAAAGAGAAACTGTTTCCAGTGGCAGAAGGGTCGGGAACCAGAGGACACAGATTTAAGGTGATCAGCAAAAGAACCAGAGGCGACATGAGGAAACATTTTTTTACGCAGTGAGTTGTAATGATCTGGAATTCACTGCCTGAAAGGGCGGTGGAAGCAGATTAAATAGTAACTTTCAAAAGGGAATTGGATAAATACTTGAAGGGGAAAAATATTACAGGACTATGGGGAAAGAGCAGGGGAATGGGACTGATTGGATAGCTCTTTCAAAGAGTTGGTACAGGCACAATGGGCCAAATGGTCTCCTTCTGTGCTGTACCTACTAATGACGATACTGGATTTCTTTACTCTTAGTCTGGTTCAGCAAAAACTGAAAGCGAATACACTTGAAAGTTTTAACACAATTTTATTAGCTGCAGCTGACCCTATCTATAGAATTGATTTCAACTCTTGACAGAGTCTGGTCAATCTCATAGAACAGGCAAATTACACAGTCAGAGTTCACACAATTATACATTTTCAGAGTGGGGAGGGACATGATTAGCAAGGGGTTAAAACCAATCATAAGCTGAGTCTGGGCAAGCCATACTAACTGACATAATGACCGACCACTCACAGGTGATACCTGTTTATGCGTCGGTCACAGGAAAGGGAGTCTCGCTTATCTCAGGCCTGGGATGTTTTTCGACCTTGTCCGAAATAAGGATCCATTCATTAGGTAGCTGCAAAACAACACTCCCTACACCTGCTTACCCCAGAATTCAGCTTATCATATCGCTTTGCTTGATTCATCATAAAGCATACATTTTCATACAGGAAATTAATAACATAAACGAATGATCAAAGAAAAGCTCATTGTTCTAATTCTAGCTAGCAAAATGGGCCACTTATATTAACCCCTGGTTTACCATACTGCCATTTTGTTATGGAGGCATCTTATTGAGCTACTGAAGCTTACTACATATGCATTTCATTAGAGGGGCACCTCGTAGGTATTCTCACTAAGATACTATGATACACATATTAACCAAGGACTGATATCCCAGTGCTGGGGGAGAGTCCAGTCCCTGGTGATATTGATTATTACACATATTAGCCACGGGCTGCAGTTGTTTCTATCCCCAATATCCCAGTGCTGGGAAACAGTCGAGACCCGGGTGATATCTACTGTCATATAACGGAGAGTGTGTTCTACGGTCAGTGATGGAAAGTATCAGAGAACATGCTGTGTTGTTACTATTTAAATAAATGGCCACTTTAATACTGGCTGTATTTAATTATATTGTCTGATTGTGGAGAGTATGTTTCCTACAGTTTATGATTCTAAAGTATAAAAGAGAACATGCTGTATCTTTATACCAACCGCATTTTATTCTATTGTGTGATAGTGGGGAGTGTATTTATTACAGTTAATGATACAGAAACTATCAGAGAGCATGGTGTGTATTTATTATTGAAATAAAAGACCCTTTTATACCAACCGTATTCTATTCTATTGTGTGATAGTGGGGAGTGTGTTTTGTGCAGCTCGTTGAAGTGAAATATCAGAGAATATTCTGAGTATTTAGTAGTGAAGAAAGATTATATTTGATTCTATGGTGTGTTGGGGGGAATTGTTCTCTCTCTCTCTCTCTCTCTCAAGTCGTTTGTTTTCCTTCCAGGTAAATGTCAAGGTAAAAGTCACAGACTGGTGGGAAATATTCTGTGTTAATTCTGAGAGAATGTCCATTAACTTTTCCAGCAGTGTGAAGGTGCTGAATGTGCTTCACTTTATTTTAATCAATCGCCATGTTACTTTGTGTTGAAATAACTGGATTTGTTTTTTCTCCATACTCTGTCTGAAAGTGTCTGTGTTCTGTGACATTAACAAATGTAAAACAGAAAGAATGTATTTCTGATCATTGCTCAGTGTTAATACTGTGTATACGCTGCTCTGCATGGATGGACCAACTCTGTAATGGAGAACCTGTGTTTATTAACAATGGGTTTACAGGAACTTCATTTTGTGATCGCTTCACTTTTTCGTATCTCAACATTAGAGGAGGTTTACAACCCGCAGGGGATCCAATGAATGGCCTGTCTGCTTTATCTCCCTTTATTGTAACTGGTCCCTCCAGAGCCACAGAAGCTGAAATAACAGATGTTTTCCCACCTCGATGTACAGAGACTGCTGCAGTCTCATAATGTAAGTGATGATGTACAGTGTAAATAGCATTCAATAATAAATTATTAATTATTTTAGTCGGAATGTGTGCCCTTATCCATGTTAATGTGTTCAATATATTCAAGTTATTAACATAGTACCATGTTATGATACAGCACAGAGAGTCTATTCGGCCCATCGTGCCTGTGCCGGCTCTTCGAAAGAGCTATCCAATTAGTCCCACACCCGTACTCTTTCCCCATGCCCCTACAAATGTTTTCCTTGAAATATTTATCCAATTCCCTTTTGAAAGTTATCATTGAAACTGCTTCCACCGCCCTTTCAGACAGAGAATTCCAGATCATTACAACTCACTGCATAAAAAAAAAATGTTTCCTCATGTCGCCTCTGGCTCTTTTGCCAATCACATTAAATCTGTGTCCTCTGGTTACTGACCCTTCTGCCACTGGAAACAGTTTCTCCTTATTTACTCTATCAAAACAGTTCTTGATTTTGAACACCTCTATCAAATCTCCCCTTAACCTTCTCTGCTCTGAGGTGAACAATCCCAGCTTCTCCAGTCTCTCCACATAACGGAAATCCCCCATCCCTGGTACCATTCTAGTAAATCTCTTCTGCATCCTCTCTAAGGGCGAGCCGAGCCTAACCTTGGTGGTGGGCAAATTATTGGAAACAATTCTGAAGGACAGTATTAATCGTCTTTTAGAAAGGCACGGATGAATCAAGGACAGTCAGCATGGATTTGTTAAAGGAAGGTCGTGTCTGACTAACTTGATTGAATTTTTGAGGATGTTACAAGGAGGGTAGATGAGGGTAATGCGTTTTAGTGGATTTTAGCAAGGCTTTTGACAAGGTCCCACATGGCAGACTGGTCAAAAAAGTAAAAGCCCATGGGATCCAAGGGAAAGTGGCAAGTTGGATCCAAAATTGGCTCAGTGGCAGGAAGCAAAGGGTAATGGTCGACAGGTGTTTTTGTGACTGGAAGTCTGTTTCCAGTGGGGTTCCGCAGGGCTCAGTACTAGGTCCTTTTTTTTGTGCTATATATAAATGATTTAGACTTAAATGTAGGGGGCATGATTCAGAAGTTTGCTGATGATACAAAAATTGGCCGTGTGGTTGATAGTGAGGAGGAAAGCTGTGGACTGCAGGAAGATATCGATGGACTGGTCAGGTGGGCAGAAAAGTGGTAAATGGAATTCAATCCAGAGAAGTGTGAGGTAATGCATTTGGGGAGGGCAAACAAGGCAAGGGAGTACACAATAAATGGGAGGATACTGAGAGGTGTAGAGGAACAAAGGGACCTTGGAGTGCATGTCCACTGATCCCTGAAGGTAGCAGGACAGCTAGATAAGGTGGTTGAAAAGGCATATGGGATATTTTCCTTTATTAGCCAAGGCAAAGGGTATAAGAGCAGGGAGATTATGCTGGAACTGTATAAAACATTGGTTAGGCCACAGCTTGAGTACTGAGTACAGTTCTGGTCACCATATTTCAGGAAAAATGTGATTGGACTAGAGAGGGTAGAGAGGAGACTTACAAGGATGCTGCCAGGACTGGAGAATTTTAGCCATGGGGAAAGATTGGATAGGCTGGGGCTGTTTTCTTTGGAACAGAGGAAGCTGAGGGGAGATTTAATTGCGGGTGCATAAAATTATGAGGGGCCTAGATAGAGTGGATAGGGAGGACCTATTTCCCTTAGCAGAGGGGTAAGTGACCAGGGGGCATTGATTTAAAGTAATTGGTAGAAGGATTAGAGGGAGCTAAGGAGAATTCTTTTCACCCAGAGGGTGGTGGGGATCTGGAACTCACTGCCTGAAAGGGTGGTTGAGGCAGAAACCCTCATCGCATTTTAGAAAGTACTTGGATGTGCACCTGAAGTGCCGTAACCTACAGGGCTACGGACCAAGTGCTGGAAAGTGGGATTAGGCTGGATAGCTCTTTTTCGGCTGGGATGAATAGCCGCCTCCTGTGCCATAAATTTCCATGATTCTATGAATGTATCACTTCACAATTCACCGTGTCGAATTTCACCTGCCATGTGTCTGCCCCTTTTCACCAGTCTGTCTATGGCCTCCTGAAGTCTGTTACTATCCTCTACATTGTTTACTACATTTTCGAGTTTCGTGTCATCTGCAAACTTTGAAATTATACCTTCTATCCCCTTATACCCAAGTTCAGATCATTAATATATATCAAAAAGAGCAGTGCTCCTCATACCGACCTCTGGGGAACACCACTGTATTCTTCCCTACAAACAGTTCCCAGGCACACCACAATGTTGTTTTACTGCCCTACACCTATCCCTGGGGATTGCGGAGTACGGCGGAAGATCAGGAAATCTGATCACAATTTCAGGGCCAATGTTTTTGGATTTTTAATTCTAAAAGCTAAATACTGCAGTTATTCCCCAGCAGAAGGTGTCCATTGTTCCATCAGGATAACTGCTGCACCGTCCAGTATTCACCAGCAGAGGGAACATGGGAACAGGAGGAGGCCATTCAGCCCTTCGAGCCTGTTCCGCCTTTTAATTAGATCAAGGCTGATCTGTAACTCAACTCAGATTAGCCGTGTTTGATCCATAATCTTTGAGACATTTATCTTATAATAATCTGTATCATTTTTGAAAATGTCAATCGACCCAACTTCCACTGCCTTTTGGGTGAAAAAGTGCTTCCTGATTTCACTCCTGAATGTCCTTGCTCTCATTTTATGATTGTGCCCCATTTTTAGGGAATCCCCCACCAGGGGAAATATCCTCTCCGTTTCTACTCTATCGAATCCTATTATCATATTAAACACCTCAATCAGATCACCCCTCAACTCTCTAAACTCAAGGGAATAAAACTCAAGTTTGTGCAACCTGTCACCATAATTTAACCCTTTCGGCCCTAGTTCATTTTGGACAATTTTCACTGTACCCCTTCTAAGGCCAATACATTCTTCCTGAAGTGTGGTTCCCAAACCTGGACACCGTTCTCCAGATGTGGTCTGATCAAGGCTCTATCAAAACCCCTCATAATTGAAAACACCTCTTAATTCTCCCCTTCTCCTTCTTTGCTCCAAGGAGAACAACCACAGCTTCTCCAGTCTCTCCATGTAACTGAAGTCCAGCATCCGTGGTACCATTCCAGTAAATCTACTCTGCACCCTCATAAGGCCTTCCTACAGTGCTACCCACAATTACTCCAGCTGGGGCCTAACCAGTGCTTTATGAAGGTTTAGAATAACTTTCTTGCTTTTGTACTCTATGACTCTGTTTATAAAGCCAAGGGTCCTGCACGCTTTTTAGCAGCTTTTTCAACTTCTCCTGCCACATTCAAATATTTGTGTACATACACCCCCAGGTCTCTTTGCTCCTGCACCACCTTTAAAGTTGTACCATTTCGTTTATATTGCCTCTCCTAATTCTTCCCAATAAAATGCATCACCTCACACTTCCCTGTACCATGTGTCTGCCCATTTCACCAGTCTGACTATGTCCTCCTGAAGTCTGTTACTGTCCTCTCACTGTTTACTACACTCCCGAGTTTTGTGTCATCTGCAAACTTTAAAATTGTACCCAGTATACCCAAGTCCAGGTCATTAATATATATCAAAAAGTGCAGTGATCCTAATACTGACACCCAGGGATCACTACTGTATACTTCCCACCAATCTGAAAAACAACTGTTCTGTCCCTTAGCCAATTTTGCACCGATGCTGCCACTGTCCCTTTAATCCCATGGGCTTCAATTTTGCTAACAAGTCTATTATGTGCTACTTTATTAATGCCTTTTGCCTATCCGTATACACAACATCAACCGTACAACCCTCATCAACCCTCTCAGTTACTTCAGCAAAGAACTCAATCAAGTTAGTCAAACATGATTTGCCTTTAACAAATCCGTGCTGGCTGTCATTTATTAACCCATATTTTTCCCTAGTAACAATTTATTTTGTTCTGGATCATTGTTTCTCAAAATTTCCCCACCACCGATGTTAGGCTGACTGGCCTGAAATTGCCGGGTTTATCTCTCGCCCCTTTTTTGAACAGGGCGGTAACATTTACAGTCCTCCAGTCCCCTGGCACAGCTCCTATAATCTAAGGAGGGTTGGAAGATTGTGGCCAGAGCCTCTGCTCTCTCCACTCTTACCTCCCTCAGTAACCTAGGATGCATCCCACCTGGACCGGGTGACTTTTCTACTTTGAGCACTGCCAAATTTTTAAATACCTCCTCTTTACCTATTTTCATCCAGTCCAGTTTCTCTGACCTTCTTCTTTACTGTGATATTGGCAGCATCCTCTTCTTTACTGAAGACAGATCCAAAGAACTAATTTAGAACCTCAGCCAAGCCCTCTGCTTCCATGAGATTTCCTTTTTGGTCCCGAATCAGCCCCACTCTTCCGTTGACTACACTTTCGCTATTTATATGTTTATAAAATACTTTAGTGTTCTCTTTTATATTACCCTCCAGTCTATTCTCATACAGTATCTTTGCCCCTTTTATTTCCTTTTTCAGTTCTCCTCTGTACTTCCTGTATTCAGCTTGATTCTCTACTGTATTATGAACCTGGCATTTAACATAAGCCTCCGTTTCCTGTTTCTTTTTAATCTCTATAACTTTAATCATCCAGGGAGCCTTGGATGCCTTTCCTTTCCCTCTTGTGGTAATTGGAATTACACAGAATGTACATCACACAAACAGGACATTCGGCCCAACTGGTCTATATCGGTGTTTTTATGGATTATTAACCTGCTTTGCTACTTTTAATGAATTTTGTATCCGGACCCCAGATCCCTCTG
The DNA here is from genome assembly GCF_035084215.1 of Heptranchias perlo. NCBI lineage: Eukaryota > Metazoa > Chordata > Chondrichthyes > Hexanchiformes > Hexanchidae > Heptranchias > Heptranchias perlo. Next base: position 6,042,913 of record NC_090326.1, on the reverse strand, counting down.
CTCCTCTACCCCATTTAGACCCTTATTATCCAAGCAGTATGTGGCCTCCTTATTCTTCTGACCAAAATGCACCACCTCACACTTACCTATATTGAAATTCATTTGCCATTTACACACCCAGTCTACAAGTTTATTAATGTCTTCCTGTATTTTCCACATTCTTCCTTTGTATTATCTACACCCTCCAATTTGGTGCCATTCACAAATTTTGAAATTGTACTTCCGATTCCCAAGTCCAAATCGTTAATGTAAATTGTGAACAACAGTGGTCCCAGCACCGATCCCTGTGGAACACCACTTCCCACATTTTGTCAGTCTGAGTAGCTACCCTTAACCCCTACTCTCTGTTTTATATTTTGTAGACAGCTCGTTATCCATTCTGCTACCAGTCTCCTGACTCCACATGCTCTGACCTCAGTCATGAGTCTACAATGCGGTACCTTATCGAAGGCATTTAGAAAATCCAAATGTATTACATCTACTATATTACCCTTGTCTACTCTTTGTTACTTCTTCAAAGAATTCAATAAGGTTGGTCAAGCAAGACCTTCCCTTCTGAAATCCGTGCTGACTATTCTATTATATTTTCATTCTCTGGATGCTTTTCTATTACATCTTTGAGTAAAGATTCCATTATCTTTCCTACTCAGTGTAATATTAAATTGTTCTCTCCTTTCCACAATTTACATGGACTAAACTCACTCACAGTGTCAGCTCTCACTCCAGCTCCTCCCACAGTAACTCCCACTGATGGACTGTAACCAGGGACTAAACTCACTCACAGTGTCAGCTCTCACTCCAGCTCCTCCCACAGTAACTCCCACTGATGGACTGTAACCAGGGACTAAACTCACTCACAGTGTCAGCTCTCACTCCAGACCCTCCCACAGTAACTCCCACTGATTGACTGTAACCAGGGACTAAACTCACTCACAGTGTCAGCTCTCACTCCAGACCCTCCCACAGTAACTCCCACTGATGGACTGTAACCAGGGACTAAACTCACTCACAGTGTCAGCTCTCACTCCGGCTCCTCCCACAGTAACTCCCACTGATGGGCTGTAACCAGGGACTAAACTCACTCTCAGTGTCAGCTCTCACTCCAGACCCTCCCACAGTAACTCCCACTGATGGACTGTAACCAGGGACTAAACTCACTCACAGTGTCAGCTCTCACTCCGGCTCCTCCCACAGTCACTCCCACTGATGGACTGTAACCAGGGACTAAACTCACTCTCAGTGTCAGCTCTCACTCCGGCTCCTCCCACAGTAACTCCCACTGATGGGCTGTAACCAGGGACTAAACTCACTCACAGTGTCAGCTCTCACTCCGGCTCCTCCCACAGTCACTCCCACTGATGGACTGTAACCAGGGACTAAACTCACTCAGTGTCAGCTCTCACTTCAGACCCTCCCACAGTCACTCCCACTGATGGACTGTAACCAGGGACTAAACTCACTCAGTGTCAGCTCTCACTCCGGCTCCTCCCACAGTCACTCCCACTGATGGACTGTAACCAGGGACTAAACTCACTCAGTGTCAGCTCTCACTCCAGACCCTCCCACAGTCACTCCCACTGATGGACTGTAACCAGGGACTAAACTCACTCACAGTGTCAGCTCTCACTCCAGACCCTCCCACAGTAACTCCCACTGATGGACTGTAACCAGGGACTAAACTCACTCAGTGTCAGCTCTCACTCCAGACCCTCCCACAGTCACTCCCACTGATGGACTGTAACCAGGGACTAAACTCACTCACAGTGTCAGCTCTCACTCCAGCTCCTCCCACAGTCACTCCCACTGATGGACTGTAACCAGGGACTAAACTCACTCACAGTGTCAGCTCTCACTCCAGACCCTCCCACTGATGGACCGTAACCAGGGGAGTAAACCTGTCTCCAGGTGACATCATAATGGAGCCAGGAACCAATCACACAGCAGCTGGAGCCCCTCCCACTCGAGGTATTACAGGGTCACATGACCAGGCTCTGCTCCTGGTCTTCAGTCTCGCTGGACTGGAGCACAGGTTACAGAATAGGACCAATAGTATTATGGGCCTGTCTCCCACCCCAGCTCCCATCCAATGACGCCCCAGGCAGGGAGCACAGCCTCCCAATATTACCCTTTATGACTCTTGTGTCTAGACCTCCTGATGTGAGGTCCTACTATTCAATGTCCCCACATCCACCTCTTGCTTCTTCTACCCAAAGAAATGAAAAGCTGAACTTTGAAGCAGGAAATGGTAAAGAGATGTTCTGCTGCTGATGGAGGAGAATGTCCCAAGGGTCGTGTTGGTGTCATCAGACAGGTGAGCAAGATGGATGTTGGTGAGTGTGACTGAACATGTCCTACCTCTTTGGCGTCACTCTCTTGTCTCTTGTCCAGTTCTGGAAATGTGCTGTCAGAAAATGTGTGACATGTGAAGGACAGTCCTGGTCTTCAGAGATAAGCTAAATTAGAAGAATTGAAGAGGTCAAAGGTGGAAAATTCCTCAGGTTTGATGTCACACATCCTCAATATTCCAACAGCAAACACAAGAAAATCATAAAGTAGGATGGGAGCAGACAGGGTCTGTTCTCCAGAGGTTACTAATATACCTGTACAGTTAGTGCTGCACCTGCCAGGGTCTGATCTCTCGAGGTTACTCATGTACCGGACAGTTAGTGCTGCACCTGCCAGGGTCTGATCTCTCGAGGTTACTCATGTACCTGGACAGTTAGTGCTGCACCTTCCCAGGGTCTGATCTCTCGAGGTTACTCATGTACCTGGACAGTTAGTGCTGCACCTTCCCAGGGTCTGATCTCTCGAGGTTACTCATGTACCTGGACAGTTAGTGCTGCACCTTCCCAGGGTCTGATCTCTCGAGGTTACTCAAGTACCGGACAAAAAGTGCTGCACCTTCCCAGGGTCTGATCTCTAGAGAATTAAGAGAGAGAGGAGATTAAAACATCATTTAATCTCCTCCCACAGCCCATACTCTGTTTCATCAGGGTGAGGGCCCTTTAGCTGGACGGGTCACACCGTGAGATCACAGGGTGAGGCCCCTTTAACTGGACGGGTCACACCGTGAGATCACAGGGTGAGGCCCCTTTAACTGGACGGGTCACACCGTGAGGTCACAGTGTAAGCCTCACCCTCACATTGCGCATCACAGGGAGATCAGACATCACAAGAGGTTTGTAAACTGGGTCAGTTTGAGGCAGGAGGCTGGACACCCAGTTTAAGTGAAGGAAAGGGAGCTGCACTGACTGGGACTAACTGGCTGATCTATCTCGGAGTGAATGTGGTCGGGTAGAAGATCTGAACAGGTTTACTTTGTGAAGGGAGCGTGAACAATGGGATTATCACTCCCCAGCTGACACTCGGAAGCTTGTTGCTGTAGATGGTTTGTTTATACCTGTAGTTCCAGCTTGTATCATTCTCTGTGGAAGGCAGAGTGAGGAACAGTAAAATCCACTGTAGTGACTGTCAGATAGAAAGGCTCAAATCCTGGAAACTGAAACCAGGTCAGTATAAAATGATCAGATTTTCATGGTCAGTTCATGTTGGATGTTCTGATCAGCTTGTCCTGGATCCTGGGATAGTCTGTGGGACAGATCAGTGTGAACTGACCATTTAAACAGAGGGAGTCAGTCCGAACCGACCATTTAAACAGAGGGAGTCAGTCCGAACCGACCATTTAAACAGAGGGAGTCAGTCCGAACTGACCATTTAAACAGAGGGAGTCAGTCCGAACTGACCATTTAAACAGAGGGAGTCAGTCCGAACTGACCATTTAAACAGAGGGAGTCAGTCCGAACCGACCATTTAAACAGAGGGAGTCAGTCCGAACCGACCATTTAAACAGAGGGAGTCAGCCCGAACCGACCATTTAAACAGAGGGAGTCAGTCCGAACCGACCATTTAAACAGAGGGAGTCAGTCCGAACTGACCATTTAAACAGAGGGAGTCAGCCCGAACCGACCATTTAAACAGAGGGAGTCAGTCCGAACCGACCATTTAAACAGAGGGAGTCAGTCCGAACTGACCATTTAAACAGAGGGAGTCAGCCCGAACTGACCATTTAAACAGAGGGAGTCAGTCCGAACTGACCATTTAATCAGAGGGAGTCAGTCCGAACCGACCATTTAAACAGAGGGAGTCAGTCCGAACCGACCATTTAAACAGAGGGAGTCAGTCCGAACTGACCATTTAAACAGAGGGAGTCAGTCCGAACTGACCATTTAAACAGAGTGAGTCAGTCCGAACTGACCATTTAAACAGAGGGAGTCAGTCCGAACCGACCATTTAAACAGAGGGAGTCAGTCCGAACTGACCATTTAAACAGAGGGAGTCAGCCCAAACCGACCATTTAAACAGAGGGAGTCAGTCCGAACTGACCATTTAAACAGAGGGAGTCAGTCCGAACCGACCATTTAAACAGAGGGAGTCAGTCCGAACCGACCATTTAAACAGAGGGAGTCAGTCCGAACTGACCATTTAAACAGAGGGAGTCAGTCCGAACCGACCATTTAAACAGAGGGAGTCAGTCCGAACCGACCATTTAAACAGAGGGAGTCAGTCCGAACTGACCATTTAAACAGAGGGAGTCAGTCCGAACTGACCATTTAAACAGAGGGAGTCAGTCCGAACCGACCATTTAAACAGAGGGAGTCAGTCCGAACTGACCATTTAAACAGAGGGAGTCAGTCCGAACCGACCATTTAAACAGAGGGAGTCAGTCCGAACCGACCCTTTAAACAGAGGGAGTCAGCCCGAACTGACCATTTAAACAGAGGGAGTCAGCCCGAACCAACCATTTAAACAGAGGGAGTCAGCCCGAACTGACCATTTAAACAGAGGGAGTCAGTCCGAACCGACCATTTAAACAGAGGGAGTCAGTCCGAACCGACCATTTAAACAGAGGGAGTCAGTCCGAACCGACCATTTAAACAGAGGGAGTCAGCCCGAACCGACCATTTAAACAGAGGGAGTCAGTCCGAACTGACCATTTAAACAGAGGGAGTCAGTCCGAACCGACCATTTAAACAGAGGGAGTCAGTCCGAACCGACCATTTAAACAGAGGGAGTCAGTCCGAACTGACCATTTAAACAGAGGGAGTCAGTCCGAACTGACCATTTAAACAGAGGGAGTCAGCCCGAACCGACCATTTAAACAGAGGGAGTCAGTCCGAACCGACCATTTAAACAGAGGGAGTCAGTCCGAACCGACCATTTAAACAGAGGGAGTCAGCCCGAACCGACCATTTAAACAGAGGGAGTCAGCCCGAACTGACCATTTAAACAGAGGGAGTCAGTCCGAACTGACCATTTAAACAGAGGGAGTCAGTCCGAACTGACCATTTAAACAGAGGGAGTCAGTCCGAACCGACCATTTAAACAGAGGGAGTCAGTCCGAACCGACCATTTAAACAGAGGGAGTCAGTCCGAACGGACCATTTAAACAGAGGGAGTCAGTCCGAACTGACCCTTTAAACAGAGGGAGTCAGTCCGAACCGACCATTTAAACAGAGGGAGTCAGTCCGAACCGACCATTTAAACAGAGGGAGTCAGTCCGAACTGACCATTTAAACAGAGGGAGTCAGTCCGAACTGACCATTTAAACAGAGGGAGTCAGTCCGAAACGATCATTTAAACAGAGGGAGTCAGTCCGAACTGACCATTTAAACAGAGGGAGTCAGTCCGAACTGACCATTTAAACAGACGGAGTCAGTCCGAACCGACCATTTAAACAGAGGGAGTCAGTCCGAACTGACCCTTTAAACAGAGGGAGTCAGTCCGAACTGACCATTTAAACAGAGGGAGTCAGTCCGAACCGACCATTTAAACAGAGGGAGTCAGTCCGAACTGACCATTTAAACAGAGGGAGTCAGTCCGAACTTCCTATTTAAACAGAGGGAGTCAGCCCGAACTGACCATTTAAACAGAGGGAGTCAGCCCGAACTGACCATTTAAACAGAGAGAGTCAGTCCGAACTGACCATTTAAACAGAGGGAGTCAGTCCGAACTGACCATTTAAACAGAGGGAGTCAGCCCGAACCGACCATTTAAACAGAGGGAGTCAGTCCGAACCGACCATTTAAACAGAGGGAGTCAGTCCGAACTGACCATTTAAACAGAGGGAGTCAGTCCGAACTGACCATTTAAACAGAGGGAGTCAGTCCGAACCGACCATTTAAACAGAGGGAGTCAGTCCGAACTGACCATTTAAACAGAGGGAGTCAGTCCGAACCGACCATTTAAACAGAGGGAGTCAGCCCGAACCGACCATTTAAACAGAGGGAGTCAGTCCGAACTGACCATTTAAACAGAGGGAGTCAGTCCGAACCGACCATTTAAACAGAGGGAGTCAGCCCGAACCGACCATTTAAACAGAGGGAGTCAGTCCGAACCGACCATTTAAACAGAGGGAGTCAGTCCGAACTGACCATTTAAACAGAGGGAGTCAGTCCGAACTGACCATTTAAACAGAGGGAGTCAGTCCGAAACGATCATTTAAACAGAGGGAGTCAGTCCGAACTGACCATTTAAACAGAGGGAGTCAGTCCGAACTGACCATTTAAACAGACGGAGTCAGTCCGAACCGACCATTTAAACAGAGGGAGTCAGTCCGAACTGACCCTTTAAACAGAGGGAGTCAGTCCGAACTGACCATTTAAACAGAGGGAGTCAGTCCGAACCGACCATTTAAACAGAGGGAGTCAGTCCGAACTGACCATTTAAACAGAGGGAGTCAGTCCGAACTTCCTATTTAAACAGAGGGAGTCAGCCCGAACTGACCATTTAAACAGAGGGAGTCAGCCCGAACTGACCATTTAAACAGAGAGAGTCAGTCCGAACTGACCATTTAAACAGAGGGAGTCAGTCCGAACTGACCATTTAAACAGAGGGAGTCAGCCCGAACCGACCATTTAAACAGAGGGAGTCAGTCCGAACCGACCATTTAAACAGAGGGAGTCAGTCCGAACTGACCATTTAAACAGAGGGAGTCAGTCCGAACTGACCATTTAAACAGAGGGAGTCAGTCCGAACCGACCATTTAAACAGAGGGAGTCAGTCCGAACTGACCATTTAAACAGAGGGAGTCAGTCCGAACTGACCATTTAAACAGAGGGAGTCAGCCCGAACCGACCATTTAAACAGAGGGAGTCAGTCCGAACCGACCATTTAAACAGAGGGAGTCAGTCCGAACTGACCATTTAAACAGAGGGAGTCAGTCCGAACCGACCATTTAAACAGAGGGAGTCAGCCCGAACCGACCATTTAAACAGAGGGAGTCAGTCCGAACTGACCATTTAAACAGAGGGAGTCAGTCCGAACTGACCATTTAAACAGAGGGAGTCAGTCCGAACTGACCATTTAAACAGAGGGAGTCAGTCCGAACTGACCATTTAAACAGAGGGAGTCAGTCCGAACCGACCATTTAAACAGAGGGAGTCAGCCCGAACCGACCATTTAAACAGAGGGAGTCAGTCCGAACTGACCATTTAAACAGAGGGAGTCAGTCCGAACTGACCATTTAAACAGAGGGAGTCAGTCCGAACTGACCATTTAAACAGAGGGAGTCAGTCCGAACTGACCATTTAAACAGAGGGAGTCAGTCCGAACTGACCATTTAAACAGTGGGAGTCAGTCCGAACCGACCATTTAAACAGAGGGAGTCAGCCCGAACTGACCATTTAAACAGAGGGAGTCAGTCCGAACCGACCATTTAAACAGAGGGAGTCAGTCCGAACCGACCATTTAAACAGAGGGAGTCAGTCCGAACCGACCATTTAAACAGAGGGAGTCAGTCCGAACCGACCATTTAAACAGTGGGAGTCAGTCCGAACTGACCATTTAAACAGAGGGAGTCAGTCCGAACTGACCATTTAAACAGAGGGAGTCAGTCCGAACTTCCCATTTAAACAGAGGGAGTCAGTCCGAACCGACCATTTAAACAGAGGGAGTCAGTCCGAACTGACCATTTAAACAGAGGGAGTCAGTCCGAACTGACCATTTAAACAGAGGGAGTCAGCCCGAACCGACCATTTAAACAGAGGGAGTCAGTCCGAACTGACCATTTAAACAGAGGGAGTCAGTCCGAACCGACCATTTAAACAGAGGGAGTCAGTCCGAACCGACCATTTAAACAGTGGGAGTCAGCCCGAACCGACCATTTAAACAGTGGGAGTCAGTCCGAACTGACCATTTAAACAGAGGGAGTCAGTCCGAACTGACCATTTAAACAGAGGGAGTCAGCCCGAACCGACCATTTAAACAGAGGGAGTCAGTCCGAACCGACCATTTAAACAGAGGGAGTCAGTCCGAACCGACCATTTAAACAGAGGGAGTCAGTCCGAACCGACCATTTAAACAGAGGGAGTCAGCCTGAACTGACCATTTAAACAGAGGGAGTCAGTCCGAACCGACCATTTAAACAGAGGGAGTCAGTCCGAACCGACCATTTAAACAGAGGGAGTCAGTCCGAACTGACCATTTAAACAGAGGGAGTCAGTCCGAACCGACCATTTAAACAGAGGGAGTCAGCCCGAACCGACCATTTAAACAGAGGGAGTCAGTCCGAACCGACCATTTAAACAGAGGGAGTCAGTCCGAACCGACCATTTAAACAGAGGGAGTCAGTCCGAACTGACCATTTAAACAGAGGGAGTCAGTCCGAACTGACCATTTAAACAGAGGGAGTCAGTCCGAACTGACCATTTAAACAGAGGGAGTCAGTCCGAACCGACCATTTAAACAGAGGGAGTCAGTCCGAACTGACCATTTAAACAGAGGGAGTCAGTCCGAACCGACCATTTAAACAGAGGGAGTCAGTCCGAACCGACCATTTAAACAGAGGGAGTCAGCCCGAACTGACCATTTAAACAGAGGGAGTCAGTCCGAACCGACCATTTAAACAGAGGGAGTCAGTCCGAACCGACCATTTAAACAGAGGGAGTCAGTCCGAACTGACCATTTAAACAGAGGGAGTCAGTCCGAACCGACCATTTAAACAGAGGGAGTCAGTCCGAACCGACCATTTAAACAGAGGGAGTCAGTCCGAACTGACCATTTAAACAGAGGGAGTCAGTCCGAACTGACCATTTAAACAGAGGGAGTCAGTCCGAACTGACCATTTAAACAGAGGGAGTCAGTCCGAACCGACCATTTAAACAGAGGGAGTCAGTCCGAACTGACCATTTAAACAGAGGGAGTCAGCCCGAACCGACCATTTAATCAGAGGGAGTCAGCCCGAACTGACCATTTAAACAGAGGGAGTCAGTCCGAACTGACCATTTAAACAGAGGGAGTCAGCCCGAACTGACCATTTAAACAGAGGGAGTCAGCCCGAACCGACCATTTAAACAGAGGGAGTCAGTCCGAACTGACCATTTAAACAGAGGGAGTCAGTCCGAACTGACCATTTAAACAGAGGGAGTCAGTCCGAACCGACCATTTAAACAGAGGGAGTCAGTCCGAACTGACCATTTAAACAGAGGGAGTCAGTCCGAACTGACCATTTAAACAGAGGGAGTCAGTCCGAACCGACCATTTAAACAGAGGGAGTCAGTCCGAACCGACCATTTAAACAGAGGGAGTCAGTCCGAACTGACCATTTAAACAGAGGGAGTCAGTCCGAACCGACCATTTAAACAGAGGGAGTCAGTCCGAACCGACCATTTAAACAGAGGGAGTCAGTCCGAACTGACCATTTAAACAGAGGGAGTCAGTCCGAACTGACCATTTAAACAGAGGGAGTCAGTCCGAACCGACCATTTAAACAGAGGGAGTCAGTCCGAACTGACCATTTAAACAGAGGGAGTCAGTCCGAACTGACCATTTAAACAGAGGGAGTCAGCCCGAACTGACCATTTAAACAGAGGGAGTCAGTCCGAACTGACCATTTAAACAGAGGGAGTCAGTCCGAACTGACCATTTAAACAGAGGGAGTCAGTCCGAACCGACCATTTAAACAGAGGGAGTCAGTCCGAACTGACCATTTAAACAGAGGGAGTCAGTCCGAACTGACCATTTAAACAGAGGGAGTCAGTCCGAACTGACCATTTAAACAGAGGGAGTCAGTCCGAACCGACCATTTAAACAGAGGGAGTCAGTCCGAACGGACCATTTAAACAGTGGGAGTCAGTCCGAACTGACCATTTAAACAGAGGGAGTCAGTCCGAACTGACCATTTAAACAGAGGGAGTCAGTCCGAACTGACCATTTAAACAGAGGGAGTCAGTCCGAACTGACCATTTAAACAGAGGGAGTCAGTCCGAACCGACCATTTAAACAGAGGGAGTCAGTCCGAACTTCCTATTTAAACAGAGGGAGTCAGCCCGAACCGACCATTTAAACAGAGGGAGTCAGTCCGAACTTCCTATTTAAACAGAGGGAGTCAGCCCGAACCGACCATTTAAACAGAGGGAGTCAGTCCGAACCGACCATTTAAACAGAGAGAGTCAGTCCGAACTGACCATTTAAACAGAGGGAGTCAGTCCGAACCGACCATTTAAACAGAGGGAGTCAGTCCGAACCGACCATTTAAACAGAGGGAGTCAGTCCGAACTTCCTATTTAAACAGAGGGAGTCAGCCCGAACCGACCATTTAAACAGAGGGAGTCAGTCCGAACTGACCATTTAAACAGTGGGAGTCAGTCCGAACTGACCATTTAAACAGAGGGAGTCAGTCCGAACCGACCATTTAAACAGAGGGAGTCAGTCCGAACTGACCATTTAAACAGAGGGAGTCAGTCCGAACCGACCATTTAAACAGAGGGAGTCAGTCCGAACCGACCATTTAAACAGAGGGAGTCAGTCCGAACCGACCATTTAAACAGAGGGAGTCAGTCCGAACCGACCATTTAAACAGAGGGAGTCAGTCCGAACTTCCTATTTAAACAGAGGGAGTCAGCCCGAACTGACCATTTAAACAGAGGGAGTCAGTCCGAACCGACCATTTAAATAGAGGGAGTCAGTCCGAACCGACCATTTAAACAGAGGGAGTCAGTCCGAACTTCCTATTTAAACAGAGGGAGTCAGCCCGAACTGACCATTTAAACAGAGGGAGTCAGTCCGAACCGACCATTTAAACAGAGGGAGTCAGTCCGAACTTCCTATTTAAACAGAGGGAGTCAGCCCGAACCGACCATTTAAACAGAGGGAGTCAGTCCGAACCGACCATTTAAACAGAGGGAGTCAGTCCGAACTGACCATTTAAACAGAGGGAGTCAGCCCGAACCGACCATTTAAACAGAGGGAGTCAGTCCGAACCGATCATTTAAACAGAGGGAGTCAGTCCGAACTGACCATTTAAACAGAGGGAGTCAGTCCGAACTGACCATTTAAACAGAGGGAGTCAGTCCGAACCGACCATTTAAACAGAAGGAGTCAGTCCGAACTGACCATTTAAACAGAGGGAGTCAGCCCGAACTGACCATTTAAACAGAGGGAGTCAGTCCGAACCGACCATTTAAACAGAGGGAGTCAGTCCGAACTGACCATTTAAACAGAGGGAGTCAGTCCGAACCGACCATTTAAACAGAGGGAGTCAGTCCGAACTGACCATTTAAACAGAGGGTGTCAGTCCGAACCGACCATTTAAACAGAGGGAGTCAGTCCGAACTGACCATTTAAACAGAGGGAGTCAGTCCGAACTGACCATTTAAACAGAAGGAGTCAGCCCGAACTGACCATTTAAACAGAGGGAGTCAGTCCGAACCGACCATTTAAACAGAAGGAGTCAGTCCGAACTGACCATTTAAACAGAGGGAGTCAGCCCGAACTGACCATTTAAACAGAAGGAGTCAGTCCGAACTGACCATTTAAACAGAGGGAGTCAGCCCGAACTGACCATTTAAACAGAAGGAGTCAGTCCGAACTGACCATTTAAACAGAGGGAGTCAGTCCGAACTGACCATTTAAACAGAGGGAGTCAGCCCGAACCGACCATTTAAACAGTGGGAGTCAGTCCGAACCGACCATTTAAACAGAGGGAGTCAATCCGAACTGACCATTTAAACAGAGGGAGTCAGCCCGAACCGACCATTTAAACAGAGGGAGTCAGCCCGAACTGACCATTTAAACAGAGGGAGTCAGTCCGAACCGACCATTTAAACAGAGGGAGTCAGTCCGAACCGACCATTTAAACAGAGAGAGTCAGTCCGAACCGAGCATTTAAACAGAGGGAGTCAGTCCGAACTGACCATTTAAACAGAGGGAGTCAGCCCGAACCGACCATTTAAACAGAGGGAGTCAGTCCGAACCGACCATTTAAACAGAGGGTGTCAGCCCGAACCGACCATTTAAACAGAGGGAGTCAGTCCGAACTGACCATTTAAACAGAGGGAGTCAGTCCGAACTGACCATTTAAACAGAGGGAGTCAGTCCGAACCGACCATTTAAACAGAGGGTGTCAGCCCGAACCGACCATTTAAACAGAGGGAGTCAGTCCGAACCGACCATTTAAACAGAGGGAGTCAGTCCGAACCGACCATTTAAACAGAGGGAGTCAGTCCGAACTGACCATTTAAACAGAGGGAGTCAGTCCGAACTGACCATTTAAACAGAGGGAGTCAGTCCGAACCGACCATTTAAACAGAGGGAGTCAGTCCGAACTGACCATTTAAACAGAGGGAGTCAGTCCGAACTGACCATTTAAACAGAGGGAGTCAGTCCGAACCGACCATTTAAACAGAGGGAGTCAGCCCGAACCGACCATTTAAACAGTGGGAGTCAGTCCGAACCGACCATTTAAACAGAGGGAGTCAGTCCGAACTGACCATTTAAACAGAGGGAGTCAGTCCGAACCGACCATTTAAACAGAGGGAGTCAGCCCGAACTGACCATTTAAACAGAGGGAGTCAGTCCGAACTGACCATTTAAACAGAGGGAGTCAGCCCGAACCGACCATTTAAACAGAGGGAGTCAGTCCGAACCGACCATTTAAACAGAGAGAGTCAGCCCGAACCGACCATTTAAACAGAGGGAGTCAGTCCGAACTGACCATTTAAACAGAGGGAGTCAGTCCGAACTGACCATTTAAACAGAGGGAGTCAGCCCGAACCGACCATTTAAACAGAGGGAGTCAGCCCGAACCGACCATTTAAACAGAGGGAGTCAGCCCGAACCGACCATTTAAACAGAGGGAGTCAGCCCGAACCGACCATTTAAACAGAGGGAGTCAGTCCGAACTGACCATTTAAACAGAGGGAGTCAGTCCGAACCGACCATTTAAACAGAGGGAGTCAGTCCGAACCGACCATTTAAACAGAGGGAGTCAGTCCGAACCGACCATTTAAACAGAGGGAGTCAGTCCGAACCGACCATTTAAACAGAGGGAGTCAGTCCGAACCGACCATTTAAACAGAGGGAGTCAGCCCGAACTGACCATTTAAACAGAGGGAGTCAGTCCGAACCGACCATTTAAACAGAGGGAGTCAGTCCGAACCGACCATTTAAACAGAGGGAGTCAGTCCGAACCGACCATTTAAACAGAGGGAGTCAGTCCGAACCGACCATTTAAACAGAGGGAGTCAGTCCGAACCGACCATTTAAACAGAGGGAGTCAGTCCGAACCGACCATTTAAACAGAGGGAGTCAGTCCGAACCGACCATTTAAACAGAGGGAGTCAGTCCGAACTGACCATTTAAACAGAGGGAGTCAGTCCGAACCGACCATTTAAACAGTGGGAGTCAGTCCGAACTGACCATTTAAACAGAGGGAGTCAGTCCGAACTGACCATTTAAACAGAGGGAGTCAGTCCGAACCGACCATTTAAACAGAGGGAGTCAGTCCGAACTGACCATTTAAACAGAGGGAGTCAGTCCGAACCGACCATTTAAACAGAGGGAGTCAGTCCGAACCGACCATTTAAACAGAGGGAGTCAGTCCGAACCGACCATTTAAACAGAGGGAGTCAGTCCGAACTGACCATTTAAACAGAGGGAGTCAGTCCGAACTGACCATTTAAACAGAGGGAGTCAGTCCGAACTGACCATTTAAACAGAGGGAGTCAGCCCGAACCGACCATTTAAACAGTGGGAGTCAGCCCGAACTGACCATTTGAACAGAGGGAGTCAGTCCGAACTGACCATTTAAACAGAGGGAGTCAGTCCGAACCGACCATTTAAACAGAGGGAGTCAGTCCGAACTGACCATTTAAACAGTGGGAGTCAGTCCGAACTGACCATTTAAACAGAGGGAGTCAGCCCGAACCGACCATTTAAACAGAGGGAGTCAGTCCGAACCGACCATTTAAACAGAGGGAGTCAGTCCGAACTGACCATTTAAACAGAGGGAGTCAGCCCGAACCGACCATTTAAACAGAGGGAGTCAGCCCGAACTGACCATTCAAACAGAGGGAGTCAGTCCGAACTGACCATTTAAACAGAGGGAGTCAGCCCGAACCGACCATTTAAACAGAGGGAGTCAGCCCGAACTGACCATTTAAACAGAGGGAGTCAGCCCGAACTGACCATTCAAACAGAGGGAGTCAGTCCGAACTGACCATTTAAACAGAGGGAGTCAGCCCGAACCGACCATTTAAACAGAGGGAGTCAGCCCGAACTGACCATTTAAACAGAGGGAGTCAGTCCGAACTGACCATTTAAACAGAGGGAGTCAGTCCGAACTGACCATTTAAACAGAGGGAGTCAGCCCGAACCGACCATTTAAACAGTGGGAGTCAGCCCGAACTGACCATTTGAACAGAGGGAGTCAGTCCGAACTGACCATTTAAACAGAGGGAGTCAGTCCGAACCGACCATTTAAACAGAGGGAGTCAGTCCGAACTGACCATTTAAACAGTGGGAGTCAGTCCGAACTGACCATTTAAACAGAGGGAGTCAGCCCGAACCGACCATTTAAACAGAGGGAGTCAGTCCGAACCGACCATTTAAACAGAGGGAGTCAGTCCGAACTGACCATTTAAACAGAGGGAGTCAGCCCGAACCGACCATTTAAACAGAGGGAGTCAGCCCGAACTGACCATTCAAACAGAGGGAGTCAGTCCGAACCGACCATTTAAACAGAGGGAGTCAGTCCGAACTTCCTATTTAAACAGAGGGAGTCAGCCCGAACTGACCATTTAAACAGAGGGAGTCAGCCCGAACCGACCATTTAAACAGAGGGAGTCAGTCCGAACCGACCATTTAAACAGAGGGAGTCAGTCCGAACCGACCCTTTAAACAGAGGGAGTCAGTCCGAACTGACCATTTAAACAGAGGGAGTCAGTCCGAACCGACCCTTTAAACAGAGGGAGTCAGTCCGAACTGACCATTTAAACAGTGGGAGTCAGTCCAAACCGACCCTTTAAACAGAGGGAGTCAGTCCGAACCGACCCTTTAAACAGAGGGAGTCAGTCCGAACCGACCATTTAAACAGAGGGAGTCAGTCCGAACTGACCATTTAAACAGAGGGAGTCAGTCCGAACTGACCATTTAAACAGAGGGAGTCAGCCCGAACCGACCATTTAAACAGAGGGAGTCAGCCCGAACCGACCATTTAAACAGAGGGAGTCAGTCCGAACTGACCATTTAAACAGAGGGAGTCAGTCCGAACCGACCATTTAAACAGAGGGAGTCAGTCCGAACTGACCATTTAAACAGAGGGAGTCAGTCCGAACTGACCATTTAAACAGAGGGAGTCAGCCCGAACCGACCCTTTAAACAGAGGGAGTCAGTCCAAACCGACCCTTTAAACAGAGGGAGTCAGTCCGAACTGACCATTTAAACAGAGGGAGTCAGTCCGAACCGACCCTTTAAACAGAGGGAGTCAGCCCGAACCGACCATTTAAACAGAGGGAGTCAGTCCGAACCGACCATTTAAACAGTGGGAGTCAGTCCAAACCGACCCTTTAAACAGAGGGAGTCAGTCCGAACCGACCCTTTAAACAGAGGGAGTCAGTCCGAACTGACCATTTAAACAGAGGGAGTCAGTCCGAACTGACCATTTAAACAGAGGGAGTCAGCCCGAACCGACCATTTAAACAGAGGGAGTCAGCCCGAACCGACCATTTAAACAGAGGGAGTCAGTCCGAACCGACCATTTAAATAGTTGAGAGTCTCCCTATTTAAACCGCTATTCAGTATTGAAATGGGACTTTTTATCAAACTGCCCATAGATTAAAGTGAGGAACAAAACCACAAAGAACATGTGGCTCTAACACAAGAGAGAGCACGTCCCCACCGGAATCGAATCAATGGCAGCAGAGATAGCACACAGAGGGAGCAGTGCAACTGAAACTCTCCTCACCTCATCCCTCTGTCTCCCCTCCATTTCTCAGTGCCAACTCTACATCTTTTAATTTGTTTTTTAATTGACGGCCAACATCCAGCCCCACATAGACCCATCTAAACACGCAGCCAATGACTGGAGATAGTGTTAAACCCACTCACTCCTTTCTGGAGCATTTCTTTCCCATCGCAGACACCCAGATTTAGCAAAATATGATGGTTCCCCGCCCCCCAACCTTTGTGGACTTTGTGCACCTCCCAAGGTAAAGTGATTCAAATTACTCTGATCTCTGGATTATTACTTGAGCCACGAGTAAATTACCACAGGGTGTATAAAATTAGAGTATTAAATTCGTGGCTCAAAGATTGATGTGGGAGAAATGAGTTTCGATTCACGGGGCACTGGCACCAGTACTGGGGAAAGTGGGAGCTGTACCGTTGGGACCTTCATCTGAACCGTGCTGGGGCCAGTGTTCTGGCGAATCGTATAACTAGGGCGGTAGAGAGGGCTTTAAACTAAATAATGGGGGTGAGGGATCAAGTAAGGGAAGATGCGATAAATTAAAGAAAGAAGACAAGGCAAGAGAGCAAGGTAGCAATAAGGGAAATGATAATCAGAGCGTGCAAACTTAACAGTGGGCCAGCAGATAAGGCTAGAGGTTGCAAAAATAGTAAAAAGGCTTTGTATCTGAATGCGCATACCATTTGTAACAAAATGGATGAATTGACAGCTCAAATAGAAATAAATATGTAGAATCTGATACCCATTACAGAGACATGGCTGCAAGATGACAAAGGCTGGGACCTGAATATTCAAGGGTATTTGACATTTCGGAAGGACAGGAAGCTCGGAAAAGGAGGAGAAATTACCTTAGTTCTAAAGACCAATATGTAGAATCAGTTTGGGTAGAGATGAGAAATAGTAAAGGCAAGAAGTCACTTGTGGGAGTAGTTTATAGGCCCCCTAACAGTAACCACACTGTAGGACAGGATATACAGGAAGAAATAATGAGGGCTTGTGAGAAAGGAACAGCGATAATCATGGGTGATTTTAATCTACATATAGATTGGGAGAATCTAATTGGCAAAGGTAGCCTGGAAGATGAGTTCACAGAGTGCTTTCAGGACAGCTTCTTAGAGCAGCACGTTCTAAAGCCAACCAGAGAGCAGGCTAGTCCAGATCTGGTAATGTGTAATGAGACAGGATTAATTAATGACCTCACTGTAAATGAGCCTCTAGGTAGCAGTGATCACAATATGATTGAATTTCGCATTCAGTTTGAGGGAGAGAAGAGTAAGTCTAAGACTAGTGTTTTAAACTTAAATAAGGGCAATTATGAAGGCATGAAGACAGAGCTGGCTAAAGTGAACTGGGAACTTAGGTTAAGGGATAGCTCAGTAGAGATGCAGTGGCAGACATTTAATGAGATATTTTATAACATTCAGCAAAGATACATTCCAGTGAGAAAGAAAGACTCTAGGGGAACGGCGTACCATCCATGGCTAACTAAGGAAGTTAAAGATAGTATCAAATTGAAAGAGAAAGCATATAATTCGACGAAGATTAGTGATAGGTTGGAAGATTGGACAGAATACAAAAAACAGCAAAGAATGACTAAAAGAATATTAAGGAGGGAGAAATTAGAGTACGAGAGAAAGCTAGATAGAAATATAAAAACAGATAGTAGGAGTTTCTACAGGTATTTAAAAAGGAAAAGAGTAAGTAAAGTGAGTCTTAATCCTCGAGAGAGAGTGTCTGGGGAATTAATAGTGGAGAATAAGGAAATGGCGGATGAATTGAACAGATATTTTGCCTCCATCTTCACTGTAGAGGATACAAATAACATGCCAGAAATAATTGTGAATCAAGAGGTGAAAGAGAGGGAGGAACTTAAAACATTTACAATCACCAGGGAAAGGGTTCTGAAAAAATTATTAGAACTAAAAGCTGACAAGTCCCCAGGTCCTGACGGACTTCATCCTAGGGCCTTAAAAGAAGTGGCTGCAGAGATAGTAGATGCATTGGTGTTAATTTTCCAAAATTCCCTAGATTCTGGAAGTGTCCCATCAGATTGGAAAATAGCGAATGTAACTCCTCTATTCGAGAAAGGAGGGAGACAGGAAACTACATGCCAGTGAGCTTAACATCTGTCATAGGGAAAATGCTAGAATCTATTATTAAGGAGATTATAGCAGGACACTTAGAAAATCTCAATGCAATCAGGCAGAGTCAACACGGCTTTGAGAAAGGGAAATCATGTTTGATTAATTTATTAAAGTTCTTTGAGGAAGTAACAAGCAACGTGGATAAAGGGGATCCTGTGGATGTGGTGTACTTGGATTTCCAGAAGGCTTTTGGCAAGATGCCACATCAAAGACTACTACACAAAATAAGAGCTCATGGTGTAGGCAGTAACATGTTAGCATAGATAAAGGATTAGTTAGCTAACAGGAAACAGAGAGTAGGCATAAATGGGCTATTTTCAGGTTGGCAAGATGTGGGATGGCAGGACTGATGTATGAGGAGAGATTGGGTCGACTCGGCCTATATTCAATAGAGTTTAGAAGAATGAGAGGTGATCTCATCGAAACATATAAAATTCTAAGAGGACTAGACAGACGAGATGCAGGGAGGATGTTCCCGATGGCTGGGGAGTCCAGAACCAGGGGTCACAGTCTCAGGATACGGGGTATGCCATTTAGAACCGAGATGAGGAGAAATTTCTTCATGCAGAGGGTGGTGAACTGATAGAATTCTCTACCACAGAAGGCAGTGGAGGCCAAGTCATTAGATGTATTCAAGAAGGAGGTGGAAATATTTCTTAATGCTAAAGGGATCAAGGGATATGAGGAAAAAGTGGGAACAGGGTACTGAGTTAGACGATCAGCCATGATCATTTTGAATGGCGGAGCAGGCCCAAAAGGCCAAATGGCCTACTCTTGCTCCTATTTTCTATGTTTCTACTTAACGAGTGGAGTGCCACAGGGATCAGTGCTTGGGCCTCAACTATTTACAATCTATCTCAATGACTTGGATGAAGGGACCGAATGTATGGTTGCTAAATTTGCTGATGACACAAAGGTAGGTAGGAAAGTAAGTTGTAAAGTGGACAGAAGGAGTCTGCAAAGGGATATAGATAGGGTAAGTGAGTGGGCAAAAATTTGGCAGATGGAGTATAATGTGGGAAGATGAGAACTTGTCCACTTTGGCAGGAGGAATAGAAAAGCAGTATATTATTTAAATGGAGAGAGATTACAGAACTCTGAGGTACAGAGGGATCTGGGTGTCCTAGTACATGAATCACAAAAAGTTAGTATGCAGGTACAGCAAGTGATTAGGAAGGCAAATGGAATGTTGTCATTTATTGCAAGGGGAATGGAATATAAAAGTAGAGATGTTTTACTACAGTTGTACAGGCCATTGGTGAGACCACATCTAGAATAGTGTGTGCAGTTTTGGTCTCCTTATTTAAGAAAGGACATAATTGCTTTAGAGGCGGTTCAGAGAAGGTTCACTCGACTGATTCCTGGGATGGGAGGATTATCTTATGAAGAAAGGTTGGACAAGTTGGGCCTGTATACACTGGAGTTTAGAAGAATGAGAGGTGATCTTATTGAAATATATAAGATCCTGAGGGGACGAGAAGGGGTAGATGCTGAGGGGATGTTTCTCCTTGTGTGTGAGAGTAGAACTAGGGGCCACAGTTTAAAAATAAAGGGTCTCCCATTTAAGATGGAGGTGAGGAGAATTTTTTCTGTCAGAGGGTTGTGTGTCTGTGGAACTCCCTTCCCCAGAGAGCGGTGGAGGCAGGGTCACTGAATATTTTTAAGGCTGAGTTAGATAGATTCCTGATTAACAAGGGAGTCAAAGGTTATAGTAGGTAGACGGGAAACTAGGGTTGAGGTCACAATCAGATTTGCCATGATCGTATCAAATGGCAGAGCAGGCTCGAGAGGCCGAATGGCCTATTCCTGCTCTTAATTCTTATGTTCATATGTAAATAGATTCCAAAAAATGAGCTGAATCAAATCAAATGCGAATTCTCAATACAAATAGATGTCAGAGTGGGGAAATAATCACAGAATTAAACTTTCGGAGCTGCTTCATTGATTCTAATGATTGAAGCAAAGAAAGTGCCTGGAGAGACCCTTAGCCTCTTCCTCGATTGGCTGGGCCTCATCTCCAGGCCTATTTGAGGAGTCGTTGAAGGGAGGCCAACTATTTAAACCTTTCACTGAAAGTGAGGAGAGGGGTCAGGAGAAGTTTCTTTCCAGTTATTTGGACCCTGGAATTTTTTGCCAGGGGGAATGGTTGGGGCAAAGACCATTGGATCCTTTAGGGGAAAGTGGGATCAACATTTGAAGCAGAGGTTCACAGCGACTGCCTACAGTCTGTGGGCCATAGTTTGGACACTAAGGTCACCGGGTCTGTTATTTCTACCAGCTCCACCTTGACTTATTCTGACATCTATTTATATTATTAATTTGCTCCCCTCCTCCACCCTCCCCTGGGCAGGACCTTCACGTCCAGCCATCTTGTCCCTGTATCACCATCAAGCAGCAACCCTGCTCCAAACCCAGGCTCAGTTGGGCACTGCTCGGGGTTAACTGTACTGGTACTGGAGAAGGCCCAGTCCATCCAGTCATTTCTGACCGACGTCGGCTGAAGCTCCACCTTGGGACTGTACAGGAAAGTCTCGAGGTGGGGATGCTCCGGTTGCTGCCTCCATGGTGTAGATTGGGACGGGCTAGTTAAGGCCACTCGCAAACCAGCCCCTGCCATCCCAGTCCACAACATGCGGTGAAGCCCCGGTGCCAACTTGTACCGAGGCCTCCTGGGATAAAGATGTAAAGTCCTTCTCTGGCACCAGCTGACTCTGAGGTGTCCGTGCCTACTGGTGCCAGAATCAGGTTGGTGAGTCCTTCACCAGAGACATCCGTCATGCCCTCTGGTGACGCTGTCGAAAAGAACTTAATTACCTATTACACACAATGCATTAACTCCAAAACACTTATTTTCAGACAAGTAAGAATTTATTACCAAGAAGCTTGTATACAAGGGAAGTCCACCTCAATCAAAGGTTGAGGCTACGACTTCGAAAGACAAAGGATTTAGCTTTCTTTTTATACACTTACTTTAGTAATGTTTGTCTATCATTGAATATAGGCGTACATGTACAATCTCATTGGTTCAAGTGTTTTAGTCAATCAAAAATAGGGACCCAACCCCCAGGCCCCCATCCCCCTCGGTGGCCTCTCACAGGATCTGGGAAAGGTACGTTGCTTTAGCAACACAGCTCCCTTATCAGTAGAGACTGTCTTGGTCTCAAGGTTATGTGGTCATTAATTTCTGTTGGTTAGACAGTTATCTCATAAGCAAAGACAATAGCCCTTCTGTGTGTCTTTGCTGGGAAAGTGTCTTTGCTGGGAAAGTGTACACTCCAAGCTTCTCATTAAATTCAGCTGGTTAGCTAACATGGTCAACTTATTCCATCACGCTTTGCTTCTATAATGGTTCAATATTTCTACATTAATATGGTCAGCTTTATGGTTTAAGTGTATTAGAAAGTCAATTTAGTAAGGCAAAGCTTATAGTTTTCCACATTCCCACCTTTTGTCCTACATATATATAGATAAAAGGACAACACTTTAATAAGGCATTATTCCACCCAGACGTTCAAACTCCTCCTGTGTTGCCTCATCCTGTGTCACCCCTACTTGCACCATCAAATTTGTGGGCGCTATATGTGTACCCAGGTTGGACATCATAACACAGCAGCATTTGACAAAGCAATAGGCTATAAGAATTATAACAATAGATATGACTAGTCCCTGAACTAGAGAAGTCCCAATAGAACCCAGTCATCCTGTTGCCCAGCCCCAAAGAGTGAATGAAGGGGGCTGCTTGAATTTCTTAACTTCCCTTTGGATGTGATTGGCCAAATTAGTAATATTCTCTGAACTATCCGGTATGTAGGTACAACATTCAGATCCAATTAGTGCGCATGTTCCTCCTTTCTCTGCCAATAGGTAACCAAGGGCCATACGGTTTTGAAAGGTGACCGTACGAATGGCTGTCATTTCTGCACTTATTTCCTTTAAGGCTTCTGCCGTATCATTAGCAACTATTTCCCAGATATTGGCTAATTTAATAATTTCTCTGGTGGCCATGCTCACTCCCCAACTAGGGAAAGCAATGGCCCAGAATCGGTCAGCCTCAGTAATTACCCTCTTTACTCGTTGCCCAGCAGGATATTGAGGCAGGGATGATGAGTGTCGGATATATGGGATCACATATCCCAAGTAACATGATCCGGTCCATCTTTGAGGCAACCATGGGTCTGCCTTGTGGCCACAAATAAAGTAGGTTTCATTATATGCAGTAACTGCAGGGGAATTCTTTATGTTTATTCTATCTATGTAAATTTGGCCACCTGTGCAAGGCTTCCATCTGATGGTACTACTGATGCTGGTTACTGTCATATTTATATACTGAGTGCAATTACTCCATCCCATTACATCACCCCCTACTGAATTCTTACTCAAACATATTGCTCCATTAGTTCTTGGTGTATTTGTAAGGATTAGAAAAGGAGGTTTATGGGTCTGATCGTAATTAGGTTGGTACCACCCCCGAAATCTGGTTTCACATTTTGTTGTGATTGTGTACTCCTTCCATTGCTTTCTCACAAACATTGTCTTATTTGTTCTCGCACTCATCCAGCCACTATCTCGCATTCTGTTCCCATTAATTTCAATTTGATTTATTACCCACTCCGCTATTTCTTGGGAAGTTAGGGGGACTGGTCTGAGTGGAAAGCCTCCCTTGGATTGAATTGGGATATGTGAGCACACCCAGCAACTAGAGATACCTTGACGCTTTGCATACATATATGACATGTATAAAAAAGTATTGACATGCAGTTCTCTTGAAACACGATTGAGTCTGCTTGCAGCAGGGGTTGTAGCAGGTTTTATGCCAGTTCCCACCCACACGATCAGGCATGCCGAGCCAATTATTCTCATATGATTTAAAAGTTTAGGACATGCCATGCTGCAACAGTCTCTTATAACAGTTTAATTAATCAGTCAGTTTTTTTTTTCTGGTACACCACCGCCGGGGTCCTTGTATGGGGATTTATGGGTTAATTAATCAACTACTAGGCCTGACCTTTGAACTCGAGATTGGGACCCACCCCTTTATATTCCTTAATCCAAATTCTTATCCCTATAATATCCTCTTAGATGCTGTACCTCATCTTAACCAGGTTCCCTTCGTGTTGGCCACCAGTCCGGGTGGAAGAGAGGCAGAGCATCTGATAATCCTATCAAACTATAATTTTCTTCCCTTTTACATGCACCTTACCCCAGCGGGTGCTACTCCCGGTACCATTAAGTTGTTTTCTTAGTTGAAATCACAGAGACAATGGGGACATTCTCACCCAGGCTCTGTTTTACTACCTTTGCCAAACCCTTCATCCTCTGCTTACATTTATTACATGCAATGAAAATCAAGAAGGACATTACAACAAACTGCACTACGACTAATACATGTGACATTAATCTAATCCAAGGATGGATCTGTATATTCAGTCCCAAATTCCAGAGGTCATCCCACCAAGTGGTGACTTTAATTTGGTCAATGTCATGCTTAATGTTGTTATTGTCCTGTTGTAGGTTATAATAAACCTTCTGGGAGAGGCGTATCTCCATTCGCAATGCTTTCAAGTATTTAGGCAACAGGGGTGTCAGATACCCAAATGTGTCCTGATATTCTTTTAAGTCCTTTTTTGACATCCTCAGAAACTTGTAAGGTGGTGAGGTTATGCCGGTGTATCTCTACCAGTTCCTCGGGTCCAATCCGAACCAGGACTTCAGGAATGGAGTAGAATTCTGGACTTAAAATATCACAAGTTAGATTGGCATATTTAAACGTTTTCAAATTAGTTGTAACACAATATTCGCCCTCTCCGGCATATGCCACTTGAGTGGGTTTTAGATCTGCCTCTAGGGCTTCCATGGTACCGGTATTATTAAACCCACGCTGTGCTTCTGGGCTGTGTCCAACACTATGTGGACATACAGTAACAGCATGTCTAGTAACACATCCCTTTAATTTTGTTTCAGCCAAATTCCCTTTAAAAAAATTTTTTTCAGCATATGGTAACATATTGTGATGGGATATGTGCATTCCATCCTTCACTACCCCAATATTCTGTACTTGGTACACCTCTCGTCACTGGGTTTCGGGTGCTATCACTAGTATTACTAGTACCAACCCTAGGAGCCGTCCTCCGTCAGGTTTACACTCCACTTGAGTGGGGTACACCCGCACCATTGCCCTGAATTGGCAAGGGGTGATGTTCTTGTTTGGTAACAGCCACTTGGAGGTACCACCTCCATCATGCCCACAGGTCAGGCTCACCCTCAGTTTGTTGATTCGTTATTCATAAGGGTACTTCCCCTGCCTGTATCTGGGCTAGGTTCTCTCATGTCTGTTCCACAATCCAGTTACCATATGTACTGCAGATGTCATTAGCAGCCGCCTGCTAAGATACGTTATATTCCTCTTTTATTAATTTATTAATGGTTTGGGCACGTGTTTCTAGCACTGTAGCTATCCTGTGCAAATGTATGATCAGTATTTGATCCTCAGACAATTCCTTATCTGTATTTTCATTTATTTTTAAATATATCTTTAATGCAATGCCCTAAATCTCTGACCTTTTGATCTAATATTGCCAAATCAATGTTACTGTCCGATACAATATTTACAGTCAGCTCCAATATCCCAAAATTTATTTATTTTACGTAATTTCTTCTTGAATCGCTTTTCATTTCCCAAAATATCCCACTATATTGTGCCCGAGTCCCTTCTATCATTTCACAATTATCCCAACTTGAGAGCAGTATTGTTGGACTGACAGGACTTGTCAATGTAAAATTTTTCTTCCCTCTCGAAAAGAATTCTTCCTTGATACACAGCATTCAATAGGAACCATTTAGACTGGACTTCTTTTATTTTAAATATAATTTGATTATCCCCTTAAATTACAAGTAAATCTTTCCTTTCTCGAGTGCTTGAATAGCAACTCATATAAATTTTTCTTATCAATTCCAATTTCAGAAACATATTATGTCCAGGCTTTGTGGTTTTATAGTAGAGACAGAAGTACTTGTAATTACTTTTGGATGTAACTCCCATATCTTCCCACCTCGAGCACTCTGTCTCGGAAGACAATAAATGGGTTAAAACAAAACAAATCAAAATGTTTTCAAAAGAAGAGAATCAGGTTGATATCACCACGCTGTGACATTTGGTATCTGCTGATGTCTGCAGCTAAAGTCTTAAATTTTTAACACCACTGGATCGTTTCCTGCACCAAATCTCTCCAGCAAAGGTTGCACCGTAACTTTGTAAAGCCATTTTATGTCAAAGAACTACTCCTGGTAATCCTGCACCATCAACACTCACGTGGTTCCAAAAACCAGGGTCACCTGTTTTAAAAGAAACAGAGAAAATCCATTGCAGCTCTTCTTGAGAGCCCAAGGGGTTAATTTGTCAAATCATCATTTATTATTTATTTATCCAAAGGAATAATCCTTTTACCCGAAACAAATCCAGAAAATAAAACAGGAGAGAGAATTTGCCTAGTCCCTCTCTCGCTCTCTGTCTGGAGCGCGCAGCCTGTCTGAAATCTTTTACGCTGTCCACCTCCATTCCATGTCTTGCTTTGTTTTAACACTTGAGTTAGGAGGTGTTGATATAATGGTTGAGTTTTCTTAGCATTCTCAGTGCGAGTTATATAATTTGTCAGGGAAGGTCTCCCCTCTTTGGTCAGATCTTGTATTGTATCTACTATTCGTGAATAGCCCCCGAACTTGTCGAACTTCGTTATCATACTGTGGCGGGGTAAAACTGATAGGCGTTTAGTACCCTGTGTCAGTACATAGCTCAAGTAATGGACTTCCAATTCTAACCTATACCAATTGTTACCTCATGTTCACCTGTGTTCTGGGCAAGCCTCAGACAGTTCTCAACCGACTGGGTCATTTCTATCTGTTTGAACTGCTCTTGGCATGACAGTCTGGCTTCTTGGGATGGAAGGGGTTAACATTAACTTGCTCTTGTGGTAGGAGTAATTTGATACTACTCCCTCTGAGATTAAGTTTCCACAATCAAAATTTCTCTTCACACAGGTTTGACTGATTTTTTTTCACATTTATGGATTGCTTTTACACTATATATTTGCACACTATTTTGAGATTTATTTTTAATCATAGTGTTTAATCAATCACAATAGCACAAAATGCTTCGAAGATCAGTTTAATTTATAACTAGAGATCATCCTGCAAATGTAACTTGTAATTCTTTAAATCTGCACTTTGTCTTTTCTTTACAATTAAACCTCATTTTGTCTTGGTGAATTTCACATAAATTCTTTTGTTTAGAAAAAATTCATACCGGGAAATAACCTCTCCCATCGTACATTTTAGTTTATAGTTAGTCTTCGTAAGTTTTATAATTTGCTCGTCATACACAACTATAGCTTTCCAATTATTTATTTTTCACATAGTTTTAGTGGGTTTGATTATAACCAACTCTCCGAGTTGTTCCAGGTTTCCGACTTTTCCTATCACTGTGATACCAGATAGCTTTTTTTCTGTCCCGTTAATTTTTTAAACCTTTTTTTAAACCACAGCCAATCACAAAAATAAAAATTCAAAATGCCAATTTTTTAGAAGATCCCATGTCTGGAATTTAACATGCCCACATTTTATAAGAACCAGAATTTAATAGGTCACTTAACCTCAATAACTCCAATTTTAATTCAGCAATATCAGAATTGAACACAAGACAAAACAGATACATTACAGAAAAGAAGAAAACACGTAAGACGCAGTAAGAAGGGGGCGTGGCCCACAACACCGAAAAAAACCCACACAATCAGGACAGGCTTT
Source organism: Heptranchias perlo (assembly GCF_035084215.1). Taxonomy (NCBI): domain Eukaryota; kingdom Metazoa; phylum Chordata; class Chondrichthyes; order Hexanchiformes; family Hexanchidae; genus Heptranchias; species Heptranchias perlo. The sequence continues at coordinate 6,015,730 of NC_090326.1, read as the reverse complement.
TTAAAAGAGACAGTACACCAAAACAAAAGGACCCTTTCTTTTCCGGGTCTCTGTCTTTTAAACATTTTTCTAGTCACTTAATTCTATCCATATTAAATGTACCGTCTTTGGGAAAGGGATTCTTTCTTAGTTCTGGTCCATTTGGACCAAACTATCAACTCGTCAGTTGATTCTTTTCCAAAGTTTCTGTACATGTAAGCAGCAGGTGTTCCCTTTGGAGGGATTTTGCCAGCGTTGGCGCCCATGGCTTATAGTTTATACAATAGTTTATACAATCCTCCACACTGTAATTACACAACAATCAAGACCTATCTTAACTATCACAATTCTATACTTGATAATTCAGCTGATTGGACAAGACGTCATGTGTTCTCTACATCCACCTTAACCAGCTCAGACTAGGTGCGTGAGAGAAACGTCTGCACTTAGTTGAATCAGCTGACTTACGCAAGATCTTTTTTTAAAAAGTGCTCTTACACTTGAGCACTATCAGTGTTTCTACCTAAACACTTAATTCAGGTAAACCAGAATTTTGCACTTTTTCCGAATCCACGACATCCACACCAGTCTGCGTTTGTCGCCACTACAGACTTGCAAATTTCGCACTTTTCCGAATTACGCAACATTTAGTCTGCGCTTATCCAAATTATAAATTTACACTAAAAAAAATTTTAAAAAAAAACAAGTCTGTAACTGGTTACCTTTTCTTCTGGCGCCTCTCCACGAGGAGGTGACAGTCTATCGATCCCATACAGCAACCTCAACTTCACTCCTAGTATCACCGGTATTCACAGATCTACTCCATTATTGCTCTCTCTCAGCCCGTTACGACAACACCGCAGCTGACAATATTGAGTAATCTGTCACACATCACACTTTTCCCCTTTTTCTTTCCTTGTCTATACGAAACACATTTCCTATGATCGCCTTCCAATTCCTAAAGGCAAACAGAAGAATTAGTCACGTCAGTTAATGCATACACCTTTCAATCGCTGTGTGTCTGGGCTTGCACAGACAACTGTGTCCGCACTTACCGGAGATCACAAGCGATCTCGGTGGGACCTCCAAGAAACTGTCGAAAAGAACTTAATTACCTATTATACACAATGCATTAACTCCAAAACACTTATTTTCAGACAAGTAAGAATTTATTACCAAGAAGCTTGTATACAAGGGAAGTCCACCTCAATCAAAGGTTGAGGCTACGACTTCGAAAGACAAAGGATTTAGCTTTCTTTTTATACACTTACTTTAGTAATGTTTGTCTATCATTGAATATAGGCATACATGTACAATCTCATTGGTTCAAGTGTTTTAGTCAATCAAAAATAGGGACCCAACCCCCAGGCCCCCATCCCCCTCGGTGGCCTCTCACAGGATCTGGGAAAGGTACGTTGCTTTAGCAACACAGCTCCCTTATCAGTAGAGACTGTCTTGGTCTCAAGGTTATGTGGTCATTAATTTCTGTTAGTTAGACAGTTATCTCATAAGCAAAGACAATAGCCCTTCTGTGTGTCTTTGCTGGGAAAGTGTCTTTGCTGGGAAAGTGTACACTCCAAGCTTCTCATTAAATTCAGCTGGTGAGCTAACATGGTCAACTTATTCCATCACGCTTTGCTTCTATAATGGTTCAATATTTCTACATTAATATGGTCAGCTTTATGGTTTAAGTGTATTAGAAAGTCAATTTAGTAAGGCAAAGCTTATAGTTTTCCACAACGCCAACCCAGTCCCGGGACATCGGTCTCCAGTTTGCACCAGTTCATTTGGGGGCACCACCCTCGGAGAACTCGACCCCGCTCAGGGTCACCTGTGCTGCGGGTGAGTTCAACTTTGGTGAGGGCAGTCACGGGTCTCTGTTCACTTTTTATAGATCTGTGTCTCCCCCCCCGCCCACCACTGTGAAGCAACCTTCAGCCGCTCCCTACAATTCCTGAGGGGCATCCATGTTCCAAGGTCTCTCATTCCTAGGGAGGTTACGTCTGCCTCAGTGGCACCTCCCCCGAGTGGCAGGGGCTTGTGTCTCGAGGGTTTAACTCGATCGGCGTTGGTATTCATGAGCCCGTCGCTGGTATAGCCGCCCTCATCCCTGTTCCCACGGGCTAAATATCAACCTTCCCTGTCGGTTCAGCCCAAGGAAGCTGCCTGGAGGCTTCCTGCCTTTGGAAGCCCAGTTGGGAGTTTGATTCAGGCCATGACCTCCAGTAGCTGAGACTTATTCATGTCTTTAACACAAGGATGACCCAGAGTCTGAAACTGTCGTTTCCAGAAGTCCCTGCACCCAGGGGTTTGAATCTTAACTTGGGGTCTTGCAAAGGCCTCAGGCATTGACCATTGCTGCTCTCGTCCTACCAATTTCCAGGACATTGATAAGCACCCTCCGGTTATGGCCAAGGTAGACCATGTCCACAGTGCCTCCGCCACCCGTCCTCACACCTTGCAGTTCGCTGATCCAGCTGGCAAACTTTAGTCATGAAAGCATCGGAAGGAAGCTCACTGCCCAGGAAACTGGTCCTGTTCTACCCACCACAATCTAAATGGTGGGGCATGTGGGTCAGGTGCACCTCCTGCAGGGTTTGGCACATATCCCGTGTTCCCTGCCCCAAATCCACTGGGGCTGGCTTTACTTACCAGCAGACAAATGCCTTGCAGGAGAGTTGAGGGAGCAATCCCTGCCACAGAGTGAGGACCACCTTCAGAGAGCATCCACTGCAGCAGCAGGCTATGTGGGTGCCCTCAATGTAGGAGCAGCGTCCATCGTCCAGTGGATCTTGTTTCACCACTTAGCTTAGCTGTGCACCTTGGGCGTTCCTTCAGGAACTGCAGCAGCAACTACTGCAGCTGCCGTTTGATGCTGAGGGCTTCTGTGGTGAGCAAGTGGAGGAGCTGCTGCAGGGAGATAAGCATCTCCAGCAGAACTGTAGGAATTAAACACGACTTTCAGGATTCTAATTTAATCCAATCCAAGGACTGGTTTGTGACAACAACAAGACCACCATGGGACTGGTATTATGGTTAAAGGCAAAACAGATTTATTAAACACATCACAATTAGTACAAAGAAAGTGATACTTAACAAAGAGAAATAGTCACAGTCTGTTCCTTGAAATCTTGGAAGTATCCCTCCAAGTGACTGCGGCAAGGTCTCTCTCTCACTCTCTCTCTCTCTCTCTCTGGCTGTGTTCTGTTGACTGAAGAGTTCTCCTCTTCCTTGTCAGAATCTTGTGCGCCTTCCTCAGCTTTTGAGGTCTCTTCTTATATCCTTTTTCAAGTCTATGTTTGCAGTTCACTATCACATCCACATCTCTCAGCCTTACCATTATTCATGTTTCTCAACCTTCAGAAGTTACATCCCAAGCATAACTCCTGGTACCGTCCGTGCCTTGTTGTTGCAGACTTAATGGTACCTTATCTTAGAGTTTACATTGCCAGCCTTCATAGGACCCCGTTGGTATAAACAGACTTTTATTCACTAGCTCGGGGACTTCAGTCCCATTTATCTACATGTCTTTAGATATTATGCCGTCGCAGCACATGCTCCCTTAGCCCCGTGATTTCTCAAGGTCTGTTAATTCCCACTTTAATGTTGTCAGCATTATGATAGTTTTAATTGCAAACTTGACTATAATAACCATCATGCACCCTTCTCGGCCCACCAGCCCTTTCTTATTAAACACATGTTACATGGTTCATACTATATTAATACAAAGTACAGTTTACATTTATAGATACATAGATTCATTGTACATTACGTTCTACTTCTACTATTGATTATAGTTATACTAAATTAGATCCGTTATTGGGTTAATTCTTACAAACTGCAGCCACTGTGTGCCGATGGTGAAGGGAGTGAATGTTTAGGGTGGTGGATGGGGTGCCAATCAAGTGGGCTGCTTTGTCTTGGAGGGTGTTGAGCTTCTTGAGTGTTGTTGGAGCTGCACTCATCCAGGCAAGTGGAGAGTATTCCATCACACTCCTGACTTGTGCCTTGTAGATGGTGGAAAGGCTTTGGGGAGTCAGGAGGTGAGTCACTCGCCACAGAATACCCAGCCTCTGAACTGCTCTTGTAGCCATAGTATTTATATGGCTGGTCCAGTTAAGTTTCTGGTCAATAGTGGCCCCCAGGATGTTGATGGTGTGGGATTCGGTGATGATAATGCAGTTGAATGTCAAGGGGAGGTGGTTAGACTCTCTCTTGTTGGAGATGGTCATTGCCTGGCACTTGTCTGGTGCAAATGTTACTTGCCACTTATCAGCCCAAGCCTGGATGTTGTCCAAGTCTTGCTGCATGTGGGCTCGGACTGCTTCATTATCTGAGGGGTTGCGAATGGAACTGAACACTGTGCAATCATCAGCGAACATCTCCATTTCTGACCTTATGATGGAGGGAAGATCATTGATGAAGCAGCTGAAGATGGTTGGGCCTAGGACACTGCCCTGACGAGCTCCTGCAGCAATGTCCTGGGGCTGAGATGATTGGCCTCCAACAACTGCTACCATCTTCCTTTGTGCTAGGTATGACTCCAGCCACTGGAGAGTTTTCCACCTGATTCCCATTGACTTCAATTTTACTAGGGCTCCTTGGTGTCACACTCGGTCAAATGCTGCCTTGATGTCAAGGGCAGTCACTCTCATCTCATCATACCTGGGCAATTTTCCACATAGTCGGGTAGATGCCATTGTTGTAGCTGTACTGGAACAGCTTGGCTAGAGGCGCGGCTAGTTCTGGAGCACAAGTCTTCAGCACTACAGCCGGGTTGTTATCGGGGCCCATAGCCTTTGCTGTATCCAGTGCACTCAAGCCGTTTCTTGAGATCACGTGGAGTGAATCGAATTGGCTGAAGACCGGCTTCTGTGATGGTGGGGATATCGGGAGGAGGCCGAGATGGATCATCCACTCGGCACTTCTGGCTGAAGATGGCTGCAAACGCTCCAGCCTTGTCTTTTGCACTCACGTGCTGGACTCCGCCATCATTGAGGATGGGGATGTTTACAGAGCCTCCCTCAAATCCCTCCATGGCCCTCGCCATCTCTGTAACCTCTGCCAGCCATACAGTTCTCATCCTCGTGTTCAAATCCATGGCCCTCACCCCTCCCTATCTCTGTAACCTCCTCCAGCCCTACAATTCTCCTCCTCGTGATCAAATCCCTCCATGGCCCTCACCCCTCCCTATCTCTGTAACCTCCTCCAGCCCTACAATTCTCCTCCTCGTGATCAAATCCCTCCATGGCCCTCACCCCTCCCTATCTCTGTAACCTCCTCCAGCCCTACAACTCTCCCGAGATCTCTGCGCTACTTTCATTCTGGCCTCTTGCGCATCCACGGTTTTTATCGCCCCACCATTGGTGACTGTGCCTTCAGCCGCCTCGGCCCTAAGCTCTGGAATTCCCTCCCTAAATATCAACTAAATGGGTACAATTTAAAAGGGGGAGCAGGATCAGAAAGACCTGAGGGTGCACATGCACAAATCTTTGAAGGTGGCAAGTCAAGGTGAGAATGATGTTAAAAAAGCCTACGGGATCCTTGGCTTTATAAACAAAGGCATAGATGGCAAAGAAGTTATTCCAAACCTTTATAAAACACTGGTTCGGCCCCAGCTGGAGTATTGTGGCCAATTCTGGGCACCACACTTTGGGAAGGATGTCAAAGCCTAGAGAGGGTGCAGAGGAGATTTACTAAAATGATACCAGGGATGAGGGACTTTAGTTGAATGAATAGACTGGAGAAGCTGGAGTTGTTCTCCTTAGAGCAGAGAAGGTTAAGGGGAGATTTAATAGAGGTGTTCAAAATCACAATGAGTTTTGATAGGGTAAATAAGGAGAAATTGTTTCCAGTGGCAGAAGGGTCGGTAATCAAAGGAAACAGATCTGCAAAAGAGCCAGAGGCGACATGAGGAAACATTTTTTCACGCAGCGAGTTGTAATGATCTGGAATGAACTGCCTGAAAGGGCGGTGGGAGCAGATTCAATGGTAACTTTCAAAAGGGAATTGGATAAATACTTGAAGGGGAAAATTTTCAGAGCTATGGGGAAAGAGTGGGGGAGTGGGAATAATTGGATAGCTCTTTCAAAGAGCCAGCACAGGCACGATGGTCCGAATGGCCTCCTTCTGTATCATTCTTTGATTATATGAAGTATCATTCTTTGATTATATGATTATACGATTCTAAACCTCTCCGCCTCTCCACCTCTCCCTCCTCCTTTAAGATGTTCCTTAAAACCTACATCTTTAACCAAGCTTTTGGTCACTTGTCCTAAGATCTCCTTATGTGGCAAATGTTCACTTCTGCGAAGCACCTTGGGATATTTTACTACTCTAAAGGTGCAATATAAATGCCTATTGTTTTTGTTGTTGTTAGAAATGGTAAGAGAATCCATTTATGTTGTATAATTCTCCGATTTCATTCTGTAAATTTGATTTAAGGCCTGCTGGAGGATTTGATCGGGTAGATCGAGAGAAGCTGTTACTCGGGCGGTGTGTGTACAGGGTGAGTCTGGGGGAAGGGAGACTGAATGGGAAGAACCTGCTATTTAAAATCATTGCTGCTTTCTCTCCCCAGGGCCAGTAGTGAATGTTCCTGGTTCAGTCCCAGTCTCACCCTGTTTGTTGTTATTGGACAGTGTACAGAGGAAACAGAGCTGAACAGTAAGGATGTGGGGAGTTATACAAAGAGCATCTAATTGCAGGCACCAGGTGAGAAATAGGGGTATTTTCTTAATGGGTGATACCAAATTGGGGGGTATTATTAATACTGAGGAGGACTGTGCCAAAATGCAGGAAAACATTGATACACTTGCAAAATGGTCAAATTAATCATAATTGTCAAATTAATTTCTATCGATAAGTGTGAGGTGATATATTTTGGTAGGAAGAATAAAGAGGTCACATACTCCTTGAAAAATGAGAGTCTAAATAGGGTAAAGGAGCAGAGGGACCTGAGGTGCAGATACAGAAATCACTAAAAGGAATGACACAGGTTAATAAGGCAATAAAAAACAAATAAAGCACTGAGGTTCATTTCTAGAGGGGTAGAATTTAAAAGCAGAGAAGTTATGTTAAACTTGTATAGAAATTTGTTGAGACCAGTTTCGGAGTACTGTGAACAGATCTGGTCTCCATATTATAAAAAGGATATAAAGACAATGGAGAAGGTGCAAAAAAGATTTACTAGGATGATACCAGAACTGAGAGGTTGTAACTATCAGGAAAGATTGAGCAGACTGGGGCTCTTTTTTTCTCTAGAAAAGAGAAGCCTGAGAGGAGACCTGATAGAGGTCTTTAAGATTATGTAAAGGTTTGAGAGGGTGGACGTAGAGAAGATATTTCCACTTGTGGGGGAGACCAGAACTAATCACCATAAATGTAAGATAGTCACTAATAAATCCAATAGGGAATTCAGGAGAGACTTCTTTACCCAGGGAGTGGTTAGAATGTGGAACTTGCTACCACAAGGAGTACCTGAGGCAATTAGCATAGATACATTTAAGGGGCAGCTAGATAAACACGTGAAGTGGAAAGGAATAGAAGGATATGCTGAAAGGTTAGATGAAGAAGGGAGGAGGCTAGTGTGGAGCATAAACACCAGCATGGACCTGTTGGGCCGAACGGCCTGTTTCTGTGCAGTAATTCTATCCGGGAAAATAGGGACTGTAGAGGACCAAAGGGGTTTGGGTGTCCGGGTACACCAATCACTAAAAGCGAGTGTGCATGTACCAAAAATAATTTTAAAGATCCCAAATTCTAGGCTTTCATATCCCAAGGTGCCGCTATCAGGTACTTGGGCAACTCTCCGGAATTTGCTGATACAATCAGGCCCCACTGCCTCTCCTGCTGGTCCATTCCATACAACCAGCACCCTCTGCGTTAAAAATGTTCCATTGACGCATTCTGCTCATCCTACGACCCAGGTATTGCTGCAGTTATATAAGGTATTGGTGAGACCGCACCTGGAATACTGCATACAGTTTTGATGTCCATACTTAAGAAAAGACATACTTGCTCTCGAGGCAGTACAAAGAAGGTTCACTCGGCTAATCCCAGGGATGAGGGGGTGGACATATGAGGAGAGGTTGAGTAGATTGGGACTCTACTCATTGGAGTTCAGAAGAACGAGAGGCGATCTTATTGAAACATATAAGATTGTGAAGGGGCTTGATCGGGTGGATGCGGTAAGGATGTTCCCAAAGATGGGTGAAACTAGAACTAGGGGGCATAATCTTAGAATAAGAGGCTGCTCTTTCAAAACTGAGATGAGGAGAAACTTCTTCACTCAGAGGGTAGTAGGTCTGTGGAATTTGCTGCCCCAGGAAGCTGTGGAAGCTACATCATTAAATAAATTTAAAACAGAAATAGACAGTTTCCTAGAAGTAAAGGGAATTAGGGGTTACGGGGAGAGGGCAGGAAATTGGACATGAAGCTGAGTTCGGATCGGTCAATGCCCTGTGGGTGGCGGAGAGGGCCCAGGGGCTGAGTGGCCGGGTCCTGCTCCTACTTCTTGTGTTCTTTAGATTTGAGGTTAGGATCAGATCAGCCATGATCTTATTGAATGGCGGAGCAGGCTCAAGGGGCCGATTGGCCGACTCCTGCTCCTATTTCTTATGTTCTTATGTAGGTAGAGAAGACTGTTAGTGGCAGGGGGACCCAGACCATCGGCCTTGTGAGTTTGGACATTACTGTTTTTAATTTAGATTATTGTATTTACATTTTATTCCTTTTTTTGTACATATCTATTTTTACTTCATTCTTGCAGATTTTGCATTTATAAACAAATTCTCCAAACCCTGTGCACAGTGAGTGCTGACTCCGGGCCCTTTGATTGACAGCTCTCCCCTTCCTCCTCGCTCCTGGACTGACTCCTCCCATCACCTGTGCGCGCTGACGTCACGACGTGTACGTGCCGCTCCCGCCCTTGGGACGCCGCGCATGCGCCGCGCGGTCACTGTGCCGCGTTCCCTTAGCAACGGGCCGGCGCCGGGAGGGTGATGATGGCGGCCTCGGCGGACAGAGGGGAGGGCCTGAGAGGGGGAGAGACTCGGGGATCTCCCGCGGGCCCTGTCAGTCTCCACTCCGGCAGCGCCCGGTGTCCAGCCCGGCTCGGGGGGAAGTCACTCTGCCGCCTCCCGGTCAAAGGGGCCGAGGGTCGGAGCCCGAAACTGAGCGAGAATCAAACAGCGCGGAAAGAGGCCGCTCGGCCCATCGCCCCCCCCGTCCTGGCCCAGTGAAAGAGGCCGCTCGGCCCATCGCCCCCCCCCGTCCTGGCCCAGTGAAAGAGGCCGCTCGGCCCATCGCCCCCCGTCCTGGCCCAGTGAAGGAGGCCGCTCGGCCCATCGCACCCCATTCCGGCCCTGTGAAAGAGGCCGCTCAGCCCATCGCACCCCATCCCGGCCCAGTGAAAGAGGCCGCTCGGCCCATCGCCCTCCGTGCCGGCCCTGTGAAAGAGGCCGCTCGGCCCATCGCACCCCATCCCGGCCCAGTGAAAGAGGCCGCTCGGCCCATCGCCCCCCGTGCCGGCCCTGTGAAAGAGGCCGCTCGGCCCATCGCCCCTCATGCTGGCCCTGTGAAAGAGCGATCCGATTAGTCGCACTCCCCTGCTCTTTCCCCACAGTCCTGCAAATTTCCCCCCTTCAAGGATTGATCCGATTCCCTTTTGAAAGTTATTATTGAATCTGCTCCCACTGTCCTTTCAGGCAGTGAATTCCAGATCAGAACAACTCGCTGCCTAAAAACATTCTCCTCATCTAGGAACATAGGAACAGGAGTAGGCCATTCAGCCCCTCGTGCCTGCTCCGCCATTTGATAAGATCATGGCTGATCTGTGATCTAACTCCATATACCTGCCTTTGGCCCATATCCCTTAATACCTTTGGTTGCCAAATAGCTATCTATCTCAGATTTAAATTTAGCAATTGAGCTAGTATCAATTGCCGTTTGCGGAAGAGAGTTCCAAACTTCTACCACCCTTTGTGTGTAGAAATGTTTTCTAATCTCGCTCCTGAAAGGTCTGGCTCTAATTTTTAAAATCCCCAACCAGCGGAAATAGTTTCTCTCTATCCACCCTATCTCCCTCTGGCTCTCTTCCCAATTACCTTCAATCTGTGTCCTCTAGTTACCGACCCTCCCGCCACTGGAAACAGTTTCTCCCCATCGACTCCATCAAAATCCCTCAGAATTTTGAACACCTCTATTAAATCTCCCCTTAACAGTCTCTGCTCTAAGGGGAACAACCCCAGCTTCTCCAGTCTCTCCACATAACTGAAGTCCCTCATCCCTGGTACAATTCTGGTAAATCTCCCCTGAACCTTCTCTGGTGCAAAGAGAGTAATCCCAGCTTCAATATTCTCACCGCATAATTAATATTTTTTATTAACTGGGTTGCGCTGGATATCTGAACGCTGTAATTCGGTCAGTGGAAAGCAGTGGGAGGATAAGTCTGCAGATTTATTTTGGGAGATGGAGAAGACGGCGATTGTGGATTCAGACAATGAGAGAGGTGGTCTTTGAGATCGTTTGTGCTCTGTTGTACGATCTGTATGTGTGTGTGCCTTGTTCCAGTCGTTCCCATTTGTACCTGTGACCTGACTGGTGAAGTCTGCGAAGTTGAATGCTGCTGTGACCCTGACTGGTCCCCCGCGGACATCAATGTCATCTCCACCTGTCTGCCAGGCAGTGAACCGTAAGTTTCTATTCATGTGTTACTACATTGGCTCCCGGTCCGGCAACACCTCAATATTAAAATCCTCATCCTCGTGTTCAAATCCCTCCATGATCCGCACCCACCCCCGTCTCTGTAACCTCCCCCAAACAATTTAATTTCCTCTGACAAACCCTATCATGACTTCTACCCCACCCATTTATCTCCTCCTACACCCCATGTACATGCTAAAAGCAGTCGGTGCTGGGACGCTCGGTCCTGTTGTACGCGCAGTCAGCGCTGGGACGCTCGGTCCTGTTGTACGCGCAGTCAGCGCTGGGACGCTCAGTCCTGTTGTACGCGCAGTCAGCGCTGGGACGTGATCATGAACTCTGCCCACATTTAAACCTCTCCCACAGTCCATGTACACTCTGCAGCTCATGGACACTACCCACCCATTTAATCACACTTGGAGTATTGTGCACAGCTCTGGTCTCCATATTCTAAAAGGATGTAGAGGCTTTGGAGAGTGTGCAAAAAAGATTCACAAGGATGATACCAGAACTGAGAGGATATCCTTATCCGGAAAGACTGAACAGGCTGGGGCTCTTTTCTCTGGAAAAGTGAAGATTGAGGCTGATCTGATACAGGTCTTTAAGATAATGATAGAGTTTGATGGGGTAGGTGTGGAGAAATGGTTTCCACTTGTGGGGGAGTCCGAAACTAGAGGTCATAAATATAAAAGTCATTAATAAATCCAATAGGGAATGCAGGAGAAACGACTTTACTGAATGAGTGGTGCGAATGTGGAACGCACGACCACAAGGAGTAGTTGTGACAAATAACATCGAGGCATTTAAGGGGAAGCTCGATAAGCACATGAGGGAGAAAGGAATCGAAGGGTATCCTGATAGGGTGAGATGAAGTAGGGAGGGAGGAGGCTCATGTGGAGCATAAATGCCAGCATAGACCATTTGGGCCGAATGGCCTGTTTCTGTAGTTGTGCTGTAGTTTCGATGTAACTTGATGTAAATCACCTTCAACAGCCCATGTTCACTCTATCTTGTCACAAACTCTACCCACCTTTAATCTCCTCCCACAGCCCATTTACACTCTATCATGGACTCCACCCACCCAATTAATCTGCTCCCACAGCCCATGTACACTCTCCCCTATCATGGACTGTACCCACCCAATTAATCTCCTCCCACAGCCCATGTACACTCTCCCCTATCATGGACTCTACCCATCCATTTAATCTCCTCCCACAGTCCAGGTACAGTCTCCCCTATCATGGACTCTACCCACCCATTTAATCTGCTCCCACAGCCCATGTAATCTGTACCCCTGTGTTTTTCAAACTTTTTCCCCCGTGACCCAGTGGAAGCAAAACACTTCTCCCAGGGACCCAAAACAATAATATCATCTGACTGGAGTTTCAATCAAGGCCAATCCATACTCACTTTATCTACTTCACATCATTTCAAGTTATCACTAAAATTAGACATCGACGGCACTGGAAAAACATTTTAAATACAGTATACAGGGGCAACATTCAACCAATCAATGGCACGCAATCACAAGTTCAGACTACAAAACTGCCTGTGACATATCATGTCTTTATAAAATAAATACAATATAAATAAGGTATGTATACACACAATTCGAAGCAACTTACCAACATGCTGCAGTACGCCACCAAACACACACCGACATATCCTTTACTCAAAGAGGTAGCGTGATCGTGGTGGGCTGGATACTCGGCCACGGGGGGAAGCGCAGGCCCTCACGCTGCTTCACCTGCGACATCTGATCGAGCCGGCACCCTGGAAGATGGAGAGGGGGAGGGGGTAGGAATCAGAGAGCACAATAGCACCGTGCTCACACCAACCCCTCCTAATGATTTCATTCGGTCTCTTGGAGTCCTGGACAAGCAAAATTATTTTGAAGAGCTCTTTGTTCCCCTTCCTGCTGGGAGAGATTTGGAATTGACCGTCAGTGGGTCATTCCAAACCGGAGTTGGGGGCGAGCCAGTGATTGATGTCCCGCCACCCAGTAATGGGTCGCAACCCCTAGTTTGAAAAACACTGAATTAGATCATGGCTGATCTGTATCTTAACTCCATTGACCTGCCTTGGTTCCGTAACCCTTAATACCCCTGCCTAACAAAAATCTATCGTTTTCAGTTTCAAAATTATCAATTGACCCCCAGCCTGAACAGCTTTTTGGGGGAGCGAGTTCCAGATTTCCACTACCCTTTGTGTGAAGAAGTGCTTTCTGACATCACCCCTGAACGGCCCAGCTCTAATTTTAAGATTATGTCCCCTTGTTCTGGACTCCAATAGTTTCTCTCTATCTACCCTATCAAATCCTTTAATCATCTCAAACACCTCAATTAGATCACCCCATAACTTTCTATATTCAGGGGAATACAAGCCCAGTCTATGCAACCTGTCCTTATAATTTATCCTTTTTATCCCCGGTATCATTCGGGTGAATCTGCTCTGCACCCTCTCCAAGGCCAATATATCCTTCCTGAGGTGCGGTGCCCAGAACTGAACCCACTGTCCAGATGGAGTCTAACCAGAGCTCTGTACAGCTGGAACATAACGTCCACCCATTTGTATTCTGGATCTCTTGAGATAAAGGCCAATATTCCATTTGCCGTTTTAATTATTTTTTGTACCTGTCCATTTGCTTCTAATGGTTTATGTACTTGGACCTCAAAATCTCTGCTCATCCAGTTTCTAGCTTCTCGCCATTCAGGAAATACTCTGATTTATCTTTCTTAGGTCCAAAGTGGATGACCTCACACTTACATAAGAACATAAGAACATAAGAAATTGGAGCAGGAGTAGGCCAATCGGCCCCTCGAGCCTGCTCCGCCATTTAATAAGATCATGGCTGATCTGATCCCAACCACAAATCTAAAGAACACAAGAAGTCGGAGCAGGACCCGGCCACATAGCCCCTGGGCCCTCTCCGCCACCCACAGGGCATTGACCGATCCGAACTCAGCTTCATGTCCAATTTCCTGCCCGCTCCCCATAACCCCTAATTCCCTTTACTTCGAGGAAACTGTCTATTTCTGTTTTAAATTTATCTAATGATGTAGCTTCCACAGCTTCCTGGGGCAGCAAATTCCACAGACCGACCACCCTCTGAGTGAAGAAGTTTCTCCTCATCTCAGTTTTGAAAGAGCAGCCCCTTATTCTAAGATTATGCCCCCTAGTTCTAGTTTCACCCATCTTTGGGAACATCCTTACTGCATCCACCCGATCAAGACCCTTCACAATCTTATATGTTTCAATAAGATCGCCTCTCATTCTTCTGAACTCCAATGAGTAGAGTCCCAATCTACTCAACCTCTCCTCATATGTCCGCCCCCTCATCCCCGGGATTAACCAAGTGAACCTTCTTTGTACTGCCTCGAGAGCAAGTATGTCTTTTCTTAAGTATGGAGACCAAAACTGTATGCAGTATTCCAGGTGCGGTCTCACCAATACCTTATATAACTGCAGCAATACCTCCTTGTTTTTATATTCCATCCCCCTAGCAATAAAAGCCAACATTCCGTTGGCTTTCTTGATCACCTGCTGCACCTGCATACCAACTTTTTGATTTTCTTGCACTAGGACCCCCAGATCCCTTTGTACTGCAGTACTTTCCAGTCTCTCGCCATTAAGAAAATAACTTGCTCTCTGATTTTTCCTGCCAAAGTGCATAACCTCACATTTTCCAATATTATATTGCATCTGCCAAATCTCCGCCCACTCACCCAGCCTGTCTATATCCCCTTGCAGGTTTTTTATGTCCTCCTCACTCTCTACTTTCCCTCCCATCTTTGTATCATCTGCAAATTTTGATATGTTGCACTCGGTCCCCTCCTCCAAATCGTTAATATAGATTGTAAAGAGTTGGGGACCCAGCACCGACCCCTGTGGAACACGACTGGTTACTGGTTGCCAGTCCGAGAATGAGCCATTTATCCCAACTCTCTGCTTCCTGTTAGATAACCAATCCTCCACCCATGCCAGAATATTACCCCCAATCCCGTGATTTTTTATCTTAAGTAATAATCTTTTATGTGGCACCTTGTCGAATGCCTTCTGGAAGTCTAAATACACTACGTCCACTGGTTCCCCTTTATCCACTGAACTCCATCTGCCACAGTTTTGCCCATCGATGTCCCTTTGCAACTTTCTGCTCCCATCTATAATATTTACTGTGCCACCTAACTTAGTGTTGTCAGCAATTTTAGATGTACAGCTCTTTATTCCTTCATCCATGTTATTTCTAAATATAGTGAAAAGCTGTGGCCCCAGTACTGATCCCTGGGGGACACCACTAGTCACATCCTGCCAATTTGAGTCCATACTTATTATCCCTACTCTCCGTCTCCTATCTCTTAACCAATTCCCTATCCAAGCCAATAGGTTGCCTCCAATTCCATGCACTCTCATTTTTGTTAACAGTCTCTTATGTAGAACCTTGTCGAATGCCTTTTGGAAGTCCATCCACAGACACCCCTTTATCTACCACGTTAGTTACCCCCTCAAAAAAAAATTCAACTAGGTTCGTTAGACATGCCTTACCCTTTACAAATCCATGCTGGCTCTCTCTGATCAGCTCATATTTATCCAGATGCTGAGTCATTCTGTCCCGGGTAACAGAGTCTAGGAACTTCCCCACAATTGACATTAGACTGATAGGCCTATAATTTCCTAGTTTATCGCTCCTTAATTGAAACCTAGTTGAACAATGTGGTGATGTACCGGGTATAAAGTGATCTCCGCACACCCATTGAACCCAGCTCCTCTTTCACTGTCTGGAAAAGCCCCGAGCTAAACACAGGCCATAATAAGCAGTGTTCCGGGAGGTTGGTTCCTAGGTTGGTTGCTAGGTCCTGCAGTATCAGTGATGTCATAAAGTGGTGACGCTTCCATGACGCTGTGCCTGAGTATTGTGACATCACAGATGTGCCCTGCAGACCAGGCCCAGAATCAGTGTTTTAATCAGAGCTTCCCCTTCACACATCACCTTTACTTTGAATGATGTCTGAAGGAAGCTGTCTGGGGCTCGGAGATACACAAACTTTCCATGGAAACACTTGGTGTCCGTTTAGGGGAGACCCAACTTTAAAATGGTGCAGTCCCAGACACACGTCACAGGAAGAAAGCCCTCTTGTTGTCTCTTTACTCTCCCCCTTCCCCTCCCCTCTGGGGAGGAGAGTTCGGACCGGGATGGGTTTAGTAGGTGGATAATGCAGTCGGGATCAGCGGGTGAGGGGCAGCAGATGGAGGGAGATCCCAGCCCAGAAAATGCGTAATGTGCAATGCCTATAGCAGATCATCATGTGATGTCTCAGTAAACCTCGAGTTAACCAAGGGAACCGAGACTGGGGAATATGAGGTTTGTATGAAAGAAGTGATAACAGTGAAATAAATAAAAACTGACGTCAATATGAGAAAGAAACAGATGAATTATACTAAAGTGAGCAATAAATGGTAACTAAAAGAATATAAATTAAACCTATCTAATAATCAATGTTTAATATTAAAGGGGAGTCTGTTAGCTCTGGAAATAGATAAATAAATAACCGCAAAGAATGAAATCTCCAGGACCTAATGGTTTCTACTCCAGGGTATTAAAGGAAATAGGAGGGAAATTGCAGACACATTAGTCATAATTTCCCAAAGCTCTCTAGACTCAGGAATTGTGCCTTTGGATATGAAAATGTCACTCCGTTATTTAAGAAAGGAGGGAAGGAGAAACCAGGAAAATAGACCTGTTAATTTAACGTCGATTGTGGGGAAGTTATTGGAATCTATCATCAGACAAAATGATTGAACACTTGAACAAGTCTGAGCTGATCAGAGAGAGTCAACGTGGATTTGTGAAGGGTAGGTCATGTCTGACTAATCTAGTTGAATTTTTTGCAGTCACTAACAAGGTGGACAGGGGAGTGTCTAGGGCTGTTGTCTATATGGACTTCCAGAAGGCATTTGATAAGGTTCAGCACAAGAGCTTAATAGAATAAATAAAAGTGCACAAAGTTGAAAGTGACCTTGTGACTTGGGTTGGAATTGTTAGGAGGTCGGAGAAGAGAGTGGGGATAAAGGGAAAGTTCTTTGATTGGAGGGATGCGACAAGTGGTGTCCCCAGGGATCTGTACTTGGGCCTCAGCTTTTCACCATATTTATCAATAACTTGGATGAAGGAATAGAGAGTTGTAGATCCAAGTTTCCAGGTGACACTAAGTTAGGAGGCACAGTAAGTTGTGTAGATGGGAGCAGGACGTTACAAAGGAACAGTTTAAGTGACTGGGCAAACGGTGGCAGATGGAGTTCAGTGGGGAAGTTTGAGATCATTCACTTTGGATGTAAGAAGGAAACATTGGAGTATTTTCTTCAAGAGACTGGGACGTGTGGAGGAGCAAAGGGATTTGGGTGTCCATGTACACAAATCACCAAAAGCCAGTGCACAGATACAAAAAGTAATCACAGACTAATAGAATGTGGGCCTTTTATCTCGAGGGCTGGAATACAAAGGGGAGGAAGTGATGCTTCAGTTCTACAGAGCCTTGGTCAGAGCCCCTCTGGGGTACTGATCCTCAACAAGGAGATATTGGCCTCGGAGTGGGGACAGTGCAGATTCACCAGAATGATACTGGGGCTTGAAGGGTTCAATTATGAGGACAGGTTACAGAAACTTGGTTTGCAACCCTTGAGTTTCGAAGGTTGAGGGGTGAACTGATCCAGGGATTTAAAATTATAAATGGATTCGATAGGGTAGAAATAGAAACTATTTTCTCTGGTGGGGGAATCCAGAACAAGAGGACATAACCTTAAAATTAGAGCTAGGGCGAGTAGGAGTGAAATCAGGAAACTCTTTTTCACACAAGGGTAGTGGGAATCTGCTCACGCTGATTGAAGTGGACCCTGTGATATAATAGAATTTTCTGTCCTTACAGGCTTGGTCATCTTGTAGATTCATCTTTTTAAAAGGTGGAGGAACTCAGTTCTAAGGTGGGTTCCACTCACTTTATAATAAGTCCTCAATCAGCTTGTCTTATCATCGAAAGGCTAGACACACTGTTTATTTATTTGACACTTATACAGAATACTAAACTCCAGCCCAATTAAAGGGGTTATTACCATCAGAAACAAACCCCAACTGTCAGAATGAACATGGTTCAGTTCTGGATGCGATTAACAGCACAATCCAAACCCTGCAGTCACACATGAACTCGCTGGTGACTCAGCAGGTGGGATGATCGAGTGAATCCCTTCCCACACACGGAGCAGGTGAACGGCCTCTCCCCAGTGTGAACTCGCTGGTGCGTGAGCAGCTGGGATGACTGAGTGAATCCCTTCCCACACTCAGTGCAGGTGAACGGCCTCTCCCCAGTGTGAACTCGCTGGTGTGTCAGCAGGTGGGATGACAGAGTGAATCCCTTCCCACACACGGAGCAGGTGAATGGTCTCTCCCCAGTGTGAATACGTTGATGTTTCAGCAGATCCCACATTCTTTTAAAGCTCTTCTCACAGTCAGAACATTTAAAAAGTCTCTTATCTGTGTGAGCAAGTTGGTGTTCAATGAGATGGGATGAACGAGTGAATCCCTTCCCACACTCAGTGCAGGTGAAAGGTCTCTCCCCAGTGTGAACTCGCTGGTGTGTCAGCAGGTGGGATAACTGAGTGAATCTCATCCCACACTCAGTGCAGGTGAACGGCCTCTCCCCAGTGTGAATACGTTGGTGTGCCAGTAGATCCTTTTTTCTTTTAAAGCTCTTCTCACAGTCAGAACATTTAAAGGGTCTCTTATCAGTGTGAACAAGTTGATGTGTCACAAGGTTGGATGAACGAGTGAATCTCTTCCCACACACGGAGCAGGGGAACGGCCTCTCCCCAGTGTGAACTCGCTGGTGTGTCAGCAGGTGGGATGACTGAGTGAATCCCTTCCCACACTCAGTGCAGGTAAATGGCCTCTCCCCATTGTCAATACGTTGGTGTCTCAGTAGGCTGGATGACTGAGTGAATCCCTTCCCACACACGGAGCAGGTGAACGGCCTCTCCCCAGTGTGAATACGCTGGTGTTTCAGTAGGCTGGATGACTGAGTGAATCCCTTCCCACACACGGAGCAGGTGAACGGCCTCTCCCCAGTGTGAATTCGCTGGTGTTTCAGTAGGCTAGATGACTCAGTGAATCCCTTCCCACACACAGAGCAGGTGAACGGCCTCTCCCCAGTATGACTGCGTCGATGAGTTTCAAGCTCAGACGGGGAACTGAATCCCTTCCCACAGTCCCCACATTTCCACGGTTTCTCCGTGGTCCGGGTGTCCTTGTGTCTCTCCAGGTTGGACGATCAGTTGAAACCTCGTCTGCACACAGAACACGTGTACGGTTTCTCCCCAATGTGATGTTATTTCAGGCTGTGTAACTGGTTAAAGCTCTTTCCACAGTCAGTGCACTGGAACACTCTCACTCGGGGGTGTGTGTCTCGGTGCTTTTCCAGTCACACTGATGTTTGAAATCTTTTCCCACAGACAGAACAGACAAAAACTTCTCTTTCTATATTCAAAAGCTGATGATCTTCAGGTGCTGGTAAATTGAGTGACTGTCAGATCTTGACGTGATGTTTGGTTGGAGTTTCCCGTCTGAAAATCGTCCCCTTCTAATAGCCTGTAAAAGCAGTTTACAAAAGTCCTCACTGTGAATACAGGATAGAAATTCAGAACAGGCAATTCTAGTTTCCATGGAACATTCTTCCCGCTCATTCCCCAGACTGTAAATCCCCGACCCACACACTCATCCTCCTCCTTCTGCTGAAATCCAAATCCATCGCACCATCTCCAACATTTTTTCTTCCATTTAAGTTTTCTCTCTTTGCTAAAGGTGCTGACTCTGGCTGGGTTCAGTTCTACACTCACTGGTTCCCCTCTCTCCTCCCCTGAAGGTGCTGACCCTGGCTGGGTGTATACGCTCTCCACCTCTTTTTGACACTATGTCCCTCCCTATAGATAGAAACAAAGAAAATAGGAGCAGGAGTAGGCCATTCAGCCCTTCGAGCCTGCTGTACCATTCAATATGATCATGGCTGATCCTCTATCTCAATACCATATTCCCACTCTCTCCCCATACCCCTTGATGCCTTTTGTGTCCAGAAATCTATCTAGCTCCTTCTTAAATATATTCAGTGACTTGGCCTCCACAGCCTTCTGTGGTAGAGAATTCCACAGGTTCACCACCCTCTGAGTGAAGAAATTTCTCCTCATCTCAGTCCTAAATGTTCTACCCCGTATCCTGAGACTGTGACCCCCTCGTTCTGGACCCTCTCCCAGCCAAGGGAAACATCCTCCCTGCATCCAGTCTGTCTCGCCCTGTCAGATTTTTATATGTTTCAATGAGATCCTCTCTCATTCTTCTAAACTCGAATGAAAACAGGCCTAGTCGACCCAATCTCTCCTCATACGACAGTCCTGTCATCCCAGGGATCAGTCTGATGAACCTTCGCTGCACTCCCTCTATGGCAAGTATATCCTTTCTTGGGTAAGGAGACCAAAACTGCACACAATACTCCAGGTGTGGTCTCACCAAGGCCCTGTATAACTGCAGTGAGACATCCTTGCTCCTGTATTCAAATCCTCTTGCAATGAAGGCCAACATACCATTTGCCTTCCTAACTGCTTGCTGCACCTGCATGTTTGCTTTCGGTGACTGGTGTACAAGGACACCCAGGTCCCTTTGTACATCAACATTTCCTAATCTATCACCATTTAAATAATACTCTGCCTTTCTGTTTTTCCTTCCGAAGTGGATAACTTCACATTTATCCACATTATACTGCATCTGCCATGTATTTGCCCACTCACTCAACTTGTCTAAATCACCTTGAAGCATCTGCAACCTCCACACAACTCACGATCCCACCAAATTTAGTGTCATCAGTAAACTTGGAAATATTACATTTGGTTCTCTCATCCAAATCATTGATATATATTGTGAATAGCTGGGTCCCAAGCACTGATCCCTGCGGTACCCCACTAGTCACTGCCTGCCACCCCGAAAAAGAACCATTTATTCCTATTCCCTGTTTCCTGTCTGTCAACCAATTTTCAATCCATGTCAGTATATTACTATAGCTGCCTATAAGCTGTCCATCTGTGATATATCCCACTTTTGGTGATGTACGCTCCCTGACCGGTCTCCATTTCTCCTTCATTTATAGACATTCCCTGACCGGTCACCATTTATCCTTCATTTATAGACACTCCCTGACCAGTCACGATTTCTCCTTCATTTACAGACACTACCTGACTAGTCACCACCTCTCTCCGCATCTCCCTCCAGATTTCCTTTCACTTGTGAACAAGGCCCTTGCTATCCAGAATGGATGGCTGCATTTAGGAATATAGGAATCGGAGTAGGCCATTCAGCCCCATGAGCCTGTTCAATTAGATCATGGCTGATCTGTATCTTAACTCCATTGACCTACCTTGGTTCCGTAACCCTTAATACCCTTGCCTAACAAAAATCTATCAATCTCAGTTTTTAAATTTTCAATTGACCCCCAGCCTCAACAGCTTTTTGGGGGAGAACGTTCCAGATTTCCACATCCCTTTGTGTGAAGAAATGCTTCCTGACATCACCCCTGAACGGCCAAGCTCTAATTTTAAGATTATTCCCCCTTGTTCTAGACTCCCCCCACCAGAGGAAATAGTTTCTCTCTATCTACCCTATCAAATCCTTTAATCATCTTAAACACCTCAATTAGATCAGCCTTTAATCTTCTATATTCAAGAGAATATAAGACTAGTCTGTGCAATCTGTTCTCATAATTTACAAAAGTCATCACTATAAGTACAGAATAGAAATTCAGAACAGACAGTTCTAGTTTCTCTGGAACATTATTTCCTCCCTTACCCCTATTAACCTGTAAACCCCCGTCCCACTCTCCCTCCTTACCCCCATTAACCTGTAAACCCCCGTCCCACTCTCCCTCCTTACCTCTATTAAGCTGTAAACCCCCCGTCCCACACTCTCCCTCCTTACCCCTATTAACCTGTAAACCCCCCGTCCCACACTCTCCCTCCTTACCCCTATTAACCTGTAAATCCCCCGTCCCACACTCTCCCTCCTTGACACGTCCTCAGTGTTTGAAATCCAGATTCATCACAGGCTCGAATTTTTCTCCCTTTCTCCCCTGAAGGTGCTGTGTGATGATGGGGTTCAGTCCCAGTCACTGTTTCTCCCCCCTGAAGGTGCTGTGTGATGATGGGGTTCAGTCCCACTCACTGTTTCTCCCCCCTGAAGGTGCTGTGTGATGATGGGGTTCAGTCCCAGTCACTGTTTCTCCCCCCTGAAGGTGCTGTGTGATGATGGGGTCCAGTCCCAGTCACTGTTTCTCCCCCCTGAAGGTGCTGTGTGATGATGGGGTTCAGTCCCAGTCACTGTTTCTCCCCCCTGAAGGTGCTGTGTGATGGTGGGGTTCAGTCCCACTCACTGTTTCTCCCCCTGAAGGTGCTGTGTGATGGTGGGGTCCAGTCCCACTCACTGTTTCTCCCCCCTGAAGGTGCTGTGTGATGATGGGGTTCAGTCCCACTCACTGTTTCTCCCCTGAAGGTGCTGTGTGATGATGGGGTTCAGTCCCACTCACTGTTTCTCCCCTGAAGGTGCTGTGTGATGATGGGGTTCAGTCCCACTCACTGTTTCTCCCCTGAAGGTGCTGTGTGATGATGGGGTTCAGTCCCAGTCACTGTTTCTCCCCTGAAGGTGCTGTGTGATGATGGGGTTCAGTCCCAGTCACTGTTTCTCGCCCCTGAAGGTGCTGTGTGATGGTGGGGTTCAGACCCAGTCACTGTTTCTCTCCTGAAGGTGCTGTGTGATGATGGGGTTCAGTCCCACTCACTGTTTCTCTCCTGAAGGTGCTGTGTGATGATGGGGTTCAGTCCCAGTCACTGGTTCTCCCCAGAAAGTGGTGTGTGATGATGGGGTTCAGTCCCAGTTACTGTCTATCCCCTGAAGGTGCTGTGTGATGGTGGGGTTCAGTCCCACTCACTGTTTCTCCCCCCTGAAGGTGCTGTGTGATGATGGGGTTCAGTCCCAGTCACTGTTTCTCTCCTGAAGGTGCTGTGTGATGGTGGGGTTCAGTCCCAGTCACTGTTTCTCTCCTGAAGGTGCTGTGTGATGGTGGGGTTCAGTCCCAGTCACTGGTTCTCCCCGGAAGGTGCTGTGTGATGGTGGGGTTTGGTCCCAGTTACTGTCTATCCCCTGAAGGTGCTGTGTGATGGTGGGGTTTGGTCCCAGTTACTGTCTATCCCCTGAAGGTGCTGTGTGATGGTGGGGTTCAGTCCCAGTCACTGGTTCTCCCCTGAAGGTGCTGTGTGATGGTGGGGTTTGGTCCCAGTTACTGTCTATCCCCTGAAGGTGCTGTGTGATGGTGGGGTTTGGCCCCAGTCATTGTTTGCCCTCCAGGACCTTGCCAAGTGGTAATTCTGCACTTGTGAACCTTTACAGCGAGCTGCCAGTATTTCGACCATGAGGAGCAGCACAGCCACCGTCCTTAGCTGATTATTTCTGGCAAAGCTGGGGCTAATGGTAGCGCACCAAAAACAACTTGCATTTACACAGCACTTTTAACATAGTTAAATGTTCCAAGGGGCTTCACAAGAGCGTAATGAGACAATAATTGACACCAAGCCAAAGAAGGAGACATTAGCACAGGTGACTAAAAGCTTGGTCAAAGAGCTCAGGGCCGAGGCAGCTGAAGGCACGGCCGCTAATGGTGGAGCGAAAGAAGTGGGGGATGCTCAAGGGACCAGAGTTGGAGTTCTTGGAGGCGACATGGAAAGAGGGAAATGAATGACCTGTAAAAACCTGATCTATTTGGCACATGGCAGCATGATATCATTGCTATAACTGAAACCTGGCTTAAAGAGGGGGATAATTGGCAGCTCAATAACCCTGGATATAGAGTTTTCAGGCAGGATAGAGTGGGAGATAAAAAAGGAGGAGGGGGGGGGTAGCATTATTGGTTAAAGAATCAATTGCAGTTGTGAGAAGGGTTGCTATGCTAAATCGAGGCCATATGGGTTGAGCTAAGAAATAAAAAAGGGTCAGTCACACTACTAGGAGTGTATATAGACCCCCAAATAGCAAAAGGGAGATAGAAGAACAAATATGTAGGCAAATTTCTGAGTGCAATAATAGTAGGGGACTTCAACTACCCTAACATCAACTGGGATTCAAACAGTGTGAGGGGCACAGAGGGCGCAAAATTCTTGATCGGTGTCCAGGAGAACTTATTCAGCCAGTACATGACAAACGTGACAAGCCCAACAAGAGGGGATGCAATTCTAGATTTAGTCCTGGGAAATGAAGATGGGCAAGTGGGTGAAGTGACAGTGGGTGACCATATTGGGGATAGTGACCACAATTCAGTTAGTTTTAGCATTATTATGGAAAAGGACAGAGTTAAATCAGGAGTAAACGTTTTAAATTAGGGAAAGGCAAATTTTACAGAACTAAGGTGATTTGGCAGATGTGGACTGGACACAACGACTTGAGGAGAAATCAGTGGCAAGCAAGTGGGAGGCACTAAAAAGTGAAATTCTACAGGTACAATGCAGACACGTCCCCTCAAAGAAAAAGGGTGGCACTGCCAAATTTAGAGCCCCCTGGTTGTCTGGAAGTATATGGGGCAAGATAAAGCAGAAAAAGAAAGCTTATGACTGTCACATAAAATTGCAGAAAGCCTAGATGAGTATAGAAAGTACAGGGATGATGGAAATAAGGAAAGCAAAGAGAGGGCATGAAAAAATATTAGCTAGTAAGATTAAAGAAAACCCAAAGATGTTTTATCAGTACATTAAGAACAAGAGGATAGCTAAGGAAAAGGTGGGACCTATCAGGGATGATAAGGGTAACTTGTGTGTAGAAGCAGAGGACGTGGGTAGGGTTTTAAATGAATATTTTGTCTCCGTATTCAAAAAAGGAAAGGGATGATCTGGATGTAGTAGTTAAGGAGGAGAGGTGTGAAATATTGGATAAGGTAAACATAATGAGAGAGGAAGTACTAGAGGGACTGGAATCCTTGAAAGTTGATAAGTCACCAGGGCCGGATGGATTGTTTCCTGGGCTATTGAAGGAAGCCAGGGATGAAATAGCGGATGCTCTGAGGATCATTTTCCAATCCTCACTAGATACAGGGGAGGTACCGGAGGACTGGAAGACTGCAAACGTAGTACCATTGTTCAAAAAGGGCACGAGGGAAAGGCCGAACAATTATAGGCCGGTCAGTCTTACCTCGGTGGTGAGCAAACTATCAGAATCAATACAGAGAGATAGGATAAACTGTCACTTGGAAAGGCATGGTTTAATCAGGAATAGTCAGCTTGGATTTGTTCAGGGAAGGTCATGCCTTACAAATCTGATTGAATTCTTTGAGGAAGTGACAAGGACGATTGATGAGGTTAGTGCAGTGGATGTTGTCTACATCGATTTTAGTAAGGCATCTGACAAGGTCCCACATGGCAGACTGGTTAGAAAGGTAAAAGCCCATGGGATACAGGGAAATGTGGTGAATTAGATCCAAAATTGGCTCAGGAACAGGAAACAAAGGGTAAAAGTCGATGGATGTCTTTGTGAATGGAAATCCATTTCCAGTGGCTATGGACCGAGTGCTGGAAAGTGGGATTAGAAGGGGCACCTGGTTGTTCTTCGAGCCGGCGCGGACACGATGGGCCAAATGGCCCCCTTCTGTGCTGTATCTTTTCTATGGTTCTGTGAAGTATCTGAAACTAGTAATAGGAACTTCAGGAAAACAAAATACTGACAAATGTTAAACTACTTTCTTGACAAAAGAAACCTTAATTTAGTTTTTAAAAGATAAATTATTAACAGGGTTCACACCAACTCACCGACCCAGGTTCCACCCCTCAATCACCACGACTGGTGCAGAACATGCTGCTCCCTTGGCCCTCTGCTGTGAGCTGTCTTCCTGTTGGTTCCCGGGGCAATCAGTCACCACTCGCCAACATTACACTGCTGGATGAAGTTGAGGGGCTTAGAGGAGGAAAAAAAAATGAGGCTATTTATAAAGTAAAGTATTTACAATCAAATAACATGAATTGTTGTAATTAATATATTCCTTTCGCGCCAAGTGGGAAACAAGTGATGTCTGGGCAGCACGTACACATCCAACTGACTGCAGCCATTTACAGCTCCTCTCGACCATCTTTAGTTTCTTCACTTGACCCATTACCACCCTCTTTGCCTTGCATCATCATCCCTTTTGTCATTCAATCACTCTGGCCCTCCACCCTATCACAGACCTTCCCTTCTGTTCTTTCCTCTCCCCTCCTTTCCCCGGCTCTTTACTTGCTTAAAAACTCAAATCTTTAACTTTTTCCAGTCCCGACGAAACCTTAACTCGGACCTGAAACGTTAACTCTGTTTCTTTCTCCACAGATGCTGCCTGACTTGCTGAGTATTTCCAGAATTTTCTGTGGTTAACTGGCCACTCATTTCATTTCTGTTTGCGGGATCTTGCTGAGCACAAACAGGCCGCCCTTCGAAACCCCCTCACAGGAGGAGGAGCAGCAGCAGCGAGGGGTTTACAATGGCGGATGATCTTAACCAGAATGCTCCGCGCGGCAGACTACGGTCTATCGACATTAGAAGGGGCGCAGCGCGCAGGCGCGGAAACAGCTCGCGGCCGGAGCATGCGCGGTGCGGGTAGCGGACCCTGAGCGGGGGGGGGGGGGGGGGGCCGAGCGGAGTCCCCAGCGACACCGAGTGCGGGCTCAGGCCCCGAATCAGAGCCGGGGGGGGCCGGGCGGGAGCCCCGGGCGCCATTAAACCCATCACCCGGCGCCTCCCCTCCCCTCCCCTCCCCCCGTCCTACCCGCCGCTTCCCGGTTTCTTCTCCCGTTTCCACCGAAGTCCGACTCGCAACAAAGGACAAGACCGAGGCGCTCCCAGAATGCAAGGCGGGCCTGTGGAGCATGCGCAGTCTGAGCCGGAAATCAGCGCTTGGAGAGATAGAGCGGTTTCTGTGGCGCGGGGGATTGTGGGGCACGCGGCCGCCATTAGTCGCCGGGCGTCGGTCAGGGTTTTACTGCCCGCGTCCCGCGCATAGAACCGTGTCTAGAAATATGGACTGAGGAATTCAGAGCCGGTTTGCTAAACAGACACTGACCGTACAATGTAGAAGATTATTGGAACAATCTGTAGAGGCTTTTAATCCATTTTACATGGTCAGACATTAAAAAATCAATCTTGGGATTGGACGTCGCTCGCAAGGCCAGTATATATTGGCAATCCCTAGTTGCTCCTCGAGAAGTTGATGATTGGTCGCCTTCTTGCACCGCTGCAGTCCGTGTGGTGAACATATTCCCACAATACAAGGAGTTCCAGGATTTTGACCCAGCGACAATGAAGGAACGATGATACATGTCCAAGTTGGGATGGTGTGTGACTTGGAGAGGAACTTGGAGGTGATGGTGTTCCCATGTGCCTGCTGCCCTTGTCCTAGTTGGTGGAGGTTACAGGTTTGGGAGGTTCTGTCAAAGAAGCCTCGTCGAGTCGCAGATATATAAATCCCACTTCTCTTACCCCCACGCTTCCCCTTCCCCACTCTTCCCCTCCCTCCTCTCTTCCACTCCCCGTCACTTCCCCTGCCTCCTCTCTTCCATTCCCCTTCTCTTCCCCTGCTCCCTCCCTTCCCTTCCCTGACCCCTCTCTTCCTCATCCCCAACCCCTCTCTTCCCCGCCCCTCTCTTCCCCTGCCCTCTCCCTTTCTCCTCCTGCTCCCTCTCTCCCCTTACTCCCTCTCTTCCCCTCCCCATCCCTTCCCCACCTTCCTCTCTTCCCCTCCCCATCTCTTCCCCAACTTCCTCTCCTCCACTCCCCTTCTCTTCCCCTCTTTTCCTCTTCCCCTGTCCCCACTCTTCCCCTGTCCCTTCTGTTCCTCTCCCATCCTTACCATGCCCACTCTCTTCCCTGCCACTATCCCCCTCCCCCTCTCTTCCTCTGCCCCTCCCTTCCCCTCCCCCTCTTTTCCTCTGCCCCTCCCTTCCCCTCCCCCTCTCTTCCTCTGCCCCCTCTCTTCCCCTGCCCTTTCTCTTCCCTGCTCCCTCTCTTCCCTTCCTCCCATAGAGGCCAGAGTCATGTGTAGGCCCAGACTGGGTATCAGGTTCCTTTCCCTCCTCTACAATTGTGAAATTACCAGATTCATTAAGTTCAATTTCACAATCTGCCTTTGTTTTTTTGTGGGTTCCCTCTCACACTCCATTTTTCCTGTTTTAAATTCATTTCCCAGGGTTTTAGAAGGGGAGGATTTGCAGCCAGGAAACTCAAACCAAACATCACATCCAGATCGATCAGAGTCTCAATTGACCAGGACCTGAATATCATCAGCCTTAAAATAGGGAAGCAAAAAGCACCAATCAGCAGGGAGAAACTGTACACCTGTCCTGTGTGTGGTCGAGGCTTCAGTTGATCATCAGGCCTTTTGAGATACAAGCGCAGTCACACCAGGGAGAGACCGTGTAAATGCGGGGACTCTGGGAAGGGATTCAATTACCCATCTGAGCTGGAAACTCATCGACACAGTCACACTGGTGAGAGGCTGTTCACCTGCTCCATTTGTGGGAAGGGGTTCACTCGGTCATCTGCCCTGCTGAAGCACCAATGAGTTCACACCGACGAGAGGCATTTTAAACGCTCGGACTGCGGGAAGTGCTAAGAAGTTCCGGAGAACTGATGTACCAGCAACGTGTTCACACTGATGAGAGACCGAACAGGTGCTCTTGCTGTGGGACTGGGTTCAGGCAGTCATCCCAACTCCTGAGACACCAGCGCACTCACACTGGGGAGAGACCGTTCACCTGCTCCGAGTGTGGGAAAGGAGTCACTCAATCAGAACACCTGCTGAGACACCAGCGAGTTCACATGTGACCGCAGGGGTTGGATTCTACTGTTATTGCTGCTGTTAATCATATCCAGGACTGAACCATGTTCATTCTGAGAGTTGGGGTTTGATTCTGCTGATCTTAATAAACTCCAGCCCAGTTTGAGGAGTTGATATTCTGGATAAATGTCAAATAAATCAGTTATGTGTTGAACACACATTGTGTCGAGTCTTTTCAATGTCTCTTAAGATAAGACAATTTCTTTTGACGTGCACTCCCTGTTGTTACGGGGTGGCCAGTTTGCGCTCAGCAAGATCCCACAAACAGCAATGAAATGAGAGGCCGGTTAATCACAGAAAATGGTGGAAGTACTCAGCAAGTCAGGCAGCATCTGTGGAGAAAGAAACAGAGTTAACGTTTCAGGTCGCTGACCCTTCGTCAGAACTGGAAGAAGTTGAAGATAAAACAGTTTTTAAGCAAATACAGAGCCAGGGAAGGTTGGGGGCGGGGAGGAGGAATGAACAAAAGGGAAGGTCTCTGATAGGGTGGAGGGCAGGAGTGATTAAATGACAAAAGGGACAATGGTGCAAGGCAAGGAGGGTGGGAATGGGACAAGTAAAGAAACAAAAAGATGGGTCGAGAGGAGCTGTAAATGGCAACAGCAGAACCATTACCAGCACCTGCTGTCCGAAAAAATGGGAGCAGTGATTATGATCTGAAGTTATTGAAATCAATGTTGAGTCCGGAAGTTTGTAAAGTGCCTCAGTGAAAGATGAGGTGCTGTTCCTCGAGCTTCCGTTGAGCTTCATTGGAACAGTGTAAGGGACTGAGGACAGAGAGGTCAGAGTGGGAGTGGGACAGGGAATTAAAATGGCAAGTGACTGGCAGGTCAGTGTCAATTTGACTAATTTATTCGAGTTCTTTGAGGAAGTAACAAGTAATGTGGATAAAGGGGATCCTGTGGATGTGGTGTACTTGGATTTCCAGAAGGCTTTTGACAATGTGCCACATCAAAGGCTACTACACAAAATAAGAGTTCATGGTGTAGGGGGCTAACATATCAGCATGGATAATGGATTGATTAGCTAACAGGAAACAAAGAGTAGGCATTTTCAGGTTGGCAAGATGTACTGAGTGGAGTTCCACAGGAATCAGTGCTTGGGCCTCAACTATTTACAATCTATATTAATGACTTGGATGAAGGGACCGAATGTATGGTTGCTAAATTTGTTGATGACACAAAGGTTGGTAGGAAAGTAAGATGTGAAGAGGACATAAGGAGTCTGCAAAGGGATTTAGATAGGTTAAGTGAGTGGGCAAAAATTTGGCAGATAATGTGGGAAAATGTGAAATTGTCCACTTTGGCAGGAGGAATAGAAAAGCAGTAAGTTATTTAAATGGAGAGAGATTACAGAACTTTGAGGTACAGAGGGATCTGGGTGTTCTAGTACATGAATCACAAACAGTTAGTATGCAGGTACAGCAAGTGATTAGGAAGGCAAATGGAACGTTGTCATTTATTGCAACGGGAATGGAATATAAAAGTAGAGATGTTTTGCTACAATTTTACAGGGCATTGGTGAGACCACATCTAGAATACTGTGTGCAGTTTTGGTCTCCTTATTTAAGAAAGGACATAATTGCTTTGGAGGTGGTTCAGAGAAGGTTCACTCGACTGATTCCTGGGATGAGTGGGTTATCTTATGAGGAAAGGTTGGACAAGTTGGGCCTGTATATACTGGAGTTTAGAAGAATGAGAGGTGATCTTATTGAAACATATATGATCCTGAGGGGACTTGAAGGGGTAGATCCTGAGGGGATGTTTCCCCTTGTGGGAGAGAGTAGAACTAGGGGCCACAGTTTAAAAATAAGGGGTCTCCCATTTAAGACGGAGATGAGGAGAATTTTTTCTGTCAGAGGGTTGTGAGTCTGTGGAACTCCCCAAGAGAGCGGTGGAGGCAGGGTCATTGAATATTTTTAAGGCTGAGTTAGATAGATTCCTGATTAACAAGGGAGTCAAAGGTTATAGTCGGTAGACGGGAAAGTAGGGTTGAGGGAGAAGAACTGAGTAGGACTGAAACAAGGAATGTTCCATAGATCCCTTGATTCCCTGAGAGTCCAAAAATACATCGATTTCAATCTTGAATATACTCAAAGATCAAGCATCCACACAGTGGTTTGGTGACCCAGCACTGTGATCATTGATTCACACAGTGGGTGTGTGACCCAGCTCAGTGATCATTGATTCACACAGTGAATGAGTGACCCAGCTCAGTGATCATTGATTCACACAGTGAGAGGGTGACCCAGCACTGTGATCATTGATTCACACAGTGGGTGATGGCCCAGCACTGTGATATTTTAATAGCGATTCCCCCTCCCTCGCGTGGATGGGCTCAGCAGGATTGATAAAAAATGATACTGATGTCTTGCATTTGGAGTGCCTTTCAGGACCTCAGGATGTCCCAAAGCGCTTTACAGCCAATGAAGTACTTTTTGAATTGAAGTCACTGTTGTAGCAAGGGGAAAGAAGATTTAAAATCACGTTTGGGAACCTAGACAAGATGGAAGGTTGCAATTTAAGTAAAACGGTGATGGAGGACCAGAGTGAGGATCACATTAAAACTCATAGATAGGGGATGCAAAGTAATGTTCTCTGGTATGCTCCTATTTGACCCTGAGATAAGCTTCTGTCCCCCATTCCACTTCATCATCAAGACATAAGAACATAAGAAATAGGAGCAGGAGTAGGCCATACGGCCCCTTGAGCCTGCTCCACTATTCAATCAGATCATGGCTGATCTTCAACCTCAACTCCACTTACCCGCCCAATCCCCATTTCGCTTGGTTCCCTTATTGTTCAAAAATCTATCGATCCCAGCCTTGAATATACTCAATGTCCGAGCATCCACAGCCCTCTGGGGTAGAGAATTCCAAAGATTCACAACATCTGAGTGAAGAATTTTTTCCTCATCTCAGTCCTAAATGGCTGATCCCTTATCCTGAGACTATGAGCTCTAGTTCTAGGGCAAACATGTACCCTGTCAACCCCGCTAAGAATGTTATGCATTTCAATGAGATCACCTCTCATTCTTCTAACTCCAGCGAATATCAGCCAATTTTACACAATATCTCCTCATAGTACAAATCTCTCATCCCAGGAATCGATCTAGTGAACCTTCGTTTCACCCGCTCTAAGGCAGGTATACCCTTCCTTAGGTAAGGAGACCAAAACTGTACACGGTACTCCAGGTGTGGTCTCACCAGAGGCCTATATCATTGCAGCAAGACCTCTTATGCTCCAACCCCCTTGCAATAAAGGCCAATATGTAATTTGCTTTCTTCACTCTCATTGGTAGCTCTTGGAAGCTCACTATTTCCAGTATGTTTTTCCTCTATTCCTTTTATAGGGAAAAGAAATGAACGTTGAAAACATTTTACTATAAATTATACCCGTTTATGTTTAGGAAACAAAATCCATCTGGACGACAGCAAATTCAATTCCAAACTTAAGAGATTCTAAAGGAAGTGGACTTAAAACACACTAAACTGCAATGGCCGGGAATCGAACCCGGGTCAACTGCTTGGAAGGCAGCTATGCTCACCACTATACCACCATCGCTCACAATGAGAATCACATAGATTGTTTCCGTGGAGTTGAGGACTGACCCGCTCGCTTTGGGTGACTAACTTTACTCACGGAAAATATAATAGTTCCCAAACATCATACCCTGAAGGGATACAGCAGGCTGTTGGATTTTGTCCTTCATTTAAGCTGGTTTCTCACGGATCCTTTCTCCCTCTGTTGCAGTTCCCGTTTCCGCCCAGTAGATGTCGCCAACCCCCGATCAATGGAAATTACCCAAGAGCCTGTAATTCTTCACCTGATATCGGCTGAAGAGATAGTCCAGAACTACAATACTTGGAGAGATAGTCCAGAACTACAATACTTGGAGAGATAGTCCAGAACTACAATACTTGGAGAGATAGTCCAGAACTACAATACTTGGAGAGATAGTCCAGAACTACAATACTTGGAGAGATAGTCCAGAACTACAATACTTGGAGAGATAGTCCAGAACTACAATACTTGGAGAGATAGTCCAGAACTACAATACTTGGAGAGGTAGTCCAGAACTACAATACTTGGAGAGATAGTCCAGAACTACAATACTTGGAGAGATAGTCCAGAACTACAATACTTGGAGAGATAGTCCAGAACTACAATACTTGGAGAGATAGTCCAGAACTACAATACTTGGAGAGATAGTCCAGAACTACAATACTTGGAGAGATAGTCCAGAACTACAATACTTGGAGAGATAGTCCAGAACTACAATACTTGGAGAGATAGTCCAGAACTACAATACTTGGAGAGATAGTCCAGAACTACAATACTTGGAGAGGTAGTCCAGAACTACAATACTTGGAGAGATAGTCCAGAACTACAATACTTGGAGAGGTAGTCCAGAACTACAATACTTGGAGAGATAGTCCAGAACAACAATACTTGGAGAGATAGTCCAGAACTACAATACTTGGAGAGATAGTCCAGAACTACAATACTTGGAGAGATAGTCCAGAACTACAATACTTGGAGAGATAGTCCAGAACTACAATACTTGGAGAGATAGTCCAGAACTACAATACTTGGAGAGATAGTCCAGAACTACAATACTTGGAGAGATAGTCCAGAACTACAATACTTGGAGAGATAGTCCAGAACTACAATACTTGGAGAGATAGTCCAGAACTACAATACTTGGAGAGATAGTCCAGAACTACAATACTTGGAGAGATAGTCCAGAACTACAATACTTGGAGAGATAGTCCAGAACTACAATACTTGGAGAGGTAGTCCAGAACTACAATACTTGGAGAGGTAGTCCATACCTGTAATACTTGTAGAGATAGCCCATACCTGTAATACCCAGAGAGATAGCCCATACCTGTAATACCCGGAGAGATAGCCCATACCTGCAATACCCGGAGAGATAGCCCATACCTGTAATACCCGGAGAGATAGCCCATACCTGTAATACCCGGAGAGATAGCCCATACCTGTAATACCCGGAGAGATAGCCCATACCTGTAATACCCGGAGAGATAGCCCATACCTATAATACTTGGAGAGATAGTCCATACCTGTAATACCCGGAGAGATAGCCCATACCTGTAATACCCGGAGAGATAGTCCATACCTGTAATACTTGGAGAGGTAGTCCAGAACTACAATACTTGGAGAGATAGTCCATACCTGTAATACCCGGAGAGATAGCCCATACCTGTAATACCCGGAGAGATAGCCCATACCTGTAATACCCGGAGAGATAGTCCATACCTGTAATACTTGGAGAGATAGTCCATACCTGTAATACTTGGAGAGATAGTCCATACCTGTAATACCCGGAGAGATAGTCCATACCTGTAATACTTGGAGAGATAGTCCAGAACTACAATACTTGGAGAGATAGTCCATACCTGTAATACTTGGAGAGATAGTCCATACCTGTAATACTTGGAGAGATAGTCCATACCTGTAATACGTGGAGAGATAGTCCAGAACTACAATACTTGGAGAGATAGTCCATACCTGCAATACCTGGAGAGATAGTCCATACCTGTAATACTTGGAGAGATAGTCCATACCTGTAATACTTGGAGAGATAGTCCAGAACTACAATACTTGGAGAGATAGTCCATACCTGCAATACCTGGAGAGATATTACATACCTGTAATACTTGGAGAGATAGTCCATATCTGTAATACTTGGAGAGATAGTCCATACCTGTAATACCTGGAGAGATAGTCCATACCTGTAATACTTGGATAGATAGCCCATACCTTTAATACTTGGAGAGATAGCCCATACCTGTAATACCTGGAGAGATAGTCCATACCTGCAATAATTGGAGAGATAGTCCATACCTGTATTACCCGGGGAGATAGTCCATACCTGTAATACTTGGAGAGATAGTCCATACCTGTAATAATTGGAGAGATAGTCCATACCTGTAATACTTGGAGAGATAGTCCATACCTGTAATACTTGGAGAGATAGTCCATACCTGCAATAGTTGGAGAGATTGTCCATACCTGTAATACTTGGAGAGATAGCCCATACCTGTAATACTTGGAGAGATAGCCCATACCTGTAATACCCGAAGAGATAGTCCATACCTGTAATACTTGGAGAGATAGTCCAGAACTACAATACTTGGAGAGATAGTCCATACCTGCAATACCTGGAGAGATAGTCCATACCTGTAATACTTGGAGAGATAGTCCATACCTGTAATACTTGGAGAGATAGTCCATACCTGTAATACTTGGAGAGATAGTCCAGAACTACAATACGTGGAGAGATAGTCCATACCTGTAATACCCGGAGAGATAGTCCATACCTGTAATACTTGGAGAGATAGTCCAGAACTACAATACTTGGAGAGATAGTCCATACCTGCAATACCTGGAGAGATATTCCATACCTGTAATACTTGGAGAGATAGTCCATACCTGTAATACTTGGATAGATAGCCCATACCTGTAATACTTGGAGAGATAGCCCATACCTGTAATACCCGGAGAGATAGTCCATACCTGTAATACTTGGAGAGGTAGTCCAGAACTACAATACTTGGAGAGATAGTCCATACCTGCAATACCCGGAGAGATAGCCCATACCTGTAATACCCGGAGAGATAGCCCATACCTGTAATACTTGGAGAGATAGTCCATACCTGTAATACTTGGAGAGATAGTCCATACCTGTAATACCTGGAGTGATAGTCCATACCTGTAATACTTGGATAGATAGCCCATACCTGTAATACTTGGAGAGATAGCCCATACCTGTAATACCTGGAGAGATAGTCCATACCTGCAATAATTGGAGAGATAGTCCATACCTGTAATACCCGGGGAGATAGTCCATACCTGTAATACTTGGAGAGATAGTCCATACCTGTAATAATTGGAGAGATAGTCCATACCTGTAATACTTGGAGAGATAGTCCATACCTGTAATACTTGGAGAGATAGTCCATACCTGCAATAGTTGGAGAGATAGCCCATACCTGTAATACTTGGAGAGATAGCCCATACCTGTAATACCCAGAGAGATAGTCCATACCTGTAATACTTGAAGAGATAGTCCAGAACTACAATACTTGGAGAGATAGTCCATACCTGCAATACCTGGAGAGATAGTCCATACCTGTAATACTTGGAGAGATAGTCCATACCTGTAATACTTGGAGAGATAGTCCATACCTGTAATACTTGGAGAGATAATCCAGAACTACAATACTTGGAGAGATAGTCCATACCTGTAATACCCAGAGAGATAGTCCATACCTGTAATACTTGGAGAGATAGTCCAGAACTACAATACTTGGAGAGATAGTCCATACCTGCAATACCTGGAGAGATATTCCATACCTGTAATATTTGGAGAGATAGTCCATACCTGTAATACTTGGAGAGATAGTCCATACCTGTAATACCTGGAGAGATAGTCCATACCTGTAATACTTGGATAGATAGCCCATACCTGTAATACTTGGAGAGATAGCCCATACCTGTAATACCTGGAGAGATAGTCCATATCTGCAATAATTGGAGAGATAGTCCATACCTGTAATACCCGGGGAGATAGTCCATACCTGTAATACTTGGAGAGATAGTCCATACCTGTAATAATTGGAGAGATAGTCCATACCTGTAATACTTGGAGAGATAGTCCATACCTGTAATACTTGGAGAGATAGTCCATACCTGCAATAGTTGGAGAGATAGTCCATACCTGTAATACCCGGAGAGATAGTCCATACCTGTAATACTTGGAGAGATAGCCCATACCTGTAATACTTGGAGAGATAGCCCATACCTGTAATACCTGGAGAGATAGTCCATACCTGCAATAATTGGAGAGATAGTCCATACCTGTAATACCCGGGGAGATAGTCCATACCTGTAATACTTGGAGAGATAGTCCATACCTGTAATACTTGGAGAGATAGTCCATACCTGTAATACTTGGAGAGATAGTCCATACCTGCAATACCTGGAGAGATAGTCCATACCTGTAATAATTGGAGAGATAGTCCATACCTGTAATACCTGGAGAGATATTCCATACCTGCAATACCTGGAGAGATAGTCCATACCTGCAATACCTGGAGAGATAGTCCATACCTGTAATACCCGGAGAGATAGTCCATACCTGTAATACCCGGAGAGATAGTCCATACCTGCAATACCTGGAGAGATAGTCCATACCTGTAACACCTGGATAGTCCATACCTGCAATACTTGACCAGCTGTAAATACATTTTGCCACAGCACACATCAGCCATTATGTAAAGTTAAATAATTACATTAAATCATTACAGACTACCTGCTGGGCACAAATGGCTGCTTAATATTCAAGTCTATACGATCTTCAGAAGGGGCAGGGAAATAGAGAGAGGAGGAGCAGCAATATTACTGAAGGACAATATTACAGCAGTTGAAGGATATCAGTGAGGGTTGGCAGGCAGCGCAAACACTCTGAGAGTGACCAATCACAATTGCCCCACTGTAATCCTCCAGAAGGTATAAGAAGGGCGAGTGCGGGAGGATTTCTTCATTCTTTGTGAAAGTGTTTGTGAGATTGTGGAAATGTCTGGAAGAGGAAAATCCGGCGGTAAAGTACGAGCCAAGGTCAAGTCTCGCTCATCCCGGGCCGGACTGCAGTTCCCTGTGGGCCGTGTTCACAGGCTCCTGCGAAGGGGGAACTATGCTGAACGTGTGGGTGCCGGAGCCCCGGTCTATCTGGCTGCTGTGCTCGAGTATCTGACGGCTGAAATCCTTGAGCTGGCCGGCAACGCGGCCCACGACAACAAGAAGACCCGCATCATCCCCAGACACCTGCAGCTGGCCGTCCGCAACGACGAGGAGCTCAACAAGCTGCTGGGAGGGGTGACCATCGCTCAGGGCGGGGTTCTGCCTAATATCCAGGCCGTGCTGCTGCCGAAGAAAACCAGCACTGAGCGCTCCAAGAGCAAGTAAATCGACCAAGATCTAATCCAATAACAGGACAAGGACAGGACCAACCTTGTTGTAATCTTTGAAGAAGAAACAGAAAGAGTAGACAAGGTTAATGTAGTAGATGTAATATATTTGAATTTTCAGAAGGCCTTCGATAAGATGCCGCATTTCAGACTCAGGGCTAAGTTCAGAGCATGTGGAGTCAGGGAACATGCAGCAGAATGGATGGCAAACTGGCGACAAAACAGAAATCAGAGAGTAGGGGTGAAGGGTAGCTGCTCAGACTGGCAAAAAGTGGGAAGTGGTGTTCCACAGGGATCGGTGCTGGGACCATTGTTGTTCACAATTTACAAAACGGCTTGGATCCGGGAATCGGAAGTACAATTTCAAAATTTGTGGATGACAGCAAATTGGGGGGTATAATTAATACAAAGGAAGAATGTGTCCCGACAACATCCCAGCTGTAGTGCTGAAGACTTGTGCTCCAGAACTAGCCGTACTTCGAGCCAAACTGTTCCAGTACAGCTACAATGTCAGCACCTACCCGACAATGTGGAAAATTGCCCTGTCCACAAAAAGCAGGACAAATCCAATCTGGCCAATTACTGCCTCATCAGTCCACTCTCAATCATCAGCAAAGTGATGGAAGGTGTCGTCGACAGTGCTATCAAGTGGCACTTACTCACCAATAACCTGGTCACCGATGCTCAGTTTGGGTTCCACCAGGACCACTCGGCTCCAGACCTCATTACAGCCTTGGTCCAAACATGGACAAAAGAGCT
This sequence comes from Heptranchias perlo, assembly GCF_035084215.1. Classification (NCBI taxonomy): domain Eukaryota; kingdom Metazoa; phylum Chordata; class Chondrichthyes; order Hexanchiformes; family Hexanchidae; genus Heptranchias; species Heptranchias perlo. Next base: position 5,977,372 of record NC_090326.1, on the reverse strand, counting down.
GAATTCCAGAGGTGAGGTGAGAGTGACTGCCCTTGACATCAAGGCAGCATTTGACCAAGTGTGGCACCAAGGAGCCCTAGTAAAATTGAAGTCAAAGGGAATCGGGGGAAAGCTCTCCAGTGGATGGAGTCATACCTAGCACAAAGGAAGATGGTAGTGGTTGTTGGAGGCCAATCATCTCAGGTCCAGGACATTGCTGCAGGAGTTCCTCAGGGCATCATCCGAGGCCCAACTATCTTCAGCTGCTTCATTAATGACCTTCCCTCCATCATAAGGTCAGAAATGGAGATGTTCGCGAATGATTGCACAGTGTTCAGTTCCATTCGCAACCCCTCAGATAATGAAGCAGTCCGTGCCCGCATGCAGCAAGACCTGGACAACATCTAGGCTTGGGCTGATAAGTGGCAAGTAACATTCGCGCCAGATAAGTGCCAGGCAATGACCATCTCCAACAAGCGAGAGTCTAACCACCTCCCCTTGACATTCAATGGCATTACCATCACCGAATCCCCCACCATCAACATCCTGAGGTTCACCATTGACCATAAACTTATCTGGAACAGCCACATAAATAATGCGGCTACAAGAGCAGTTCAGAGGCTGGGTATTCTGTGGCGAGTGACTCACCTCCTGACTCCCCAAAGCCTTTCCACCATCTACAAGGCACAAATCAGGAGTGTGATGGAATACTCTCCACTTGCCTGGATGAATGCAGCTCCAACAACACTCAAGAAGCTCAACACCATCCAGGACAAAGCAGCCTGCTTGATTAGCACCTCATCCACCACCCTAAATATTCACTCCCTTCACCACCGGTGCACTGGCTGCAGTGTGTACCATCCACAGGATGCACTGCAACAACTCGCCAAGGCTTCTTCGACAGCACCTCCCAAACCCGCGACCTCTACCACCAAGAAGGACAAGAGCAGCAGGCACATGGGAACAACACCACCTGCACATTCCCCTCCAAGTCACACACCATCCCGACTTGGAAATATATCGCCGTTCCTTCATCGTCACTGGGTCAAAATCCTGGAACTCCCTTCCTAACAGCACTGTGGGAGAACCTTCACCACACGGACTGCAGCGGTTCAAGAAGGCGGCTCACCACCACCTTCTCAAGGGTAATTAGGGATGGGCAATAAATGCTGGCCTCGCCAGCGACGCCCACATCCCATGAACGAATAAAAAAAATATGAGGGATTAAAGAGAGAGGGCGGGAGGGGAGGGGAGGAGACAGTGACAGAGCGGAGAGCGGCCTCTGATCTTCCAGCTCCACCTCCAGATCTCTCCAACCGCCAATTTCAAACCGTTTATCGATAATGGAACCGAAACACAGCGCTCCGCACAAACCCTTACAGACTCGGGTTTCATATTCAAGGATTCCAGAAACCCGCAGCTTTTTAATAAGCCCAGTTACAATTAACAGTCAGTAATATTCCTGCCTAAGTACAATCCCTTCTATAACAAGTCAACCCGCCTCCTTCCATTTCCCAGACCCGATTCTATCTCCCCACATCCCCTCCCAGACAGGTTCAGCAGTTTATAAACACTTTATTCCAGCTGATTTGGAGAATTTCATGAGTTGGGGTTTGAGTTGTGACGCGGAGTTTCTCCGCCAGTTTTACCGTCTCACAGAGACTCTCGCCCTGAATCTGTGAAAAGAAAATGACCATGAACTAGGACTGGAGCCGAAAACATCCCCCGTTACTGTGAGGCCCGGCCCCGGCATCCCATTTTCAGTGTTTTATTTCAAACAGCATCCCACCTTAATGTTCAGCACTAGAGAGAGAAACACACACACTGTCAGTCTTGGACTTCCTATCAATGTGACCATATCACGCTCAGTAACAGTATCCCTCCGACAAAAACAGCACCAGAGAGAGAGGGACATGGTGAGAGACAGAGGGCAGAGAGACACAACAACAGACAGACATACACAGTATCAGTTCCAGTCTGACCTGTAAAGTTCCGGTTAATACAGAAAGATCCCGTTGGGGAGACAGAAGATGCAATCTCATCTCTCACTGATATTGTACCAGAGACAGACACACTATTAATCTCACACGCAGGTACAGAGCAGAGAATGACAAAAACAATCGGCCACCTTTAACCCTCTCTTGCCTGTTGTAATATCTGCAGTTTTGCAGCTCAGGACCGTTCGGTATTATTCTCAGTGATCGAGAGTTTCACTCCGGTTAAATTAATCTGGGACCGTTGTGTCTGATATTAATCCTGCACGGTCCCTACAAACACACCGACTCCCACTTTCCTCCCACGTTTCTCCAGGATTGATGTGGAGATGCCGGTGATGGACTGGGGTTGACAATTGTAAACAATTTTACAACACCAAGTTATAGTCCAGCAATTTTATTTTAAATTCACAAGCTTTCGGAGGCTACCTCCTTCCTCAGGTGAACGATGTAGCCTCCGAAAGCTTGTGAATTTAAAATAAAATTGCTGGACTATAACTTGGTGTTGTAAAATTGTTTACAATTCTCCAGGATTGGTTTGAGAAATCCCCCCTCCAGTTTCGGACTCACACGTTACTTTATCAGTAAAGGGGCCAAGAATGAACAGAACCCATTGGCTCATTTCACAGCCGCCCACTTTATCCATGAAAGACTCTTTACCATTAAAAGATACCGAGAGAAACAGCAGGGATGGAAACATCTAGTTTAATAGTTAGAGATTGTAAAGTCAGTCTGGATTCCAGCGTTGGGCACTGGTGGAATCCCATCTGTTTTCCATTCCGGGACCTGTTCCTGCTCTGTCTGTGACCCCATTCCCTCTGACCTTTCCCCCAGTCTCAGTTCCTTTGCTCAGAATCTGAAAAATTCCAACTGGGGAAAGTTTCCATCGATTTTAATCTGAATTAAAGCAGATATCTGCGCATGCGTGATTGAACCCCGCTCCCAGCGCTGGGTGTTAGTGAGCAGAAGTGCGCATGCGCGCTCCCCTCCCCCAGCTCTGCCCCTGGGCTCAATTCCCTCAGTGAGCGGAAGAAATGGTTTAAAACAGCCGGGAATGGAGAGATCACGGCCCCCGGGGGAAGGGAGCAAAGAGCAGCCTCGTTACAGCAGCTCATCGCTCCGGGACCGTGTCCGCAGATGGGCTCAGAGATCGGCATTGAGTCAGGGGGAAGGGCAGGGGGAGTCCGGGGGCTGTTTGTAAGAGGCGGAGTGGATCAGGAACTGGTCCCGGAACATGGAGTGAGAGGGGGAAGGGTGAGGCCACTCTGGGTCTGTGTGTGTACAGGGTGTGTCCAGGGGAAGGGAGACAGAATGGGAAGAACCTGCTATTAAAATCATTGCTGCTTTCTCTCCCCAGGGCCAGTAGTGAATGTTCCTGGATTACTTCCAGTCTCACCCTGTTTGTTGTTATTGGTCAGTGAGCTGTGGAAATACAGATGGACATTAAGGATGTGGGGAGTTATACAAAGAGCATCTATTGCAGGCACCAGGTGAGTACAGTGAAGGACACAATTTAAACAGCGGCTGTTTGGTTTCGGTTGAACGGTTCGTCCCATGGGAGAGGGGATTAGAAACCTGACCTGTACAAAGGTCCCTCCCCATCGGGTAGTCCCATTCATGGATCAGTGCAGGGGTTGGGTTGTGTCTGGATGTCACTGAATTGTTGTGAAACAGCCCAACACACCTGGTGTGCAGAAGCTGAGTGCTGCAGCACTGCAATGGAGTCAGACAGTGATGTTGGTTGTATCGCTGGTTTTCATTTGTGGATATTTCAAATGATTATTAACAGAGTTGTTAAACTGATCAATTTTGTATTTTCTATCTCACCTCTTCTTGAATTACAAGATATATTTTTCTTCCAACAAGGAAAATTCTTGAAGGGCCAAGAATAGATGTGATGTTTCCTCCATCTGACATACACTGAGTGTAGTGGGCACAGAGTGAGCAACTTGAGAGTTTAGTAAGTGTGGGACCTTAAGGGTTAATCACTTTTAAAATCTAGTGTTAATTGCTATTAACTTTTAAGTAAGATCAACTGTTTGAGTTCAATTTTAAACTTTAATTTTTAAAGTTTCTGTATGGCTTAAACCGAGACAAACAAGCAAGCTTTCCTACTGGAGAGCCGCTGTCATTAGTTAATTGGTTAGCTAGGTTAAACTGGTTCCTGAAACAGTAGCGGAGCAGGGCTGACTCATCTGAGTTACAAACAGTAGAAATACCGGGCCTGTGAGTGCAACGGGCACAGAGTGACTGGCTTGAGAATTTGGTAAGTGTAGGTGTTTGGTGAAGAGGGGGATGGAGGTGCTGCTTTGCCTTTTTTTTTCCTAACTTTTTCTGCAGAGCGGCGGCGGACCTGAGCAGCAGAAGTTCGAGAGCGGGGATAAAATCAGCAGACCTGCAACAAGAGAAAACTGCAGTGTGACTCACAGGTGAGACAGGTAAGTGATTGGTAGTGACTGTGGGCTAAGTTTTAAGTTAACATGGAGCATATAACTTATTTTTTAAAACTAAACTTAATTTAATGAATCTAAAATTAAACAAGGTAAATAATTTGATTAACACTAAATTAATTAAATAAAATAATGGGAGAACAGGAGATGTGTTGCTGCTGCAATATGTCAGAGCTTGTGGACATTTTGTCCAGGGCGAATACATCTGCAGTAAGTGTCTACGGCTCGAGGAACTTTGGCTCTGATTTGAGGAGCTGGAGTCCGAGCTGCGGACATGGCGAGACATCAGGGAGGGAGAAAGCGACCTGCATCTTTTGCTCCAGGAGGCAGCCACACCCCTTAAATTAAATACTTTAGAATTGACATGTGGTCAGGGACAGGAGGGTGTGACTATGAGTGAGGCAGGTACGGGGATCCAGCAGGTAATATTGCAGGAGCCTCAGTCCCTGCGCTTGTCCAATTGATTTGAGGTTCTTGCAACCCTTGTGGGCAAGTGCGGGGACTGTGGGGAGGACGAGCAAACTGACCACAGCACCATCATACAGGAAGTCGTTCAAGTGAGGGGAGTAAAAAGGAAGGTGGATGTAGGAGGCGACAGTATAATTAGGGGGATTGATACTATTCTCTACTGCCAGGAGCATGAGTCCCGAAGGCTGTGTTGCCTACCCAGTGCCAGGGTTAAGGACATCTCCGGGCTGGAGATGAACTTTGGGAGGGGGAGGATCCAGTTGCCGTGGTCCATGTAGGCACCAACGACATAGGTAGGACTAAGAAAGAGGTTCTGCTGAGGGAGTTTGAGCAGCTCAGGACTAAATTAAAAAGCAGAACCACAAAGGTAATAAACTCTGGAATATTACCTGAGCCACGAGCAAATTGGCACAGGGTCAATAGGATCAGGGAGATGAATGAGTGACTCAAAGATTAGTGTGGGAGAAGTGGGTTTCGATTCGTGGGTCACTGACACCAGTACTGGGGAAAGAGAGAGCTGTTCCATTGGGATGGACTACACCTGAACCATGCTGGGACCAGAGTTCTAGTGAATTGAATAACTAGGGAGGTAGATAGAGCTTTAATCTAAATAAGGGGGGGTGGGAGGGCCCTGTTTGAGAAAAATCTAGAATGCTAAAGAGAAAATTCGAAGGAGCAGTGCAGGAAAGTGATTGGGGTAAGGATAACCAGATTGTGTCCGGAAGGGACAGAGCATAGAAACAAAAGAGTGCATTAACAAATAGGGTCCGGGTAAGAAAAAATGGGAATAAGACAAAATATGAAATCAGAGCAATAGTGAGAAAGGATATTGGCTCACAAAATCAAGATGTAGAATCAGTCTGGGTGGAGTTAAGTAGCACCAAGGGGCAGAAAACACTGGTGGGAGTTGTCTATAGAGCTCCAAACAGTAGTGGTAATATAGGGGATGGCATCAAACAGGAAATTAGAGACGCATGTAACAAGGGTACTACAGTAATCATGGGTGACTTTAATCTACATATAGATTGGCCAAACCAAATTAGCAATAATACTGTGGAGGATGAATTCCTGGAGTGTCTACGAGATGGTTTTTTTAGACCAGTACATTCAGGAGCCAACCAGGGAACAGGCTATCCTAGATTGGTTATTGTGCAATGAGAAGGGGTTAATTAATAATCTTGTTGTGCACGGTCCTGTCGGCTTAAGTGACCATAACATGATAGAATTCTTCATTAAGATGGAAAGTGAAGTTGTCCAATCCGAAACTAGGGTCCTAAATCTAAACAAAGGAAACTACGAAGGTATGAGGAGTGAGTTGGCTCTGATAGATTGGGAAGCTTCATTAAAAGTCATGACGGAGGATAGGCAATGGCAACATTTAAGGAACAAATGCATGAATTACAACAATTATACATTCCTTTCTGGCGCAAAAACACAGAAGGAAATGTGGCCCAACCATGGCTAACAAAAGAAATTAAGGATAGTATTCGATCCAAAGAGGAATCATATACAGTTGCCAGAAAAAGCAGCAAGTCTGAAGATTGGGAGCAGTTTAGAATTCAGCAAAAAAGGACCATAAGATTGATTTAAAAGGGGAAAAATAGAGTATGAGAGTAAACTTGCAAGGAACATAAAAATGGACTGTGAAAGCTTCTACAAGTATGTAAAAAGAAAAGGATTAGTGAAGACAAATGTAGGTCCCTTACAGTCAGAAATGGGAGAATTTATATTGGGGAACAGGGAAATGGCAGAGCAATTAAACAAATACTTTGGTTCTGTCTTTATGGAAGAGGACACAAATAACTTCCCAGAAATGCAAGGGAACCAAGGGACTAGTGAGAAGGAGGAATTAGAGGAAATTAGTATTAGTAAAAAAAAAATAGTGCTGGAGAAATTAATGGGACTGAAAGCCAATAAATCCTCAGGGACTGATAATGTGCATCCCAGAGTACTAAAAGAGGTAGCCATGGAAATAGTGGATGCATTGGTTATCATCTTCCAAAATTCTATAGATTATGGAACAGTTCCTGCAGATTGGAGGGTGGCAAATGTAACCCCACTATTTAAAAAAGGAGGGAGAGAGAAAGCAAGGAACTAGAGACTGGTTAGCCTAACATCAGTAGTAGGGAAAATGCTCGAGTCTATTATAAAGGATGTGATAACAGGACACTTAGAAAATATCAACAGGATTAGACAAAGTCAACATGGATTTATGAAAGGGCATTGTGTTTGACAAACCTACTGGAGTTTTTTGAGAGTGTAACTGGTAGAATAGATAAGGGAGAACCGGTGAATGTGGTTTATTTGGATTTTCAGAAGGCCTTTGATAAAGTCCCACACAAGAGGTTACTGTACAAAATTAAAGCACATGGGATTGGTGGTAATATACTGGCATGGATTGAAAATTGGTTAACGGAGAGTAGGAATAAATGGGTCTTTTCTGCGTGGCAGGCAGCGATGATTGGGGTACCGCAGGGATCAGTGCTTGTGAATAGCTGGGGCCCAATATATATCAATGATTTGGATGAGGGAACCAAATGTAATATTTCCAAGTTTGCTGACGACACAAAACTAGTTGGGATCATGATTTGTGAGGATGCAGCAAAGAGGCTTCAAGGCGATTTAGACAAATTGAGTGAGTGGGCAGATACATTGCAGAGGCAGTACAATGTGGATAAATGTGCAGTTATCTACTTCGGAAGGAAAAACAGAAAGGCAGAGTATTATTTAAATGGTGATAGATTGGGAAATGTTGATGTACAAAGGGGCCTGGATGTCCTTGTACACCAGTCACTGAAAGCAGATATGCAGGTGCAGCAAGCAGTTCGTAAGGCAACTAGTATGTTGGCCTTCATTTCAAGAGGATTTGACTACAGGAGCAAGGATGTCTTACTGCAGTTATACAGGGCCTTGGTGAGATGACACATGGAGTACTGTGTGCAGTTTTGTTCTCCTTACCTAAGAAAGGATATACTTGCCATGGAGGGAGTTCAGCGAAGGTTCACCAGACTGATTCCTGGGATGGCAGGACTGTTGTATGAGGAGAGATTGGGTCGACTCAGCCTGTATTCACTCGAGTTTAGAAGAATGAGAGGGGATCTCATTGAAACATATAAAATTCTGACAGACTGGATGCAGGGAGGATGTATCTCCTGGCTGGGGGAGTCCAGAATGAGGGGTCACAGTCTCAGAATATGGGGTAGAACATTTAGGACTGAGATGAGGAGTAATTCCTTCACTCAGAGGGTGGTGAACCTGTGGAATTCTCTACCACAGAAGGCTGTGGAGGTCAAGTCACTGAATATATTTAAGAAGGAGCTAGATAGATTTCTATACACAGAAGGCATCAAGGGGTATGGGGAGAGAGCGGGAATATGGTATTGAGATAGAGGATCAGCCATGATCATGTTGAATGGTGGAGCAGGCTCGAAGGACCGAATGGCCGACTCCTGCTCCTATTTTCTATGTTTCTATGTAACACTAGGTATATTATCACTCACCGAGCACAGAGACGCAGACAGGCCATCAGTTCCACAGTCTCAGACAGCAGAAGTGGTCAGTCCCACCCTGATCCCAAGTTCCAGAGACACATTTTCAATCCAACAGTCAAACAGAGCAGGTGAGGCAGACACTGTTTCCATTTCACCCTAACTCAGTACCGCTGACAGGTAGGTACAAAAATCCCAGTCCAAAATCACACTATCAGATTGAAAGGCACTGTGTCAATCTCACAACAGAGCCACATTAGCTACCAATTAAATACCAGATAGAAATCACACATGGTGCCCAATTGAAAGGTACAGAATTATTTCCCAACACCGTAGCCCGAGATTCAAATTGAATACTAGCCCAGAACTCCCACACACGTGAGTTTAATACATGCAGTATCCATCCGAATAGTGTACCATGAGATACAAATTACCTACAAGTCCAAAACTCATCTACAATATCAGATTGAGAAATGCTGAAAGAAAGTGTAATCAGAGAAATAAATTAGATACTAGTTCAGAACACACTCACTGCAGGAGATGTAAAAATAGAATATTAATTCTATTAGTGTAGACTGCGAAACACATTATATACCAGTCCTAAAATCCGTTACATTATTAGACTGAAGGATACAATATCAATTTTGTTGATACAGAATGAGCTACACATTATATACCAATTCAAAAATGTCACCATATCAGTTTGAAAGATACATTATCATTCAAAATTGTGTTCACAGCGATACTGATTGAAGAGTAGTCCAAAAAGCGCACACATTATCTGATTAAAACCTACATCAAATCCTAAAGTGTATCCATATTTAACAATTAAATAATGAGAAAAGATATATAAACATTAAGTTATTAAAGCTGCAGTATTGAACAATATAATGTAATCTGTGAAAAAAATTACATAGAGATATAGAATGAATCCCACACTCTCTCACAGCGCCAGAGACACACAGATACAGAATGAATCCCACACTCACACACAGTACCAGAGACTGACAGATACGGAATGAATCCCACACTCACACACAGTACCAGAGACTGACTGATACAGAATGAATCCCACATTGACGCACAGTACCAGAGACTGAAATACATAATGTAATCACATAAAATGAATACACAGTCACCTACATTAGTACAGGCTGAGTTACACTTAATATACTAGTCCAAAAATCTCACACTCAAATACAGTATACACAATGAATTCCACACTCACGTACAGTAACAGACTCAGATACAGAAGGTATCTGTGGTCACACACAGTACCACAGACTGATAAATACAGAATTGATATCACTCACACACAGTACCAGAGACTGACAGATACAGAATGAATCCCTCATTCACACATTGTTCCAGAGACTGACATATACAGGATGAATTCCTCGCCCACCTACAATACCAGAGACTGAGAGACACAGAATAAATACCTCACTCACATAAAGTGACATTTCATAACACTCAAAGATACATTCCAGTGAGAAAGAAAGAATGTACCATTCGTGGCTAACTTAGGTAGTTAGATAGTATCAAATTGAAATAAAAAAATCATACAATTCCGCGAAGATTAGTGGCAGGTCAGAAGATTGGTCAGATTATAAAAAAACAGCAAAGAATGATGAAAAGAATAATAAGGAGGGAGAAATTAGAGTACGAGAGAAAGCTAGCTAGTAATATAAAACAGATAGTCAGAGTTTCTACAGGTATTTAAAAAGGAAAAGAGTAAGTAAAGTGAGCGTTGGTCCATTGGAGAGTGTCTGGGGAATTAATAATGGAGAATAAGGAAATGGCAGAATAATTGCAACAGATATTTTGCCTCCATCTTCACTTTAGTGGATACAAATAACATGCCAGAAATAATTGTGAATCAAGAGGTGAAAGGGAGGGAGGAACTTAAAACATTTACAATCACCAGGGAAAGGGTTTTGAAAAAAATATTAGAACTAAAATCTGACAAGTCCCCAGGTCCTGACGGACTTCATCCTAGGGTCTTGAAAGAAGTGGCTGTAGAGATAGTAGATGCATTGGTATTAATTTTCCAAAATTCCCTAGATTCTGGATGGGTCCCATCAGATTGGAAAATAATGAATGTAACTCCTCTATTCAAGAAAGGAGGAAGATAGAAAGCCGGAAACTACAGGCCAGTTAGCTTAACATCTGTCACAGGCAAAATGAACAAATCTATTATTAAGGGCGTTATAGCAGGGCACTTAGAAAATCTCAATGCAATCAGGCAGAGTCAACACAGCTTTGTTTAAGGGAAATCGTGTTTGACTAATTTATTTGAGTTCTTTGAGGAAGTAAAAAGCAACATGGATAAAGGGGATCCTGTGGGTGTGGTGTACTTGGATTTGCGGAAGGCTTTTGAGAAGGTGCCACATCAAAATAAGAGCTCATGGTGTAGGGGGTAACATATTAGCATGGATAAAGGATTGGTTAGCCAACAGGAAACAGAAGGCATAAATGGACCATTTTCAGGTTGGCAAGATGTAATGAGTGGAGTGCCACAGGGATCAGTGCTTGGGCCTCAACTATTTACAATCTATATCAATGACTTTGATGAAGGGACCAAATGTATGGTTGCTAAATTTGCTGATGACACAAAGGCAGGTCAGAAAGTAATTTGTGAAGAGGACATAAGGAGTCTGCAAAGGGATTTAGATAGGTTAAGTGAGTGGGCAAAAATTTGGCAGATAATGTCGGAAAATGTGAACTTGTCCACTTTGGCAGGAGGAATAGAAAAGCAGTATATTATTTAAATGGTGAGAGATTACAGAACTCTGAGGTAGAGGGATCTGGGTGTCCGGGTACATGAATCACAAAAAGTTAGTATGCAGGTACAGCAAGTGATTAGGAAGGCAAATGGAATGTTGTCATTTATTGCAAGGGGAATGGAATATAAAAGTAGAGATGTTTTGCTACAGTTGGACAGGACATTGGTGAGACCACATCTGGAATACTGTGTACAGTTTTGGTCTCCTTATTTAAGAAAGGACATAATTGATTTGGAGGCAGTTCAGAGAAGGTTCACTCGACTGAGGTTCATTCCTGGGATGAGGCGGTTATCTTATGAAGAAAGGTTGGACAAGTTGGGCCTGTATACACTGGAGTTTAGAAGAATGAGAGGTGATCTTATTGAAACATATAAGATCCTGAGGGGACTAGAAGGGGTAGATGCTGAGGGGATGTTTCCCCTTGTGGGAGAGACTAGAACTAGGGGCCACAGTTTAAAAGTAATGGGTCTCCCATTTAAGATGGAGATGAGGAGAATTTTTCAGAGGGTCGTGAGTCTGTGGAACTCCCTTCCCCAGAGAGTGGTGGAGGCAGGGTCATTGAATATTTTTAAGGCTGAGTTAGATAGATTCCTGATTAAACAAAGGAGTCAAAGGTTATAGTAGGTAGACGGGAAAGTAGGGTTGAGGTCACAATCAGATCAGTCACGATATTATCAAATGGCAGAGCAGGCTCGAGGGGCCAAATGACCTACTCCTGCTCTTAATTCGTATGTTTGTACGTATATACGTAAAGTACGAGAGACTGAGCAATACAGAATGAATCCCACACTCGCACAGAGTACCAGAGACTGACAGAGGCAGAATGAATCCCTCACTCACGCACAGAGATGGACAGATACAGAATGAATCCCTCACCTACTTGCAGTACCAGAGACAGAGGGACACAGAATGAATCCCACACTCACACACAGTTCTAGACACTGACAGATACAGAATGAATCTCACACTCACACACAGTACCAGAGACTGAGAGGTACAGAATAAATCCCGCACTCACACAGAGTATCAGAGACTGACAGATACAGAATGAATCTCACTCGCTCGCATACAGAATCTCGCTCACATACAGTAACAGACAGTCTGTACAAACATTATTCAACAATGATTGAAATCATAATTGCTGGATCAGTCCGATTTTGTTGTACAAAATTGTGTAACTAGAGGCAGAGAGGAAAATGCTGTAAATTAGTGAGAGCAATTTAATACAACATGACAACCGTTGTTTGGTGTAACAAAATGTACTTAGAGCTCGTCTCCATTCCTGGTATTTCTAGATCCCACAGTCCAATATAATGTGGTGTCGACACCACAAACTGCCGGCTCACAGTGGAAAGGATATCCAAGAAGATCGCGCATTTAGACACAGACATCAAGTTTTTACAGAGCTGCAAGAAAGCAGACAAGATCCCGAAAGGACTCCAGATCACGAACCCACTCAAGTCCACATACAACTCAGATTACGCTGAGAGACTCTGCCGCCGTACCTCTCGCACACTCCGCAACCATCTCATACACCAACTCTACAGCAGACGCCACAACCTCGAAACCAAGATAGAGTCCATACTCTCAACCTGTACTCAGGACACAGCAGACCAGCTACGTTATACCGCCAAACAGACGAGGCAACGGAACTACGCTGCCTACATGAAAACCAAGAGCAGGAAGCTTGAGAAACTCGGCATCACCACCAGCAACGACCAAGCTTCCCCTGGTACCACGGTTGCAACCACAGGGAAGTCTATTGTCAATTTATCCGACCACACCCTTCAACCAGACGAAATCGAAGTTCTCAGCCGAGGGCTCAATTTCTGCCCCACTACCAAAATGGACCCCACTAGTCTCGCGGCGGACACAGAGGAATTCATCAGGAGAATGAGGCTCCGGGAATTCTACCACAAACCCCAAGATTTCAGCAGCGAACCCAATGAGACAATCGACGATCCGGAACAGCAGACAGAGGGATCCGCGGTACAGCAACCGAAGAGGAAAGAGTCAAACTGGACTCCTCCGGAGGGTCGCTGCCCTCAGCTGGACATGTATGCTCAAGCTGTCAGGAAATGCGTCAATGCCAGATTCATCAGCCGCACTCAGAAGACAGTCCAGAATGTCACCCGAGCACAACGCAACGCCATCAACGCTCTCAAGACCAACCGCAACATCGTCATCAAACCAGCGGATAAAGGAGGAGCCATAGTCATACAGAACAGACTATTGCAAAGAAGCATACCGACAACTGGACAACCAGGAACACTACAGACGGTTACCCGCAGATCCGACCAAAGAACACACCCACCAGCTCAACAAACTGATCAAGACCTTCGATCCAGACCTTCAAAGCATCCTACGCACTCTCATCCCACGTAATCCCCGCGTGGGAGACTTCTACTGCCTCCCAAAGATACACAAAGCCAACACACCCGGACGTCCCATCGTATCAGGCAACGGAACCCTGTGTGAGAACCTCTCTGGATACATCGAGGGCATCCTGAAACCCATCGTACAGGGAACCCCCAGCTTCTGTCGCGACACTACAGACTTCCTACAAAAACTCAGTACCCACGGACCAGTTGAACCAGGAACACTTCTCACCACGATGGACGTCTCGGCACTATACACCAGTATCCCCCACGATGACGGCATCACTGCGACAGCATCAATACTCAACACCAACAACAGCCAATCTCCGGAAGCCATCCTACAACTCATCCGCTTCATCCTGGATCACAATGTCTTCACCTTCGATAACCAGTTCTTTACCCAAACACACGGAACAGCCATGGGGACCAAATTCGCACCCCAATACGCCAACATTTTCATGCACAAGTTCGAGCAGGACTTCTTCACTGCACAAGACCTCCAACCAACACTATACACCAGATACATCGCCGACATTTTCTTTCTATGGACCCACGGCAAGGAATCACTAAAGAGACTACACGATAACATCAACAAGTTCCATCCCACCATCAAGCTCACCATGGACTACTCCTCAGAATCAGTTTCTTTCTTGGACACACGAATCTCCATCAAAGACGGGCACCTCAGCACCTCACTCTACCGCAAGCCCACGGACAACCTCACGATGCTCCACTTTTCCAGCTTCCATCCTAACCACGTCAAAGAGGCCATCCCCTATGGACAGGCCCTGCGAATACACAGGGTCTGCTCAGACGAGGAGGAACGCGATGGACACCTACAGACGCTGAAAGACGCCCTAGTAAGAACGGGATATGACGCTCGACTCATCGATCGACAGTTCCGACGGGCCACAGCAAAAAATCGCATAGACCTCCTCAGGAGACTAACACGGGACGCAACCAACAGAGTACCCTTTGTCGTCCAGTACTTCCCCGGAGCGGAGAAACTATGCCATGTTCTCCGCAGCCTTCAACATGTCATCAATGAGGACAAACACCTCGCTATGGCCATCCCCACACCTCCACTACTCGCCTTTAAACAGCCACCCAACCTCAAACAGACCATCGTTCGCAGCAAATTACCCAGCTTTCAAGAGAACAGCGTCCACGACGCCACACAACCCTGCCACGGTAACCTCTGCAAGACATGCCAGATCATCGACACAGATACCACCATCACACGAGAGGACACCACCCACCAGGTGCATGGTTCATACTCCTGTGACTCGGCCAATGTTGTCTACCTCATACGTTGCAGGAAAGGATGCCCCAGAGCATGGTACATTGGCGAGACCATGCAGATGCTGCGACAACGGATGAACGGACACCGCGCAACAATCGCCAAACAGGAGGGTTCCCTCCCAGTCGGGGAACACTTCAGCAGTCATGGACATTCATCCACCGACCTTCGGGTAAGCGTACTCCAAGGCGGCCTTCGAGACACACGACAACGCAAAATCGTCGAGCAGAAATTGATAGCCAAGTTCCGCACCCATGAGGACAGCCTCAACCGGGATCTTGGGTTCATGTCACGCTACACGTTACCCCACCAGCGAACAAATGTTATCTGTTTTTAATATAATGGGTCATTTGCTGGCTCTCTCTGCCTTCCAGATGTTTCTGCCTCTCTCTGTTTTTTTTCTCTTTTTTTTTCCCTGTTTGTTTTTTTGTTGAATGTGTATTCGGGGGTTCTGCAGGTGACACCTCTCTGTCTGAACACGGTGATTGCCTTGGCAACGGGCAGTTGCAGGGGCAGTCTGTAAACACCATGTATTGTTCTATATGTATAAATGCGTAGGCTTCAAGGAGCTCCTGAAACATTTAACTGAGGAAGGGGGAAGTCTCCGAAAGCTTGTGAATTTAAAATAAAATTGCTGGACTATAAACTTGGTGTTGTAAAATTGTTTACAATATAATGTGAACATTATTGTCTTCTGTGTCCATTTGTGATCGATAAATTTCAATATACTGGAGTCTGCTCTGTCTCTCATCCAATTTCGTATCCACGCTGTCATTGCCCCTTTAATCTTCAATTTTGCGAACCAGTCTACTATGTGGCACTTTATTAAACGCCTTTTGAAAATCCATATACATAACATCAACTCCACCACCTTCATCAACTTTCTCTGTTATTTCATCGAAGAACTCAATCAAATTACAAGGAGGTTTCTGGCCCTCAATGAGACGCATATCTGGTTTCTAATTCAGTGCCGGCTCTGAGCTGTTGAAGCCGCCAGACTGAAGATTGCTGCCCAACAAAGTGTTCGAAGGCGGTGTATGGGATTGGGCAAGAATCCCAGGGTGCAAATCCCACCTTTCACAATCTCACAAACACTTTCACAAAGAATGAAGAAATCCTCCCGCACTCGCCCTTCTTATACCTTCTGGAGGATTACAGTGGGGCAATTGTGATTGGTCCATCTGTTCTCAATGTCATTGGGCTGTTCGTTAAACCAATCAGAGAGTGGTTTTATTCACCAATCAATAGTCGGGAATGAGGAAAGGACAGAAATGCCGGCCCCAATTATCAGACCTGAAACGGTTTTTGAAATTTGAAAATCCCGCCAATATATTAGTGACACCAGAAGCGGATTTAGTAAATAATGTCGCCTTAAGGCAAAGATTTAAAAATCTCTCTCCTTATATTCGGTTATTCCACATTTCCCGTCACAAGTTCGAGTCTCTGCAGTTCCGCATCATTCTCCGTTCACTTTCAAACGGGCGGGAATAAAACCCAATTCACAGCATTTTGTAACGGGACAGATTCCAGCTCAATCTTTGTAAAAGGAACAAACCACAGATTGTGGATTAATCCTTGTCTGTCTGTGTCGGGTGTTTGTGTAAAATTAACACTGCTACTGTATCTGCCCCAAACTTCACAGATCAGCTTTATTCCGAACTCTGTTGTTATAATGGGCAGAGTGACGGAAAGAGCGGAGAGCGGCCTCTGATCTTCCAGCTCCAACTCCAGTTCTATTTACCGGCCAATTTCAAACAATTTATCGATAATAGAAGTGAAACACAGCGCTCCGCACAAATCCTTACAGACTCGGGCTTCATATTCAAGGATTTCCAGAAACCCGGAGCCTTTATATAAGTGTAAGGAGTCGCACAACACCAGGTGAGAGTCCAACAGCTTTATTTGAAATCACAAGCTTTCGGAGCTTTCCTCCTTCGTCAGCTTTCCTCCTTCCTCCTGACGAAGGAGGAAAGCTCCGAAAGCTTGTGATTTCAAATAAAGCTGTTGGACTCTCACCTGGTGTTGTGCGACTCCTTACATTTGTCCACCCCAGTCCATCAACGGCATCTCCACATCATGGCCTTTGTATAAGCCCCGTTACAATTAACAGTCAGTAATATTCCTGCCTAAATACAATCCCTTCTATAACAAGTCAACCCGCCTCCTTCCATTTGGCAGACCCGATTCTATCTCCCCACATCCCCTCCCAGACAGGTTCAGCAGTTTACAAACGCCTTATTCCAGCTGATTTGGAGAATCTCATGTGTTGGGGTTTGAATTGTGATGGAGGCGGATCTCCGCCAGTTTTACCGTCTCAGAGACTCCCGCCCTGAAACTGAGAGAAAAATGAACAGGGACTGGGGCCGAACACACCCCAGTTAGAGTGAGGCCCGGCCCGGACATCCCATTCTCTCTATTTTATTTCAGACAGTGGGGGTTCGGGTGCGGGTAGCGAATGTCAGCGAGTCACCAGGAATCGTGGGTTTATAAAATGCTTTCTATCTGAAATTTTAGCTTGGCCCCGGGACAGGAATCATCTGATTGCGGGATCAGCTCTTTTCTGAGAGATGTGGGTGGCTCTGAGAAGAGCCGTTGGGTTCAGGTGTTCACAAGTTGCACTTGATCGTTCACTTCTTTTTGGCCGCAGCTTTCTTCGGCTTTGCTGATTTCGGATTGGGCTTGGCCCTCGGTTTTTCGAACTTCTTCGCCTTCACCTTTACAACTTTGGCTGAGTTGGGGGTCTTGGGCTTCTTAGCCGCCGCTTTCTTCCTAATAACTATCGATTTCGCCGCATTCTTGGTGGTCGATTTCTTGGCCGGTGATTTCTTGGCTGATGATTTTTTCACCGCTGGTTTCTTGGCGGCTGATTTCTTGGCTGGTGATTTTTTAACCGCTGGTTTCTTGGCGGCTGATTTCTTAGCCGCTGGTTTCTTGACGGAAGATTTCTTTGCTGCTTGTTTCTTCACCTTCTTTACCACTTTTGCCTGAGCTTCCTTCTTAGCGACTTTGAAGGAGCCCGAGGCGCCCGTGCCCTTGATCTGGAGCAGGGAACCTTTTTCCAGCTGTCTTTTAATATTTAATTTGATCTGGGACCGGTGCTTGTCCACATCCAGGCCGTTGGTGGCCAGAACCTTCTTTATCGCGGCCAGCGACATCCCCTTGCGTTCCTTGCAATCCGCAACAATCTTGAGGATCTGTTCGCCCAACCTGGGACCGACTGTCTTGGGTCCGGGAACCGTCTTCTTCTTCTTGGGAGCATTGGTTTGAGCGGCGGCGGTGGCAGGAGGTGCGGTTTCGGCGGCTGCGGTATCCGTCATGTCCAGGACTCTGTAGAAAATCTCTCTGACAGTCTGAGCTGGGTCAGAAATGAAACAAGAGGCGGCGGCACAGAGCAACTTAAAGGCACAGAGCGGACGGGGCGGAGACAACCTGCTGTCAGCTCTCGGCTCCTGCAGCCTCTCTGTGTTTCTCTCTCCTCTTAAACTCCCGATTCCAATTAAAATCAGGCACTCCAGATTCCCAGACTAGCCCCTTCCTATCTCCAACATCGGAATGTTTGCTGTCGAAAAACTTTCACTGGAATTAAAAGCACCAGTTTCGATTTAAACCCGTTTCATTGCTGCACTGATCGCGCTCTCTCACCCGATCGCTGACATGATCTCTGCTTTTCTGCTGAAATCTTGAATTGAACTAAAACATTACGTTAAATGTTCACTTCTAGACTCTGCAGGACAGCAGGGCGATCGTTTGACGGGGATTTTAAAAAAAAATTCACAAAAGGGACTCGGAAATCCGGCGATGAGACCGGACACACAAACACAGTGACATTAATCTAACCCGCCCGCCCCTTTAACACACTCTCTCTTACACAATATTCACATCTGCACATTCACGGGACAAACTGTTCGCCAGATTGACAATTCCCGGGACAGGCTTTCCTCCCCGCTCGGCCTGAGCTGCGGATTCTCGGGGGTTAGTTGTAGTTTCCCAGCTCAGTAAATGTTAAACACTCTGAGGCCGGCGCTCCTCACAGTGTCTGGTTCTCAGATTCAGGACAGGAGCCAATCACAGCTGTGGCTGTGATAATCCATATCTGGTTTTAAATTATTATATTGTTCGCACACAGAAATATGGTTAAGATGGAAGTACAAATTATTCGCTCTGGGCTCCTCCAGTCTCTCTCTGTGTTTCTCTCTCCTCCTAAACGGACTGACAGATAATAGTAACTGGTGTCCTATCCATCCCATTCTCAACACCCAGAGACGGCTCGTTACTGAATAAATTCAACACTCACAGACAGTACAGTGTCAGACAGTTACAGGCTGTTTGTCTCCACCTCTCCTTAGAGGACTGGAGACGAATAAATGCACCGTCAGTCCGGCTCATACGTACTAGAAGGGACAGTGACCGTCTCACCAACAGCACCGGAGGTCTGTCCACAGACACAGATTCATTCTTTCACTTTCTAGCAGTGTGTCCATATTACGGTCAGTAACAACATCACATCTTCGTTTACATTAGTAGAGAGAGATACAGACACAGTATCAGCCTTACACTTCCTATCAATATATCTGTACCACGCCCACCTTCAAGAGGGAGAAACTGACCTGTAATGTCCTGTTTTCACCCAGTAACAAATTGGGAAATATTCCATTCCAATTGCGATTCCACACTGGAGTGACAGAAGATGCAGTCTCATCTCTCACTGATATTATTTCAAAGACAGACACGTTATTAATCCCACTCTCAGGGACAGTGTAATGGAGTGAGGAAAAAGTCACATATTTAACCCTCTTTTGCATGTTGTATCCTCGCAAACCTTGCAACTCAGGACCGTTCGGTATTATTCTCAGTGATCGAGAGTTTCACTCCGGTTAAATTAATCTGCGACTGTTTTGTCTGATATTAATCCTGCACGGTCGCTACAAACACACCGACTCCCACTTTCCTCCCACGTTTCTCCAGGATTGGTTTGAGAAATCCTTCCTCCAGTTTCGGACTCACACGTTACTTTATCAGTAAAGGGGCCAAGAATGAACAGAACCCATTGGCTCATTTCACAGCCGCCCACTTTATCCATGAAAGACTCTTTACCATCAAAAGATACCGAGAGAAACAGCAGGGATGGAAACATCTAGTTTAATAGTTAGAGATTGTAAAGTCAGTCTGGATTCCAGCGTTGGGCACTGGTGGAATCCCATCTGTTTTCCATTCCGGGACCTGTTCCTGCTCTGTCTGTGACCCCATTCCCTCTGACCTTTCCCCCAGTCTCAGTTCCTTTGCTCAGAATCTGAAAAATTCCAACTGGGGAAAGTTTCCATCGATTTTAATCTGAATTAAAGCAGATATCTGCGCATGCGTGATTGAACCCCTCCCAGCGCTGGGTGTTAGTGAGCAGAAGTGCGCATGCGCGCTCCCCTCCCCCAGCTCTGCCCCTGGGCTCAATTCCCTCAGTGAGCGGAAGAAATGGTTTAAAACAGCCGGGAATGGAGAGATCACGGCCCCCGGGGGAAGGGAGCAAAGAGCAGCCTCGTTACAGCAGCTCATCGCTCCGGGACCGTGTCCGCAGATGGGCTCAGAGATCGCCATTGAGTCCGGGGGAAGGGCAGGGGGAGTCTGGGGGCTGTTTGTAAGAGGCGGAGTGGATCAGGAACTGGTCCCGGAACATGGAGTGAGAGGGGGAAGGGAGAGGCCACTCTGGGTCTGTGTGTCCAGGGTGTGTCCAGGGGAAGGGAGACAGAATGGGAAGAACCTGCTATTTAAAATCATTGCTGCTTTCTCTCCCCAGGGCCAGCAGTGAATGCTCCTGGTTCAGTTCCAGTCTCACCCTGTTTGTTATTAGACAGTGAAGAGTGGAAATACAGACGGACATTAAGGATGTGGGGAGTTATACAAAGAGCATCTATTGCAGGCATCAGGTGAGAAGTGATGTGGAGATGCCGGTGATGGACTGGGGTGGACAAATATAAGGAATCTTGCAACACCAGGTTATAGTCCAACAGTTTTATTTGAAAATCACAAGCTTTCGGAGATTATCTCCTGACTATAACCTGGTGTTGTAAGATTCCTTACATCAGGTGAGAAGTGTGAAGGACACATTTTAAACAGCGGCTGTTTGGTTTCGGTTGAACGGTTAGTCCCATGGAGAGGGGATTAGAAACCTGACCTGTACATAGGTCCCCGCACCATTGGGTCGTCCCATTCATGGATCAGTGCAGGGGTTTGGTTTCTGTCTGGATGTCACTAAATTGTTGTAAAACAGCCCAACACACCTGGTATGCAGAAGCTTAGTGCTGCAGTACTGCAGTGGAGTCAGACACCGACACTGTTTGTAGAGATGGTTTTCATTTGTGGATATTAAAATGGTTGTTAACAGATATTAAACTGATCAATTTTGTATTTTCTACCTCACCATTTCTTGAGTTACAAGAGATAATTTTCTTCCAACAGGTAAATACTTTAAGATCCCAGAATAAATGTGATGTTTTCTCCACCCGAAGCACAAGGAACAGTGCAGCCAGCTCCTTCTCACACACAGTAGGTACATTATCACTCACACAGAGCACAGAGACACAGTCAGGTCATCAGTTCCACAGTCTCAGACTGCAGAAGTATTTAGTCCCACACTGATCCTAATTTCCAGAGACACATTTTCAATCCAACAGTCAAACAGAGTAGGTGAGGCAGACACTGTTTGCATTTCACCCGAACTCAGTACCGCTGACAGGTAGATACAAAAATCCCAGTCCAAGATCACACTATCAGATTGAAAGACACTGTGTCAATCTCACAATAGAGGCACATTAGCTACCAATTAAATACCAGATAGAAATCACACATGGTGCCCAATTGAAAGGTACAGAATTATTTCCCAACACCGTAGCCCGAGATTCAAATTGAATACTAGCCCAGAACTCCCACACACGTGAGTTTAATACATGCAGTATCCATCCGAATATTGCAACATGAGATACAAATTACCTACAAGTCCAAAACTCATCTACAATATCAGATTGAGAAATGCTGAAAGAAAATGTAACCCGAGAAATAAATTAGATACCAGTTCAGAACACACTCACTGCAGGAGATGTAAAGATAGAATATTAATTCTATTAGTGTAGACTGCGAAACACATTATATACCAGTCCTAAAATCCGTTACAGTATTAGACTGAAGGATACAGTATCAATTCCATTGGTGCAGAATGAGCTACACATTATATAACAATTCAAAAATGTCACCATATCAGTTTGAAAGATATATTATCATTCACATTCGTACTCACAAATATACAGATTTAATTCCAGTCCAAAAAGCACACAAATTATCTGATTAAAATCTATAGCATCAAATTCTAAAATTTATCCATATTTACCAATTGAATAATGAGAAAAACTATTTAAACATTAAGATATTAAAGCTACAGTATTGAACGCCATAGTGTAATCTGAGAGAATAATTACATACAGACACAGAATGAACCTCACACTCAGATACAGTACCAGAGACATAGAAACATAGAAAATAGGAGCAAGAGTCTGCCATTCGGCCCTTCAGACCTGCTCCGTCATTCAAAAAGATCATGGCTGATCGTCTAATCCTGTTCCCACTTTTTTCCCATATCCCTTGATCCCTTTAGCATTAAGAAATATATCTATCTCCTTCTTGTATATATCTAATGACTTGGCCTCCACTGCCTTCTGTGGTCGAGAATTCCACAGGTTCACCACTTTCTGAGTGAAGAAATTTCTCCTCATCTCAGTTCTAAATGGCATACCCCGTATCCTGAGACTGTGACCCCTGGTTCTGGACTCCCCAGCCATCGGGAACATCCTCCCTGCATCTAGTCTGTCTAGTCCTGTTAGAATTTTAGATGTTTCGATGAGATCACCTCTCATTCTTCTAAACTCCAGTGAATATAGGCCTAGTCGACCCAATCTCTCCTCACACGTCAGTCCTGCCATCCCAGGAATCAGTCTGGTAAACCTTTGTTGCACTCCCTCCATGTCAAGGACATCCTTCCTCAGATAAGGAGAATAAAAATGCACACAATACTCCAGATGTGGTCTCACCAAGGCCTTGTATAACTGCAGTAAGACATCCCTGTTCCTGTACTCAAATCCTCTTGTAATGAAGGCCAACATACCATTCGCCTTCCTAACTGCTTGCTGCACCTGAATGCTCGCTTTCAGTGACTGGTGTACAAGGACACCAAGGTCTTGTTGCACCTCCCCTTTTCCCCATCTATCACATTCAGATCATAATCTGCCTTTCTGTTTTTACAACCAAAGTGAATAACCTCACATTTATTCACGTTATACTGCATCTGCCATGTTCTTTCCCACTCACCCAACTTGTCTAAATCACATTGGAGCCTCTTTGCATCCTCCTCACAGCTCACATTCCACCCCAGCTTTGCGTCATCTACAAACTTGGAAATGTTACATTTAGTTCCCTCATCCAAATCATTGATATGTATTGTGAATAGCTGGGGCCCAAGCACTGATCCCTGCGGTACCCCACTAGTCACTGCCTGTCACCCGGAAAAAGACCCATTTATTTCTACTGTTTCCTGTCTGTCAACCAATTCTCAATCCATGCCAATATATTCACCCCAATCCCATATGCTTTAATTTTGCACACTAACCTCTTGTGTGGGATCTTATCAAAAGCCTTCTGAAAATCCAAATACATCACATCCACTGGTTCTCCCTTAACTATTCTACTAGTTACATCCTCAAAAAACTCCAGTAGATTTATTAAGCATGATTTCCCTTTCATAAACCAATGCTGACTTTGTCCAATTCCATTAATGGCCTCCAAGTGTTCTGTTATCACATCTTTGATAATAGACTCTAGAATTTTCCCCACTAGTGATGCTAGGCTAACTTGTCTGTAATTCCCTGTTTTTTTCTCTCCCTCCTTTTTTAAATAGTGGGGTTACATTTGCCACCCTCCAATCTGTAGGAGCTGTTCCAGAGTCTGTAGAATTTTGGAAGATGATCACCAATGCATCCACTATTTCCAGGGCCACTTCCTTTAGTACTCTGGGATGTAGATTATCAGGCCCTGGGGATTTGTCAGCCTTTAGCCCCATTAATTTCCCTAGCACTTTTTTTTTACTAATACTGGTTTCCTTCCATTCCTCCCGCTCACTAGACCCTTGGTTTCCTAACATTTCTGGGAGGTTATTTGTGTCCTCCTTTGTGAAGACAGAAACAAAATGCTGTGGTAAAGAGGGATCGTAAACAAAACACAAAAAGTCAACATACAGGTGCAGCAGGTAATCCGGAAAGCAAATGGAATATTGGCCTTTATTTCTAGGGGGATGGAGTATAAAAGCAGGGAAGTCATGATACAACTGTACAGGGTGCTGGTGAGACCACACCTGGAGTACTGCGTACAGTTCTGGTGCCCTTATTTAAAGAAGGACATACTTGCATTGGAGGCAGTTCAGAGAAGGTACACTAGGTTGATTCCGGGTATGGAAGGGTTGTCTTAAGAGGAAAGATTGAACTGGTTGGGTCTATACTCATTGGAGTAGATTGAACAGGTTGTGTCTATACTCATTGGAGTTTAGAAGAATGAGAAGAGATCTTATTGAAACATGCAAGATTCTGAGGGGACTCGATAGAGTAGACACTGAGAGGATGTTACCCCTCATGGGGGAATGTAAAACTAGGGGGCATAGTCTCAGAATAAAGGGTTGCCCATTTAAGATGGAAATGAGGAGGAATTTCTTCTCCCAGAGGGTCGTGAATCTTTGGAATTCTTGACCCCAAAAAGCTGTGGAGGCTGAGTCATTGAAAACATTCAAGGCTGAGTTAGACAAATTTTTGATCAGCAGGGGAGTCAAAGGATATGGGGAAAAGGTGGGAAAGTGGAGTTGAGGTAAAAATCAGATCAGCCATGATCTCATTGAATGGCGGAGCAGGCTCGAGGGGCCGAATGGCCTACTCCTGCTCCTATCTCTTATTATCTTATGGTCTTATAACCAAAATATGTGTTTAATTGTTCTGCCATTTCTTTGTTCCCCATTATAATTTCCCCCATTTCTGATTGTAAGGGACCTACATTTGTCTTCACTAATCCTTTTCTCTTGACATATTTATAGAAGCTTTTACAGTCAGTTTTTATGTTCCCTGCTAGTTTACTCTCATACTCTATTTTCCCACTCTTAATCAATCTCTTTGTCCCCCTTTGCTGAATTCTGAACTGCTCCCAATCCTCAGGCTTGCTGCTTTTTCTGGCAATTTTATATGTCTCCTCTTTGGATCTAATACTATCCCTAATTTCTTTTGTAAGACACGGTTGAGCCACCTTTCCTGTTTTATTTTTGCGCCAGACAGGAATGAATAATTGTTGTAATTCCTGCACACGTTCTTTAAATATTAGCCATTGCCTATCCACCATCATCCCTTTTAGTAAAGTTCCCCAATCTATCATAGCCAACTCACACCTCATATTTTCGTAATTTCCTTTATTTAGATTCAGGACCCTCACCTCTCTGACTCTCTTGTCGCTCTCGGACTCTTCTTTTAAACTACGCTCACATCTCGGTCTCTCCTCTCGCTCTCGGACTCTCCTTTTACATTGCTCTCATCTCTTAAAAAAACTTAGACACCCAGACACAGAATGAATCCCAAACTCACATACAGTACTAGAGACTGACAGACATATAGTGAATCCCACATTCACATATGGTACCAGAGATGACAAATACAGAATCGCCACACTGACATACAGTACCAAGGAATTACAGATACCGAGTTAATCCCAACTCTCATAAAGAACCAGAGTTGTCAGGTAAAGTATGAATCCCACACTCAAACTGTACCAGAGACTGACAGATACAGAATGAATCACACACAGTACCAGTGACTGACAGATACAGAATGAATCACACACAGAACGAGTGACTGACAGATACAGAATGAATCACACACAGTGCCAGTGACTGACAGATACAGAATGATTCACACACAGTACCACAGTCAGACAGATACAGAATGAATCACACACAGTACCACAGTCAGACAGATACAGAATGATTCACACACAGTACCACAGTCAGACAGATACAGACTGAATTTCACAGTCATGTTACTGCAGACTGGGTTACACATTACATACCAGTCCAAAAATCTCATAGCATCAGATTGAAAGATACAGTATCAATTCCATTAGTTCAGACTGAGCTACATAGTATATACACTTCTAAATAGTGGTATAAACTGGGCGACATGGACATATTGGGCCGAAGGGCCTGTTTCCATGTTGTAAACGTCTATGATTCTATGATTCTATAAATATTCATACAGTATTATATTGAAATGTACAATATCAATTCAATTGGTACAAACTGAACTACACATTACAAACTAGTTCAAAAATCTCATAAATGATCAGACTGGAAGATACAGTATAAATTCTATTAGCACAGACTGAGCTACATATTACATACCAGTCCAAAAATCTCATACAGTATCAGACTGATAGATACATTATCAATTCCATTATTGTACACATTATAAACCAGTCAAATAATTTCACCGTGAACAGATTGAAAGCTACATTATCATTCACAATAGAGTTCAGAGATTAAGATGTAACACTACTCCAAAATTCACACACGTTGTTTGATTAAAGAAAATCGAAAAGTGTATCCATATTTACAAATTAAATACTCGACGAAAAACTGTATATACTTTAAAGTATTAAAGATACAGTTTCAAATACGATACTGTAAACTGAAATAAGAATACGGGATGAATCCAGACTTGCACATTGTCTCAGGGTCTGAATTACAGAATGAATCCCACACTGAGATAAAGTAGCAGAGAATGACAGATTCAGAATCAATCCCTGACCCATATATAGTACCAGAGACTGACATACTGAATAAACTCCATGCTCACACTCAGTACCAGAGACTGGCAGGTACAGAATGAATCCTGCACTCATGCATAGTACCAGATACTGAACTCTACTGGACTTAAGCGAGAACTGTAAAGAGGGGAACAAATTCACATTATCTGCCGTGGTTACAGAAACAGGACAATGTGCAATGTGAGGAAAGTTTCGGTCTGTAACTTCTACTCTCGTATTTTTGCACACTTTGATAGTGAAAATTGAAGACAATTGATTCATAATAAAGTTTTTTTTAACTCATTCGATAGTTGTGATTTTGCCCCATCGTATTTCACTGTACATTGCGCAGTATTTCTGATTGATCAGCACACGATTTAAATTGCTCCTCTAACCCATTTAGACTCTTATTTTCCAAGCAGTATGGAGCCTCCTTATTCCCCCTAGCAAAATGCACCAACCTAACCCTAACCCTAACCTTTTTATATTGAAATTCAATGGACATTTACACGGTCGTTCGGCAAGCTTATTTTGTCGCAGTCTTCCTCGGTATTGACTATACACACTGAATCAATTACAAGAATTTAACACAGCATTACAACTAATGTTTTGTCTAACAAAATGTACTTACAGCTCGTCTCCAATCCCAGTTTTCCGAAATCCCACCCGTGCAATATAATGTGAAGAATGAGTTTATCTTCTGTCCCTCTCCCATCTGCAAACTTCACTGTCCCGGCTTTTGGGGACATCTACTGGCCGGAAGCAGAACTGCAACAGTTCGGAACAAATTGCTGAAACCCGACAATGGGCGGTGGGAGAGTGTTTGTGATTGGTGGCAGGTGCTAAACCTGATTGGATAGCTGACGAAACCAATCAGAGAGTTAGAATTTAAAAACGTTGTGACATCACTCCCACTGACCCAATCACAATCAGTCCTCACCCATCCCTTATTAGCATAGGTTATAGTCCTGGGTAAGATTCCTTACATTTGTCAACCCCAGTCCATCACCGGCATCTCCACATCATTATTAGCACAGGGCTGTGAGGCTTCCCGCCTGGCCCATTGCAACAAAACGGGCGACCATCAGTTCCCGGGAGATCCAGACCGCTGTAAGTCTGCTGCTGCCCGGAGAACTGGCCAAGCACGCCGTGTCGGAAGGGACAAAGGCGGTGACCAAGGACACCAGCTCCAAGTAAAACTCCACAATGAACTGAAAAAACATAGGTTCTTTTAAGAGCCACCCACAGTCTCTCGAAAGACTCTGTACCGACACCTCTGAATGGAATCATTTTACTGTAGATAGTTTGATACTAACTCTCTATAACTCTCGTGCTTTTGTAATTTATCTTGAAATCTGGAAGATTCTCATAATGACTGCCCGGTATAATCTATGTGTCGCTGTTCAATTTAGTCCCAAATAACTAAAAACGTGTCCCTGACCCACTCATTCCCGTTCATATTCCGCCCGTTCTCCCGCATCTGCCGCTTCAGGGCCGTTTTAAGGGCAGTGGATTAGACTTCAGTCATTTCTTTCTCCTTTCCACGTTTGTTTGTTCATTATTCGGTAGTATCAGTTTATGAACCGCAAGCCTTTGTAATGCAGCAAACCTGAAAGGGACTTCACACCGAGAGCAGAATAGTCTAAAGGCCCTGTCACTGTTGGACTTCTAACACCAGGAGTCTCGGCTCCGGTTTAAATCCCGGAGCAGCTCCTGTGAACAGGGTTAATCCACAATTTGTGGTTTGTTTATTTTACAAAGATTGAGCTGGAATCTTTACTGGACTGGTAATCCAGAGGCCTGGACTAAAATCCAGAGTCATGAGTTCAAATCCCGCCGCGGCAGCTGGCGAATTTAAATTCAATTAATTAATTAAATTCAATTAATTGAATAAAAAAAATGTGGAATTAAAATACTAGTATCAGTAATGATGGCCATGAAACTACCGGATTGTCGTAAAAACCCATCTGGTTCACTAATGTCCTTTAGGGAAGGAAACCTGCCGTCCTGACCCGGTCTGGCCTAAATGTGACTCCAGACCCACAGCAATGTGGTTGATTCTTAATCACCCTCTGAAATGGCCTAGCAAGCCACTCAGTTGTAAAATCTCGCTACGAAAAGTCATAATAAGAATAAAACCGGATGGACCACCCGGCATCGGACCACTAGGCACCGGACACGACAAAGGCAAACCAAGCCCAGTCGACCCTGCAAGGTTCTCCTTACTAACATCTGGGGACTTGTGCCAAAATTGGGAGAGCTGTCCCACAGACTAGTCAAGCAACAGCCTGACATATCATACTCACAGAATCATACCTTTCAGCCAACATCCCAGACTCTTCCATCACCATCCCTTGGTATGTCCTGTCCCACCGGCAGGACAGACCCACCAGAGATGGCGGTACAGTGATATACAGTCAGGAGGGAGTGGCCCTGGGAGTCCTCAACATTGAATCTGGACCCCATGAAATCTCATGGCATCAGGTCAAACATGGGCAAGGAAACCTCCTGCTGGTTACCACCTACCGCCCTCCCTCAGCTGATGAATCAGTCCTCCTCCATGTTGAGCACCACTTGGAGGAAGCACTGAGGGTAGCAAGGGCACAAAATGTACTCTGGGTGGGGGACTTCAATGTCCATCACCAAGAGTTGCTCGGTAGCACCACTACTGACCGAGCTGGCCGAGTCCTGAAGGACATAGCTGCGAGACTGGGCCTGCAGCAGGTGGTGAGCGAACCAACACGAGGGAAAAACTTACTTGACCTCGTCCTCACCAATCCACCTGTCGCAAATGCATCTGTCCATGACAGTATTGGTAGGAGTGACCACCGCCCAGTCCTCGTGGAGATGAAGTCCCGTCTTCGCACTGAGGACACCATCCAACGTGTTGTGTGGCAATAACACCGTGCTGAATGGGATAGATTCAGAACAGATCTAGCAGCTCAAAACTGGGCATCCATGAGGCGCTGTGGGCCATCAGCAGCAGCAGAATTCTATTCCAGCACAATCTGTAACCTCATGGCCCGGCATATTCCTCACTCTACCATTACAAACAAGCCAGGGGATCAACCCTGGTTCAATGAGGAGTGCAGAAGAGCATGCCAGGAGCAGCACCAGGCGTACCTAAAAATGAGGTGCCAACCTGGTGAAGCTACAACTCAGGACTACATGCATGCTAAACGGCGGAAGCAACATGCTATAGACAGAGCTAAGCGATTCCACAACCAACGGATCAGATCAAAGCTCTGCAGTCCTGCCACATCCAGTCGTGAATGGTGGTGGACAATTAAACAGCTAACGGGAGGAGGAGGCTCTGTAAACATCCCCATCCTCAATGATGGCTGAGTCCAGCACGTGAGTGCAAAAGACAAGGCTGAAGTGTTTGCAACCATCTTCAGCCAGAAGTGCAGAGTGGATGATCCATCTCAGCCTCCTCCCGATATCCCGACCATCACAGAAGCCAGTCTTCAGCCAATTCGATTCACTCCACGTGATATCAAGAAACGGCTGAGTGCACTGGATACAGCAAAGGCTATGGGCCCCGACAACATCCCAGCTGTAGTGCTGAAGTATTGTGCTCCAGAACTAGCTGCGCCTCTAGCCAAGCTGTTCCAGTACCGCTACAACACTGGCATCTACCCGACAGTGTGGAAAATTGCCCAGGTATGTCCTGTCCACAAAAAGCAGGACAAATCCAATCCGGCCAATTATCGCCCCATCAGTCTACTCTCAATCATCGGCAAAGTGATGGAAGGTGTCGTCGACAGTGCTATCAAGCGGCACTTACTCACCAATAACCTACTCACCGATGCTCAGTTTGGGTTCAGCCAGGACCACTCGGCTCTCGACCTCATTACAGCCTTGTTCCAAACATGGACAAAAGAGCTGAATTCCAGAGGTGAGGTGAGAGTGACTGCCCTTGACATCAAGGCAGCATTTGACCGAGTGTGGCACCAAGGAGCCCAAGTAAAATTGAAATCAATGGGAATCAGGGGGAAAGCTCTTGAGTGGCTGGAGTCATACCTTGCACAGAGGAAGATGGTAGTGGTTGTTGGAGGCCAATCATCTCAGCCCCAGGACATTGCTGCAGGAGTTCCTCAGGGCAGTGTCCTAGGCCCAACCATCTTCAGCTGCTTCATCAATGACATTCCCTCCATCATAAGGTCAGAAATGGGGATGTTCGCTGATGACTGCACGGTGTTCAGTTCCATTCGCAACCCCTCAAGTAATGAAGCAGTCCGAGCCCGCATGCAGCAAGACCTGGACAACATCCAGGCTTGGGCTCATAAGTGGCAAGTAACATTCGCGCCAGATAAGTGCCAGGCAATGACCATCTCCAACAAGAGAGAGTCTAACCACCTAACCTTGACATTCAACGGCATTACCATCGCCGAATCCCCCACCATCAACATCCTGGGGGTTACTATTGACCAGAAACTTAACTGGACCAGCCATATAAATACTTTGGCTACGAGAGCAGGTCAGAGGCTGGGTATTCTGCGGCGAGTGACTCACCTCCTGACTCCCCAAAGCCTTTCTACCATCTACAAGGCACAAGTCAGGAGTGTGATGGAATACTCTCCACTTGCTTGGATGAGTGCAGCTCCAACAACACTCAAGAAGCTCGACACCATCCAAGATAAAGCAGCCCGCTTGATTGGCACCCCATCCACCACCCTAAACATTCACTCCCTTCACCACCATCGCACAGTGGCTGCAGTGTGTACCATCCACAGGATACACTGCAGCAACTCGCCAAGGCTTCTTCGACAGCACCTCCCAAACCCGCAACCTCTACCTCCTAGAAGGACAAAGGCAGCAGGCACATGGGAACAACACCACCTGCACGTTCCCCTCCAAGTCACACACCATCCCGACTTGGAAATATATCGCCGTTCCTTCATTGTCACTGGGTCAAAATCCTGGAACTCCCTTCCTAACAGCACTGTGGGAGAACCGTCACCACACGGACTGCAGCGGTTCAAGAAGGTGGCTCACCACCACCTTCTCGAGGGCAATTAGGGATGGGCAATAAATGCTGGCCTCGCCAGCGACGCCCAAATCCCGTGAACGAATAAAAAGAAATCTGTCCCATTACAAAATGGGGCTTTATTCCCGCCCGTTTAATAGCGTACGGGGAATGATGCCGAATTTTAACCGGATTGTAAAAGATTCTCGAAGATGTGATGGGAAATATGCAATAACAGAGAAAAAGGAGAGAGATTTTTAAATCTTTGCCTTATGGTGACATTATTTACTAAATCCGCTTCTGGAGTCACTAATATATTGGCGGGCTTTTCAAATTTCAAAAAACGTTTCAGGTCTGATAATTGGGGCCGGGATTTCTGTCCTTTTCTGATTGCTGATTATTGATTGGTGAATAAAACCACCCTCTGATTAGTTTAACGAACAGTCCAATGAGATTGAGAACAGATGGACCAATCACAATTGCCCCACTGTAATCCTCCAGAAGGTATAAGAAGGGCGAGTGTGGGAGGATTTCTTCAATCTTTGTTTTTTTTTATTCATTCATGGGATGTGGGCGTTGCTGGCGACGCCAGCATTTATTGCCCATCGCTAATTGCCCTTGAGAAGGTGGTGGTGAACTGCCTTCTGGAACCGCTGTAGTCCGTGTGGTGAAGGTTCTCCCACAGTGCCGTTAGGAAGGGAGTTCCAGGACTTTAACCCAGTGACTATGAAGGAACGGCGATATATTTCCAAGTTAGGACGGTGTGTGACTTGGAGGGGAACGTGCAGGTGGTATTGTTCCCATGTGCCTGCTGTGGTAGAGGTCGTGGGCCTGGGAGGTGCTGTTGAAGAAGCCTTGGCGAGTTGCTGCAGTGCATCCTGTGGATCGTACACACTGCAGCCACAGTGCACTGGTGGTGGAGGGAGTGAATGTTTAGGGTGGTGGATGGGGTGCCAATCAAGCGGGCTGCTTTATCTTGAATGGTGTCGAGCTTCTTGAGTGTTGTTGGCGCTGCACTCATCCAGGCAAGTGGAGAGTATTCCATCACATTCCTGACTTATGCCTTGTAGATTGTGGAAAGGCTTTGGGGAGTCAGCAGGTGAGTCACTCACCACAGAATACCCAGCCTCTGACCTGGTCTTGTAGCCACAGTATTTATGTGGCTGGTCCAGTTAAGTTTCTGGTCAATGGTGAACCCCAGGATGTTGATGGTGGGTGAGTCGGTGATGGTAATGCCATTGAATGTCAAGGGGAGGTGGTTAGACTCTGTCTTGTTGGAGATGGTCATTGCCTGGCACATGTCTGGTACAAATTTTACTTGCCACTTATCAGCGCAAGCCTGGATGTTGCCCAGGTCTTGCTGCACGCGGGCACGGACTATTTCATTGCCTGAAGGATTGCAAATGGAACTGAACACTGTACAATCATCAATGAACATCTCCATTTCTGACCTTAAGATGGAGGGAAGGTCATTGATAAAGCAGCTGAAGATGGTTGGGCCTCGGACACTGCCCTGAGGAACTCCTGCACAATGTCCTGAGGCTGAGATGATTGGCCTCCATCAACCACTACCATCTTCCTTTGTACTAGGTATGACTCCAGCCACTAGAGATTTTTCCCTCTGATTCACATTGACTTCAATTTTACTAGGGCTCCTTGGTGCCACACTCGTTCAAATGCTGCCTTGATGTTCTTTGTGAAAGTGTTTGTGAGATTGTGGAAATGTCTGGAAGAGGAAAATCCGGCGGTAAAGTTCGGGCCAAGGTCAAGTCTCGCTCATCCCGGGCCGGACTGCAGTTCCCTGTGGGCCGTGTTCACAGGCTCCTGCGAAGGGGGAATTACGCTATACGTGTGGGTGCCGGAGCCCCGGTCTACCTGGCCGCTGTGCTCGAGTATCTGACGGCTGAAATCCTCGAGCTGGCCGGCAACACGGCCCAGGACAACAAGAAGTCCCGCATCATCCCCCGACACCTGCAGCTGGCCGTCCGCAACGACGAGGAGCTCAACAAGCTGCCGGGAGGGGTGACCATCGCTCAGGGCGGGGTGCTGCCTAATATCCAGGCCGTGCTGCTGCCGAAGAAAACCAGCACTGAGCGCTCCAAGAGCAATCAAAGCCATGGCTGATCTGATTTTTACCCCAAGTCCACTTTCCCGCCTTTTACCCACATGCATTGACCCCATTGCTGATCAAAAATTTGTCTAACTCAGCCTTGAATGTATTCAATGACTCAGCCTCCACAGCTTTTTGGGGTAAAGAATTCCAAAGATTCACGACCCTCTGGGAGAAGAAATTTCTCCTCATTTCCGTCTTAAACGTCTTATTCTGAGACTATGTCCCCTAATTTTAGATTCCCCCATGAGGGGTAACATCCTCTCAGCATCCACCTTATCGAGTACCCTCAGTATCTTGTATGTTTCAACAAGATCTCCTCTCATTCTTCCAAACTCAATGAGTATAGACCCAACCTGTTCAATCGTTCCTCATAAGAAAACCCTTCCATACCCAGAATCAACCTAGTGAACCTTCTCTGAACTGTCTCCAATGCAAGTATGTCCTTCCTTAAATAAGGGCACCAGAACTGTACGCAGTACTCCAGGTGTGATTGATCCAAATCGGTCTGTTACAGTACTCGCTTCCGGACCCTAGATGTCGCCAATCTCCACTAGGTTGAAATTTGCAGCTTGTGTCGGAAATGAGACAAAATAATCATAATTGTGAGTAAACTGGGCGGGTGGGAGACAGAAACACCAGGGACGTTTGATCATCGTCTACAAGATGCTTTCTGTTGTGTTCTGGCCATTGTTGTAAGTGTTATTTACAGTCACATCATCGGATAACACTTACTCGGTCTGTCTTCTGTAACTCAGATTTGTATAACAGAAGCTGATTGATGTGTTGATTATTGTGTTAGCGTTTGCTGAATCAGTGTGAGTGAAATTTTTCTGTTATTGTATGTGTGAGGGATTTAATCTGTCGCTGTCAGCCTGTTCCTGTGTCAGTTACTAGTACCGAAGTGAATGTGACACTAGTGTTTTCCGCTGCTTCTCATTCTAGCGCTGAGTGATAGAGCAAGACACACTTTAAAAGGAGTTCTCGGGCTTTTATGTCTCATGGAATACAAGTTTTAAGCATCAGCCTTGGGGTCTATTATTGCGAGTTACAGTGAAACAGCCTCTGTCAGTACAGCTGGAGAGGGACAATAAACTGAAACTTCATTTAATCCGATTCCGCTTTATATCCAGCATGGGTTTTAAATCCCAACCAATTGCGGCTCACCCTCAGTGCTGGATTCAAATGACTGGAGTTAGTTAATCGCACTGTCATTACTTCAGAAATCAATGATAGAACGGCCAGTGTCCATCAAACTCTACGGTCTTGCAGCTAAAAGCCGTTCGATCTTACTCTGTGATTGAGTGTTTCATTCTGATTAAATTAATCTGGGACTGTCGTGTGAGGTGATGAATTTTGGTAGATCGAATCGGGCCAGGACCTACTCCGTTAATGGTAGGGCATTGGGGAGAGTTATAGAACAAAGAGATCGAGGAGTACAGGTTCATAGCTCCTTGAAAGTGGAGTCACAGGTGGATAGGGTGGTGAAGAAGGCATTCAGCATGCTTGGTTTCATTGGTCAGAACATTGAATACAGGAGTTGGAACATTAGTTGGGCCACACTTGGAATACTGTGTACAGTTCTGGTCACCCTGTTATAGAAAGGATATTATTAAACTAGAAAGAGTGCAGAAAAGATTTACTAGGATGCTACCAGGACTTGATGGTTTGACTTATAGGGAGAGGTTGGATAGACTGAGACTTTTTTCCTGGAGAGTAGGAGGTTTAGGGGTGATCTTATAGAAGTCTATAAAATAATGAGGGGCATAGATAAGGTAGATAGTCAAAATCTTTTCCCAAAGGTAGGGGAGTCTATAACGAGAAGGCATAGATTTAAGGTGAGAGGGGAGAGATACAAAAGGGTCCAGAGGGACAATTTTTTCACTCAAAGGGTGGTGAGTTTCTGGAACGAGCTGCCAGAGGCAGTCGTGGAGGCGGGTACAATTTGTCTTTTAAAAAGCATTTGGACAGTTACATGGGTAAGATGGGTATAGAGGGATATGGGCCAAGTGCAGGCAACTGGGACTAGCTTAGTGGTATAAACTGGGCGACATGGACATGTTGGGCCGAAGGGCCTGTTTCCATGTTGTAAACTTCTATGTTGTGTCTGATATTAATCCTGCACGGTCCCTGCAAATACACCGACTCCCACTTTCCTCCCACGTTTCTCCAGGATTGGTTTGAGAAATCCTCCCTCCAGTTTCGGAGTCACACGTTACTTTATCAGTAAAGGGGCCAAGAATGAGCAGAACCCATTGGCTCATTTCACAGCCGCCCACTTTATCCACGAAAGACTCTTTACCATCAAAAGATACCGAGAGAAACAGCAGGGATGGAAACATCTAGTTTAATAGTTAGAGATTGTAAAGTCAGTCTGGATTCCAGCGTTAGGCACTGGTGGGATTCCATGCGTTTTATAATCCGGGACCTGTTCCTGGGTCAGAAATGAGTTCCCCATTCTCTCCAGTAGCACCGACTCCCTCTGCTGCCCTCGGTGTTTATAGGATCGGTTCAGCCGGGATCAGAGCAATTTCAAAAAGCTCGCCAGACAACAAACCAACTGTTAAAGGTAATGTCCGCATTGATCCGATAAAGGGAACGACCCCCTTCATATCAAAGTTCATCAATTCTCTTTAACTAGTTTGTCCCCGTTTCCCCTTCTCCTACAGTCGGGGTTTAAATTGATTTAATCATTATTCACCAGTACGATTTTTACTTGATCTCTAAGTGTATTCTCTCGGTGCAGAATTGGTTGGAAGGAGATTTCTGAGCCGCAATGAGCCGCATTCCCATTTCTGGTTACTAATTCAATGCTTCTATTTCTACATGTCAAATAAAACTCTTGAGAAAATTAAGACCATTGGCCTTTCGCACCCTGAGCTGAAGAATCTTACACCTCCCATCCATTAACAGTCCTGAACCGTGTCTCTACTGTTCCTGCAACCCTCCAATAAAGTACTTCCAAACACTGACCAACACTAAGGTACATTTCAGCCGTGGCTCAGTGGATAGCATTCTCGCCTCTGAGTCAGAAAGTGGGTCCAATGCCCCATTTCGGAAACTACAGCCCATAATCTAGGCTGACACTTGCAGTACTGAGGGAATGCTGCACTCTCGGAGGTGCCATATTTAGGACAAAATATTTACCTGAAGCCCCACTCCGGTGGATATAAAAGATCGAATGGCACTATTTTGAAGAACACAGGAACATAGGAACAGGAGTAGGCCATTCAGCCCCTCGTGCCTGCTCGGCCATTTGATAAGATCATGGCTGATCTGTGATCTAACTCCATACACCCGCCTTTGGCCCATATCCCTTAATACCTTTGATTGCCAAAAAGCTATCTATCTCAGATTTAAATTTAGCAATTGAGCTAGTATCAATTGCCGTTTGTGGAAGAGAGTTCCAAACTTCTACCACCCTTTGTGTGTAGAAATGTTTTCTAATCTCGCTCCTGAAAGGTCTGGCTCTAATTTTTAGACTGTGCCCCCTACTCCTAGAATCCCCAACCAGCGGAAATAGTTTCTCTCTATCCATCCTATCCATTCCCCTTAATATCTTATAAACTTCGATCAGATCACCCCTTAACCTTCGAAACTCCAGAGAATACAACCCCAATTTGTGTAATCTCTCCTCGTAACTTAACCCTTTAAGTCCGGGTATCATTCTAGTAAACCTACGCTGCACTCCCTCCAAGGCCAATATGTCCTTCCGAAGGTGCGGTGCCCAGAACTGCTCAAAGTACTCCAGGTGCGGTCTAACCATGGTTTTGTATAGCTGCAGCATAACTTCTGCCCCCTTGTACTCTAGTCCTCTGGATATAAAGGCCAGCATTCCATTAGCCTTATTGATGATTTTCTGCACCTGTTCATGAAAATTCAATGATCTATGTACCTGAACTCATAAGTCCCTTTGGACATCCACTGTTCTTAACTTTTTACCATTTAGAAAGAGCAAGGGAGTTCTACCTGGTGTCTTGGGCCGGTATTTATCCCTGAAACAACACCAGTAAAGCTTGATCTCCTTGTTGTTTGTGGGATCTTGCTGTGTGCAAATTGGCTGCCACGTTTCCTACATTACAACAGCGACTATACGTCATTGGCTGAAAAGTGCTTTGGGATAACCTGAGGTCGTGAAAGGCGCGATAGAAATGCAAATCTTTCTGTTTCTTTATTAGTTAAAATACATCCACTGAGCAATACAAAGTTAGAATTGCTAACAGTTTAACATTTTAATGATTGTACAAATACCATGAACCAACATCATCACCCGTGTGTCAACCCATACTGCCTTGTTAAGAGATCTCTTTGCAACTATAGTGCTCCTCCAAGGTGTTCCTCTCCCGCCCTCGCCCCCCGCCGTGGCTTCAGCGTGGAGGTGTGGAAAGGACCACGGTGGCTTAGTCAGGGCTCTTGAAGTGCTCATTGTCGGAGACCGAAGGGACCTGACTTAAATTGCAGCATTTCTGCTGCCGCGGGGGCAGTCTGGTCTAGCTGGCTTCCTGGCTCCGAGGCCAGTCTGGTCTAGCTGGCTTCATGGCCCCGGGGCAGACTGGTCCAGACGACTTCTTGGCCCCTGGGCAGAGTGGTCTATTCAGCTTCCTCTCACCGGGGCAGACTGGTCTAGCCGCTCCCTGCCCCCTGGGCAGTCTGGTCTCGCTGGTTTCCTGGCCCTGGGTCAGACTGATCTAGCTGACTTCTTGGCCCCAGGGAAGATTGATCTAGCCGCATTCCTGGCTTCGGGCAGTCGGGTCTTGCTGGCTTCCTGGCCCCAGAGCAGTCGGAGTTCGAGGAGTTTCTCAAGGGCAACTAGGGATGGGCAATAAATGCTGGCCTTGCCAGCGAGGTCCACATCCCATGAACGAATAAAAAAAAGGTGACGACAGAGCAGATGTGTTGTCATCCTGAGACAGGCCAACATATTCCACTCCCGCTGTGTCATTGCCACGTGGCCGTGACTCAGCACTGTCACTGAGCTGTGGGAGAGCAGACTGAAGCCCCAATCAATACGCCCTCTCAGCCTTTCCAAACCGGGTGAGATGGTATTCGCTAGCGCCAGAATGCCACCGATTTGAACCTCGATCAATGATGCCAGTGCTGGTGCCACAGGCTCCTGAACAGACGGCCTGATTGCAGCTTCCATAGTGCTGCCCACACGCTCCATGGTAGACTGCAGAGTGGTGAGGCCTTGCGGCAGAACGCCCCACAATATGGAAGCGGACTCCTCCACCCTCCCAGACAGGGTGAGGCAGCTCCTAGACAGGCTGTCTAATGCCTCGAGCAATTGATGATGCACATGGGAAATCTTTCTTTTGAAGGCTGGGCCGTTGAAATCTCCATCTTTGTCCTCTTCCGCACAGCTAGAATCTGAGCTGGCCCTTTGGTCATCCGTCTCCCGCACTGACCTTTCCACAATGGTCAGCTCCTGCTCACTATTTGTGAATGATTCTCCCTGTGTAGATCCTTCTAACTGACCATCTTTCCCACCGGACTTGCTGATTCCTGCGCTGGTTTATTGGAAATATGGTGATGGTGCATCGTCTGTAGGGTGGCCTCCCTCCAAATCTTGCATAGCGGGGCCCAAGTAATGAGATAGACCTGGAAAAAAGGGAGAAGGGCAATGGTCAGCGAGTACTGGGACGGTTAGGTAGTAGCAATCGAGTGGCAGCATAGTGCAGCTCCAGGGTGCCACACTGCCTGTGTGAGTGCTTAAAGAGAGAAGGTAAGAGAAATAGGCCTCCACCCTGTTGTACTTGGCCTCGAGCCATGTCATTCTCCATTCTTCTCCTGCAGACTACCCAAATGATGTCCAGGGCATCCTGCTCCATCTGGGTGAGGTCTTGAAAGCAGGTCTTCTTCCATGGTTTGTGTGCCAACTTGTCCCGCAGAAAAAGTGGGAGTGAGCTGTGTGTAGTTGTTGTAATGGGAATGTGCAGATGGAGTGAGGCAGCTCCATATAATGAAAGGAAAAAATAACGCCTTTTACTATCTCAAGACATCCCAAAGAGCTTCAGAGCAAACAAAGTGCTTTCTAACTGTAGTTAATGTTGTAATGCCAGAATCTATTATTAAGGACGCAGTAACAGGGCACTTAGAAAATCATAATATGATTAGGCTGAGTCAACACGGTTTTATGAAAGGGAAATTGTGTTTGAAAATCTATTCGAGTTTTTTGAGGGTGTAACTAGCAGGGTAGATAAGGGGGAACCAGTAGATATAGTATATTTGGATTTTCAAAAGGCTTTGGATAAGGTGTCACACAATAGGTTGTTAAACAAGATTAGGGCTCATGGGATTATGGGTAATATATTAGCATTGATTGAGGATTAGTTAATGGATAGAATAGAGAGCAAGAATAAATGGGTCATTTTTGGGTTGGCAGGTTGTAACTATTGGGACGTTGCAGGCATTCAAGGTTGGGCCTCAACTATTTACAATCTATATTAATGACTTAGATGAAGGGACCAAATGTGATGTGTCCAAGTTTGCTGGTGATACAATGCCATGTGGGAAAGTAAGCTGTGAGGAGGACACAAAGAGTCTGCAATTAAATTTTGACAGGTTTTTTTTATTCATTCATGGGATGTGGGCGTCACTAGCAATGCCAGCATTTATTGTCCATCCCTAACTGCCCTTGAGAAGGGGGTGGTGAGCCGCCTTCTTGAACCACTGCAGTCCGTGTGGTGAAGGTTCTCCCATAGTGCTGTTAGGTAGGGAGTTCCAGGATTTTGACCCAGCGACTATGAAGGAATGGGATATATTACTAAGTCAGGATGGTGTGTGACTTGGAGGGGAAGGTGGTGTTCTTCCCCTGTGCCTGCTGCTCCTGTCCTTATAGGTGGTAGAGGTCGCGGGTTTGGGAGATGCTGTCGAAGAAGCCTTGGCGAGTTGCCTCTGTGCATCCTGTGGATGGTACACGCTGCAACCACAGTGGGCCAGTGGTAAAGGAAGTGAATGTTTAGGGTGGTGGATGTGGTGCCAATCAAGCGGGCTGCTTTGGCCTGGATGGTGTCGAGCTTCTTGAGTGTTGTTGGAGCTGCACTCATCCAGGCAAGTGGAGAGTATTCCATCACACTCCTGACTTGTGCCTTGTAGATGTTGGAAAGGCTTTGGGGAGTCAGGAGGTGAGTCACTCACCACAGAACACTCAGCTTCTGACCTGCTCTTTTCTAAAATTTGTTCATGGGATGTGGGCTTCGCTGGCGAGGCCGGCATTTATTACCCATCCCTAATTGCCCTTGAGAAGGTGGTGGTGAGCCGTCTTCTTGAACCGCTGCAGTTCGTGTGGTGAAGGTTCTCCCGCCGTGCTGTTAGGAAGGGAGTTCCAGGATTTTGACCCAGTGACAATGAAGGAACAGCGATATATTTCCAAGTCGGGATGGTGTGTGACTTGGATGGGAACGTGCAGGTGGTGTTGTTCCCATGTGCCTGCTGCTCTTGTCCTTCTAGGTGGTAGAGGTCGCGGGTTTGGGAGGTGCTGTCGAAGAAGCCTTGGCGAGTTGCTGCAGTGCATCCTGTGGATGGTACACACTGCAGCAACAGTGCGCCGGTGGTGAAGGGAGTGAATGTTTAGGGTGGTGGATGTGGTGCCAATCAAGCGGGCTGCTTTGTCCTGGATGGTGTCGAGCTTCTTGAGTGTTGTTGGAGCTGCACTCATCCAAGCAAGTGGAGAGTATTCCATCACACCCCTGACTTGAGCCTTGTAGATGGTGGAAAGGCTTTCGGGAGTCAGGAGATGAGTCACTCGCCGCAGAATACCCAGCCTCTGACCTGCTCTTGTAGCCACAGTATTTATATGGTTGGTCCAGTTAAGTTTCTGGTCAATGGTTACCCCCAGGATGTTGATGATGGGGGATTCGGCGATGGTAATGCTGTTGAATGTCAAGGGGAGGTGGTTAGACGCTCTCTTGTTGGAGATGGTCATTGCCTGGCATTTGTCTGGCATGAATGTTACTAGCCACTTATCGGCCCAAGCTTGGATGTTGTCCAGGTCTTGCTGCATGCGGGCTCAGACTGCTTCATTATTTGAGGGGTTGCGAATGGAACTGAACACTGTGCAATCATCAGCGAACATCCCCATTTCTGACCTTATGATGGAGGGAAGGTCATTGATGAAGCAGCTGAAGATGGTTGGTCCTAGGACACTGCCCTGAGGAACTCCTGTAGCAATGTCCTGGGGCTGAGTTGATTGGCCTCCCACAACCACTACCATCTTCCTTTGTGCTAGGTATGATTCCAGCCACTCAAGAGTTTTGCTCCTGATTTCCATTGACTTCAATTTTACTAGGGCTCCTTGGTGCCACACTCAGTCAAATGCTGCCTTGATGTCAATGGCAGTCACTCTCACCTCATCTCTGGAATTCAGCTCTTTTGTCCATGTTTGGACCAAGGCTGTAATGAGTTCTGGAGCCGAGTGGTCCTGGTGGAACCCAAACTGAGCATTGGTGAGCAGGTTATTGGTGAGTAAGTGCTGCTTGATAGCACTGTCGATGACACCTTCCATCAGCTTTGTTGATGATTGAGATTGGACTGATGGGGCGGTGATTGACCAGATTGGACTTGCCCTGCTTTTTGTGGACAGGACATACCTGGGCAATTTTCCACATTGTCGGGAAGATGCCAGCATTGTAGCTGCACTGGAGCATTTTTTCTAGTCTTCAGCACTACAGCTGGGATGTTGTCGGGGCCCATAGCCTTTTCCGTATTCAGTGCACTCAGCCGTTTCTTGATATCACGTGGAGTGAATCGAATTGGCTGAAGACTGGC
Organism: Heptranchias perlo; assembly: GCF_035084215.1. NCBI lineage: Eukaryota > Metazoa > Chordata > Chondrichthyes > Hexanchiformes > Hexanchidae > Heptranchias > Heptranchias perlo. The sequence goes on along the minus strand of NC_090326.1, from coordinate 5,934,816 downwards.
TTCTGTGATGGTGGGGATACCAGGAGGAGGCTGAGATGGATCATCCACTCAGCACTTCTGGCTGAAGATGGTTGCAAACACTTCAACCTTGTCTTTTGCACTCACGTGCTGGACTCCGCCATCATTGAGAATGTTTCAGAGCCTCCTCCTCCCATTAGTTATTTAATTGTCCACCACCATTCATGACTGCAGAGCTTTGATCTGATCCGTTATTTGTGGAATTGCTTAGCTCTTTCCATAGCACGTTGCTTCCGCTGTTTAGCATGCATGTCGTCCTGTGTTGTAGCTTTGCCAGTTTTGCACCGCATTTTTAGGTACACCTGGTGTTGCTCCTGGCATGCTCTTCTACACTCCTCATTGAGCCAGGGTTGATCCCCTCGCTTGCTGGTAATGGTAGAATGAGGAATATGCCGGGCCATGAGGTTACAGATTGTGCAGGTACACAATTCTGTTGCTGCTGATCGCCCACAGCGCCTCATGGATGCCCAGTTTTGAGCTGCGAGATCTGTTCTGAATCTATCCCATTTAGCATGGTGGTAGTGCCACACAACATGTTGGATGGTGTCTTCAGTGCAAAGGCAGGACTTCGTCTCCACGAGGACTGTGCTGTGGTCACTCCTACCAATACTATCATGAACAGATGCATTTGCGACAGGTAGATTGATGAGGACGAGGATCAAGTCGTTTTTTCTCTCGTGTTGATTTGCTGACCACCTGCCGCAGGGCCCAGTCTGGCATCTCTGTCCTTCAGGACTCGGCCAGCTCGTTCAGTAGTGGTCCTACCAAACCACTATTGGTGATGGATATTGACGTCCCCCACCCAGAGGGCATCCTGTGCCCTTACTTCAGTGCTTCCTTCAAGTGGTGCTCAACATGGAGGAGGACTGATTCATGACTGAGGGAGGACAGTTGGTGGTAATCAGCAGGAAGGTTCCCTTGTCCATGTTTGATCTGATGCCATGAGATTTCATGGGGTCCAGAATCAATGTTGAGGACTCCCAGGGCCACTCCCTCCTGACTGTATATCACTGTACCACCACCTCTGGTTGGTCTGGACTGCCGGTGGGACAGGACATACCCAGGGATGGTGATGGAAGAGTCTGGGACGTTGGCTGAAAGGTATGATTCTGTGAGTATGGCTATGTCAGGCTGTTGCTTGACTAGTCTGTGGGACAACTCTCCCAATTTTAGCATAAATCCCCAGAGGAGGATCGACTGGGCTTGGTTTGCCTTTGTCGTGTCCGGTGCCTAGTGGTCCATCTGGTTTTATTCTCATTCTGACTTTTTTGTGAAGTGAGATTGTGCAACTGAGTGGCTTGCTAGGCCATTTCAGAGATTGATTAAGAATTAATCACTTTGCTGTGGGCCCTGAATCACATATAAACCAGACTGGGTAAGGACGGCAGGTTTCCTTCCCTAGTGAACCAGATGTTTATTTACAACAATCCGGTAGTTTCATGGTCACCATGACCAATAGTAGTTTTTTTTTAATTCCAGATTTTATTTAATTAATTGAATTTAAATTCCCCAGCTGCCGTGTGGTGGGGATTTGTGCTTGTAACTCCAGATTATTAGTCCAGGTCGCTGGATTACTAGTCCAGTAACATAACCACTATGCTGTCGCTATGTTACGTGAGCAGGCAAGAATGTGGTAGATGGGGTATAATGTGGGAAATGTGAGTTTATTCACTTTGGTAGGAAAAATAGAACAACAGAATATTTTTTAAATGGTGAGAAACTATTGGTGGTCAGTGGGATTTGGGTGTCCTTATACATGAAACACAAAATGTTAATATGCAGGTACAACAAGCAATTCGGAAGGAAAATGGCATGCTGGCCTTTATTTCAAGGGGATTGGAGAACAAGAATAAGGAAGTCTCGTTGCAATTGTCCAGGGCTTTGTTGTGACCTCACCTGGAATACTGTGTACAGTTTTCGTTTCCTTATCTAAGGAAGGATATACTTGCCTGAGAGGTGTTGCAACGAAGGTTCACTAGATTAATTCCTGGGATGAGAGGGTTGTCCTATGAGGAACGATTGAGTAGAATAGGGCTTTACTCTCTGGAGTTTAGAAGAATGAGTGATGACTTAATTGAAACATATAAGATTCTAAGAGGGCTTGAGTGGGTAAATGCTGAGAGGATGTTTCCCCTGGCTGGAGAGTCTAGAACTAGGGGGCATAGTCTCAGGATAAGGGGTTGGCCATTTAAGACTGAGATGAGGAGGAATTTCTTCACTCAGAGGGTTGTGAATCTTTGGAATTCTTTACCCAGAGGGCTGTGGATGCTGAGTAGTTGAATATATTCAAGGCTGAGATCGATAGAATTTTGAACTCTCAGGGAATCATGGGATATGGGGATCTGGTGGGAAAGTGGGGTCGAGGTCGAAGATAAGCCATGATCTGCTTGAATGACGGAGCAGGATCGAGGGACCATATGGCCTACTCCTGCTCCTATTTCTTTTGTTCTTATGTAGGAAACGAGGCAGCCAATTTTCACCCAGCAAGCTTCCACTATGTTTTAGTGGTGTTGGTTGATGGATAAATATTGGCCAGGATGCTGGGGAGAAAAAACTGCTCTTCTTCGAAATAGTGTCTTGGGATCATTTACGTCAACCTGAGAGGACAGATGGGGGCTCGATTTAATGTCTCATCCAGAAGACAGCTCCTCCGACAGTCCAGCACTCCCTCAGCACTGCACTGGGAGCGTCAGCCTAGATTTTATGCTCTAGTCCCTGGAGAAACTTTAGTTACGTGGCAGACCAAGAACACTGGGGTTCTTCTCCTCAGAGCCGAGAAGGTTGAGGTGAGACTTGCTTGGATACCAGGGATGAGGGACTTCAGTTATATGGAGAGACCAGAGAAGCTGGGATTGTTCTCCTTAGAGCAGGGACGATTAAGAGAAGATTTAATAGAGGTGTTCAAAATTATGAGGGGATTTGATAGAGTAAATAAGGATAAAATGTTTCCCCTGCTCGTCTCCCAATAGTGCTGTGGGATCTTTTACATCCACTGGAGAGGGCAGATGGAGAACAGGGTTCAATGTCTCATCCGAAAGCTGGCACCTCGGACAGTGCAGCGGTCCCTCAGTACTGGCAGCCTGAGTCACAGCCCAGACGTAGTACGACTTTATACTCACCCTTGCAGTCCGAGTGAGGTCGTTGAACTTCTTGCGACACTGCACTCCTGTCCTGAGAACCTCACTCCCGGCATTCACATTGAGAGCCACCTCCTTCCAGGCCTGGCGTAGTGTCTGCCTGGGCATCTTCCTCCCATCCGAGGGGAAAAAGACCTCCTTACGGGACCTTACCTGCTCCACCAAAACCTCCACTGCTGCATCACTGAATCGCGGAGCTTTTGGTTCTGACATTCCTCTGGGCCAAATGCTGAAATCGCCGTCCAAAAAAAAGTGCCTCGGTGGAAAGGACAAGAGCGCCGTTTAACAGCGCCGGGCTCGCCGGAAATCCCGGCCGCCGGAAATTGCCGGCCGAACAACTCGGCGAGCCGCCCGTCAATGTTGCACACACGTGGGAAACCCACCAATCTGATTCAAAGACCAGAAAAGTGTTTCGGGCCAAATCAAAGACTCTTCTGATCCTCCCGCCCGAGATCCGCCCGCAGTGAAAATGCCCCCTCAGTCTGACCGCAAACGGTGGCGTTAGATTGGAGCGGAGGCACCGAGAAATACGAGGAATGTTTGAAATGAAACCACCAGCCATTATTTAATATAAAATTAATCGTTTTAATATTTACAGTTCATCAATCAACACAAGCTGATTCATTGTTACTTGAATAGTTGCTAAATACATTATACAGCGTGTGGGATTCATTTTGTAACTGTAAGTCTCTGGTATTTAATGTGAGTGTGGTGTTCATTCTGTATCTGCCAGTTCCTGCTGCTGCGTGTCAGTGTGGAATCACACGGACTGCAGCGGTTCAAGAAGGCGGCTCACCACCACCTTCTAAAGGGCAATTAGGGATGGGCAATAAATGCTGGCCTCGCCAGCGACGCCCACATCCCATGAGCGAATAATAACAAAAATCTGCACCTGTCAGTCTCTGGTACTATGTGTGATTGTGAGATTCATTCTGTATCTGTCAGTCTCTGTAAGTTTGGGATTCATTCTACTGCTGTCAGTCTCCAGTACTATATATGAGTGTGAGATTGATTCTGCATCGGTTGGTCTCTGGTACCGTGTGTGAGTGTGAGATTAATTATGTATCTGTCTGTTTCTGGTACTGTGTGTGAGGGATTCATTCTATATATGCAGTCTGTGGTACAGCGTGAGTGTGAGATTTATTCTGTATCTGTTAATCTCTCTACTGTGTGTGAGTATGGAATTCATTCTGCATCTGTCAGTCTATGGTACCTTCTGTGAGTGTAGGAACATTTTGTTTTTGTCAGTCTCTGGTACTGTGCGTGAGTGAGGGATTCGTTCTGTATCTGTCAGTCTCTGGTACTGTGCATGAGTGAGAGATTCGTTCTGTATCTATCAGTCTCTGGTAATATATGTCAGCGTGGGATTCATTTCGTATCTGTCAGTCACTGGTACTTTGTGTGATTGTGGGATTCATTCATTATTTGTCAGTTACTGGTGCTGTGTGGGTGTGAGATTCATTCTGTATCTGTCAGTCTCTGGTACTGTATGTGTAAGTGGGATTCGTTCTGTATATGTCAGTCACAGGTATTGTGTGTGAGTGTGAGATTAATTCTGTATCTGTCACTGTCTGGTCCTGTACGTGAGTATTGGTTGATTCTGTGTCTGTCAGTCTCTGGACCTTTATGTGAGGATGGGTTGATTCTGTGTCTGTCAGTCTCTGGTAATGTGTAAATGTGAGATTCATTGTGTATCTGTCAGTCTCTGGAACAGTGCACAAGTCAGGATTAATTCCATATCTGTATTTTAATTATTATTCAGTTTGCAGTTTGTTGTTTGAAACACTATCTTTAATATATTAACGTATAAATAGTTTACTGCCGAGTAATTAATTTGTAAATATGGTGCACTTTAAAATTTCATGCTATAGGTTTTAATGAGACAACCTGTCTCGCTTTTGGACCAGTATTAAATCTGTATCACAGTGAGCACTAATGGAATTGATACTGTTTCTTGGACTGATACTCTATGAGAATTTTGGACTGGTAAGTAACGTGCAGCTCAGTCTGCACTAATGGAATTGATACTTTATCTTTCAGTCTGACACAATGAGAATTTTGGATTGGTATGCAATGTGTAGCTCAGTCTGCACTAATGGAATTGATGCTGTATCTTTCAGGGTGTCACTATATGAGACTTTGCACTTCTATGTAACGTGTTGCCCCAGGTCTAATCGAATTGAAATTGTAACTTTCGGTTTCATATGAGTGAGTTCTGAACTGGTATCTAATTTTGTATCGCAGGTTATACCGTCGTTCTGAATCTCTCACTCTGATACTTTACGTGAGTTTTGGACTTGTTGGTAATTGGCATCTCAGGTTATAGAATTGGGATGGATACTGAATCTTTTAAACTCATAATGTGTGTCAGTTCAGCTATTTAAGCTGAATCTTGGATTACATTATTGGGGCTAATGCTGTATCTTTCAATCGGGTACCGATTCTATCTGCTATTTAATTTGTAGCTAAGGCTGCACTATTGTGAGATTGACACAGTGTCTTTCAATCTGATAGTGGGCGTGATTTTGGACTGGGATTTATCTATCTACCTGTCAGCGGTATTGAGTTAGGGTGAAATGGAAACAACATCTGCCTCTCCTCCTCTGACTGTTGAATTGAAAGTGAATCTGTGGTACTTGGGATCAGTGTGGGACTGAATACTTCTGCTGAGTGAGACTGTGGAGCTGAGGACCTGTCTGTGTCTCTTACAAACAGCCCCCGGACTCCCCCTGACCTTCCCCCAGACTCAATGCCGATCTCTGAGCCCATCTGCGGACACGGTCCTGAATGAACTGCTGTAACGAGGCTGTTGTTTGCTCCCTTACCCCGGGGGCCGTGATCTCTCCATTCCCGGCTGTTTTAAATCATCTTCTTCCGCTCACTGAGGGAATGGAGCCCACAGGCCGAGCTGGGAGGGGGACCGCGCATGCGCACTTCTGGTCACCGACAATGAGCGCTGGCGGCGAGACTGAATCAGGCATTCGGAACAAAAAAAAATCAATGGCAACTTTCCCCAATTCACTTTTATCAGAATCTGAGCAAAGGAACTTGAACTGGGGAAAGGGAAGAGAACCTTTAAAGCTGAAGGTTTTCCCCTTTAAGAAGCTCCAGTTGGGCTTATTTCCCGCAGAGGAATGTACCCATGTTCATGAGCCCGTCTTCTCAAATCAATCCTGCAGCAACTTGGGAGGAAACAGGAGTCGGTATGTTGGGATTCTGCAGGAGTTCATATCAGACAGCAACAGTCCCAGATTAATTTAATCGGAGTGAAACACTCGTTCAATGATAGAAATAGTGAACGGCCCGGAGCTACAAAACTGCAAATAGTACAGCAGACAAGTGAGGGTTACATCGAGTTACAGGTACAGATACAGGTCATTCGGCCCAACTGGTCTATGCCGGCATTTGTGCTCAACACGAGCCTCCTCCCACCCTACTTCAGGTAACCCTATCAGCATACCCTTCTATTCCGTTCTCCCTCAGGTGCTTATCAAGCTTCCTGTAAGAATAGGGTTTAAGAATGGAAAATAGGAGGGCACAGATTCGCATCTCTGTGAGAAAAATAACTTACAGAAACCCAAGAAATCATTGAAGGAGTGCTGAGGCATTAGAATAGTGAAAAACAGTAAGATTCAAGAGACACGTTATCCTAACCTATTATAAACATCCTAAGACCTGATAATGGTGAAAGGCTATGTAAACACTGAGATATTAAACAATCCTTGATGATTTTTGAAGAGTCAGCACAGTAGGATGGTTTACAAACAGGAGATAAGACCAGCGGTGCATACGCACAGAACAACACCACCAAATAGTATAAAGACAGGGCATGCTCCCTCATAAAAGTTACAGCTCTCAAGGGGGGATGGTTGGAAGTCCATTACCAAAGGCAGTCCATGAAGGCTAAGTCTGATTGACTTAGGTTGGGCGGACAGATCAGGTTGTATTGATTACTTTTCTTTAATGTAATCTACAGACAGTTCGATTATAACTATACTACTCTTGAATGTAATGTTGAAGACAGCTGCAGCTCTGTTGTGAGTCAATCTATTAAACTTTCCATTTTAGAACCACTTGGGCTAGAATCAAGCGGAAGTTATTGTTGATGGATTAACAACCCATAGTTGCAGCTGTAATGGAGAAAACTGCTAACTCTTCCCCTTAAATATATCTGTGCCATTTGCCTCAACTGCTCCTTGTGGTAGTGTGTTGTACATTCTAACCAATCTTTGGGCAAAGACGTTTCTGCTGAATTTCATGTTGAATTTATTAGCGACTATTTTACATTGATGGCCTCTAGTTTTGGTCTCCCCCACAAGCGGAAACATTTTCACTACTTCTACCCTATCAAATCCTTTCATTATCTTGAAGACCTCTATCAGGTCACCCTTCAGCATTCTCTTTTCTAGTGATAGGTGTATATGGAACCTTAAATCTATTTGGACCTCCACTGTTGCTAGCTTTGCATCGTTTAAAAAATACTCAGATCGATCCTTTTTTGGTTCAAAATGGAAGACCTTACACGAACTTAGCTACATCATTAAATAAATTTAAAACAGAAATAGACCGTTTCCAAGAAGTAAAGGGTATTAGGGGTTATGGAGAGCGGGCAGGAGATTGGACATGAATTTAGATTTGAGGTTAGGATCAGATCAGTCATGATCTTATTGAATGGCGGAGCAGGCTCGAGGGGCCGATTGGCCTACTCCTGCTCCTATTTCTTATGTTCTTATTATGTTCTTATGAACCTGCTTTGAAATCCATCTGCCACAGTTGTGCTCAGATATTCTGATACAAAGTATAGGACTGATATTGTACTGTGAACAAATCTCATGTCCCACTGTTCATTGCGCTGGATAATTCTGTCTAACTTCACATTAGTTGCACAAATTTCTATCTATGAAAAATAAAATTTAAAACCAGATATGAATTATCACAGCCACAGCTGTGATTGGCTCCTGCCCTGAATCTGGGGACCAGACACTGTGAGGAGCGCCGGCCTCAGAGTGTTTAACATTTACTGAGCTGGGAAACTACAACTAACCTCTGAGAATCCGCAGCACAGGCCGAGCGGGGAGGAAAGCCTGTCCCGGGAATTGTCAATCTGGCGAACAGTTTGTCCTATGAATGTGCAGTTATGAATATTGTGTCAGAGAGAGTGTGTTAAAGGGGCGGGCGGGTTAGATTAATGTCACTGTGTTTGTGTGTCCGGTCTCATTGCGAGATTTTTTTTTATTCGTTCACGGGATGTGGGCGTCGCTGGCGAGGCCAGCATTTGTTGCCCATCCCTAATTGCCCTCGAGAAGGTGGTGATGAGCCGCCTTCTTGAACTGCTGCAGTCCGTGTGGTGACGGTTCTCCCACAGTGCTGTTAGGAAGGGAGTTCCAGGATTTTGACCCAGCGACAATGAAGGAACGGCGATATATATCCAAGTCGGGATGGTGTGTGACTTGGAGGGGAACGTGCAGGTTGTGCTGTACCCATGTGCCTGCTGCTCTTGTCCTTCTAGATGGTAGAGGTCGCGGGTTTGGGAGGTGCTGTCGAAGAAGCCTTGGCGAGTTGCTGCAGTGCATCCTGTGGATGGTACACACTGCAGCCACAGTGCGCCGGTGGTGAAGGGAGTGAATGTTTAGGGTGGTGGATGGGGTGCCAATCAAGCGGGCTGCTTTATCTTGGATGGTGTCGAGCTTCTTGAGTGTTGTTGGAGCTGCACTCATCCAAGCAAGTGGAGAGCATTCCATCACACTCCTGACTTGTGCCTTGTAGATGGTGGAAAGGCTTTGGGGAGTCAGGAGGTGAGTCACTCGGCGCAGAATACCCAGCCTCTGACCTGCTCTCATAGCCACAGTATTTATATGGCTGGTCCAGTTAAGTTTCTGGTCAATGGTGACCCCCAGGATGTTGATGGTGGGGGATTCGGCGATGGTAATGCCGTTGAATGTCAAGGGGAGGTGGTTAGACTCTCTCTTGTTGGAGATGGTCATTGCCTGGCACTTATCTGGCGCGAATGTTACTTGCCACTTATGAGCCCAAGCCTGGATGTTGTCCAGGTCTTGCTGCATGTGGGCTCGGACTGCTTCATTATTTGAGGGGTTGCGAATGGAACTGAACACTGTGCAGTCATCAGCGAACATCCCCATTTCTGACCTTATGATGGAGGGAAGGTCATTGATGAAGCAGCTGAAGATGGTTGGGCCTAGGACACTGCCCTGAGGAACTCCTGCAGCAATGTCCTGGGGCTGAGATGATTGGTCTCCAACAACCACTACCATCTTCCTTTGTGCTAGGTATGACTCCAGCCGCTGGAGAGTTTTCCCCCTGATTCCCATTGACTTCAATTTTACCAGGGCTCCTTGGTGCCACACTCGGTCAAATGCTGCCTTGATGTCAAGGGCAGTTACTCTCACCTCACCTCTGGAATTCAGCTCTTTTGTCCATGTTTGGATCAAGGCTGTAATGAGGTCTGGAGCCGAGTGGTCCTGGCAGAACCCAAACTGAGCATCGGTGAGCAGGTTATTGGTGAGTAAGTGCTGCTTGATAGCACTGTCGACGACACCTTCCATCACTTTGCTGATGATTGAGAGTAGACTGATGGGGCGGTAATTGGCCGGATTGGATTTGTCCTGCTTTTTGTGGACAGGACATACCTGGGCTATTTTCCACATTGTTGGGTAGATGCCAGTGTTGTAGCTGTACTGGAACAGCTTGGCTAAAGGCGCAGCTAGTTCTGGAGATCAGGTCTTCAGCATGACAGCTGGGATGTTGTCGGGGCCCATAGCCTTTGCTGTATCCAGTGCACTCAGCCGTTTCTTGATATCACGTGGAGTGAATCGAATTGGCCAAGGACTGGCTTCTGTAATGGTGGGGATATCGGGAGGAGGCCGAGATGGATCATCCACTCGGCACTTCTGGCTGAAGATGGTTGCAAACGCTTCAGCCTTGTCGTTTGCACTCACGTGCTGGACTCCGCCATCATTGAGGATGGGGATGTTTGCAGAGCCTCCTCCTCCCGTTAGTTGTTTAATTGTCCACCACCATTCACGACTGGATGTGGCAGGACTGCAGAGCTTTGATCTGATCCGTTGGTTGTGGAATCGCTTAGCTCTGTCTATAGCATGTTGCTTCCGCTGTTTAGCATGCATGTAGTCCTGAGTTGTCGCTTCACCAGGTTGGCACCTCATTTTTAGGTACGCCTGGTGCTGCTCCTGGCATGCTCTTCTGCACTCCTCACTGAACCAGGGTTGATCCCCTGGCTTGTTGGTAATGGTAGAGTGAGGAATATGCCGGGCCATGCGGCTACAGATTGTGCTGGAATACAATTCTGCTGCTGCTGATGGCCCACAGCGCCTCATGGATGCCCAGTTTTGAGCTGCTAGTTCTGATCTGAATCTATCCCATTTAGCACGGTGATAGTGCCACACAACACGTTGGATGGTGTCCTCAGTGCGAAGACGGGACTTCATCTCCATGAGGACTGTGCGGTGGTCACTCCTACCAATACTGTCATGGACAGATGCATTTGCGACAGGTAGATTGGTGAGGACGAGGTCAAGTAAGTTTTTCCCTCGTGTTGGTTCGCTCACCACCTGCCGCAGGCCCAGTCTAGCAGCTATATCCTTCAGGACTCGGCCAGCTCGGTCAGTCGTGGTGCTACCGAGCCACTCTTGGTGATGGACGTTGAAGTCCCCCACCCAGAGTACATTTTGTGCCCTTGCTACCCTCAGTGCTTCCTCCAAGTGGTGCTCAACATGGAGGAGAACTGATTCATCACCTGAGGGAGGACGGTAGGTGGTAATCAGCAGGAGGTTTCCTTGCCCATGTTTGACCTGATGCCATGAGATTTCATGGGGTCCAGTGTTAATGTTAAAGACTCCCAGGGCCACTCCCTCCTGACTGCATATCACTGTACTGCCACCTCTGGTGGGTCTGTCCTGCCGGTGGGACAGGACATACCGAGGGATGGTGATGGAAGAGTCTGGGACGTTGGCTGAAAGGTATGATTCTGTGAGTATGGCTATGTCAGGCTGTTGCTTGACTAGTCTATGGGACAGCTCTCCCAATTTTGGCACAAGTCCCCAGATGTTAGTAAGGAGGACCTTGCAGGGTCGACCGGGCTTGGTGTTTTGCCGTTGTCGTGTCCGGTGCCTAGTGGTCCGATGCCGGGTGGTCCATCCGGTTTTATTCTTATTATGACTTTTCGTAGCGAGATTTTACAACTGAGTGGCTTGCTAGGCCATTTCAGAGGGAAATTAAGAATCAACCACATTTCCGAGTCCCCTTTGTGTAAATTTAAAAAAATCCCCGTCAAACGATCGCCCTGCTGTCCTGCCGAGCCCCGAAGTGAATATTAACGTAAAGTGAATATTAACGTAAAGTTGTATTCCAATTCAAGATTTCAGCAGAAAAGCAAGAAAAGCAGAAAAGCAGAGATCATGTCAGCGATCGGTGCAGCAATGAAACGGGTTTAAATCGAAACTGGTGCCTTTAACTCGGGGAAAACTTTTTCGACAGCAAACATTCCGATGTTGGAGATAGGAAGGGGCTAGTCTGGGAATCTGGAGTGCCTGATTTTAATTGGAATCGGGAGTTTAAGAGGAGAGAGAAACACAGAGAGGCTGCAGGAGCCGAGAGCTGACAGCAGGTTGTCTCCGCCCCGTCCGCTCTGTGCCTTTAAGTTGCTCTGTGCCGCCGCCTCTTGTTTCATTTCTGACCCAGCTCAGACTGTCAGAGAGATTTTCTACAGAGTCCTGAACATGACGGATACCGCAGCCGCCGAAACCGCACCTCCTGCCACGCCGCCGCTCAAACCAATGCTCCCAAGAAGAAGAAGACGGTTCCCCGACTCAAGACAGTCGGTCCCAGGTTGGGCGAACAGATCCTCAAGATTGTGGCGGATTGCAAGGAACGCAAGGGGATGTCGTTGGCCGCGATAAAAAGGTTCTGTCTGCCAGCGGCCTGGATGTGGAGAAGCTCCGGTCCCCGATCATTTTTACGATCAAGAGACATTTGGAAAAAGGCTCCCTGCTGCAGATCAAGGGCACGGGCGCCTCGGGCTCCTTCAAAATCGCTAAGAAGGAAACCCAGAGAAAAATGGCCAAGACGGTGAAGAAATCGACGGCCCAGAAACTAACAGCCAAGAAACCAGCTGCGGTCAAGAAACCGACCGCGAGGAAATCTCCCAAGAAACCGATAGTCAAGAAATCTCCCGCCAAGAAAGTGAAGGGGCCGCCGAACCCAGAAAAGCGATGAAAGCGGCAAAAATTCAGAAAAAGACTCCGCGAAGAAGATCAAGAGCCCCAAGAGGGCTAAAGTTGTACAAATGAAATCGGTCTCGGGCGTGAGGAAAGCGAAGGGAAATCGCCAGCCGAAAACACCGAAGTCCAAGAAAGCAGCCAAAAGCCCCCAAAAGAATTAAATAAAAAGGGCAAATGTTAACATCTGAAACAAAAGGCTCTTCTCAGAGCCACCACATCTCTCGAAAAAGAGCTGAGACCGCAATAAAATACTTGTCCCACGGCCGGGCTCATTCTCAATAGAAATCAGTTATAATAAACATTTGCTACATCCGCGCTTTCTCTGTAATATAATAAAGAGAATGCCTGGCAGAGTCAGTGTGAGGCGGTAACACTGGTGGAGAAAGTCCGCATCCGATCTCAAACCCCAGCACATGAGATTCTGCAAATCAGCTGGAATAAGATGTTTGTAAACTGCTGACCCCTTCCGGGAGGGGATGTGTGGGGAGATGGAATAAGGGTCTGAGATTGGAGTAGGATCTGAGATGGATAGCTTTTCGGCAACCAAAGGTATTAAGGGATATGGGCCAAAGGCAGGTATATGGAGTTAGATCACAGATCAGCCATGATCTATCAAATGGCGGAGCAGGCTCGAGGGGCTGAATGGCCTACTCCTGTTCCTATGTTCCTATGAGAGAGATGGTTTCTTTGAGTTAGAGGAGCTGGAGGCGGAGCTAAAATCTTAGCTGCTCTCCCTGCTTCAGGTATTCTATAGGTTAGATACAGATAAACTATTTACTGTGGTGGGCAAATCCAGAACAAGGGGGCATATCCTTAAAATTAGAGCTTGTCCATTCAGGGGTGAAATCAGGAAGCACTTTTTCACACAACAGGTAGCGGAAATCTGGAACTCTCTCTCCCCTAAAAGGCTGATGAGGCGAGGGCTCAGTTGGAGCTTTCAAGACTGAGATGGGTAGATTTTTGATGGGTACGGATACCAAGGGATATGGATCAGAGGCGGGTGAATGGAGCTGAGGCGCAGATCACCCATGACTTAATTGAATGGTGGAACAGTCCAGAGTGGCTATACGGCCTAATCTAGTTCCTATGTTGTAGAAGTGACTGCATTTAGGCAGGAATATTATTGGCTCTGAATTGTAACTGGTCTTTTTAACTAAACGTAAATAATTATTTCCCGGTTAAATGGTGAAAGCTGGAGTTGGAGGTGAAAGCTCGAATGCCCCCATCCCTGCTCTGTCTGTCGCCCTGATTCTGTCTCCTCCCCCCTCTCCCTGCTCTGTCTGTCAATCTAAACCACCCCATCAGTCCACGCTCAATCATCAGCAAAGTGATGGAAAGTGTCGTCGACAGTGTTATTAAGTGGCACTTACTCACCAATAACCTGCTCACCGATGCTCAGTTTGGGTTCCGCCAGGACCACTCGGCTCCAGACCTCATTACAGCCTTGGTCCAAACATGGACAAAAGAGCTGAATTCCAGAGGTGAGGTCAGAGTGACTGCCCTTGACATCAAGGCAGCATTTGACTGAGTGCGGCACCAAGGAGCCCTAGTAAAATTGAAGTCAATGGGAATCAGGGGGAAAACCCTCCAGTGGCTGGAGTCAGACCTAGCACAAAGGAAGATGGTAGTGGTTGTTGGAGGCCAATCATCTCAGCCCCAGGACATTGCTGCAGGAGTTCCTCACAGCAGTGTCCTAGGCCCAACCATCTTCAGCTGCTTCATCAATGACCTTCCCTCCATCATAAGGTCCAAAACGGGGAAGTTCACTGATGATTGTACAGTGTTCAGTTCTATTCATAACCCCTCAAATAATGAAGCAGTCCAAGCCCGCATGCAGGAAGACGTGCTCAAAATATAGTCTTGGGCTGATATGTGGCAAGTAACATTTGCACCAGACAAGTGCCAGGCAATGACCACCTCCAATAAGAGAGAGTCTAACCACCTACCCTTGACATTCAATGGCATTACCATCACCGAATCCCCCACCATCAACATCCTGGGGGTCACCATTGACCAGAAACTTAACTGGGCCAGCCACAAAAATACTGTGGCTACAAGCGCAGATCAGAGACTGGGTATTCTGCAGTGAGTGACTCACCCCCTGACTCCCCAAAGCCTTTCCACCATTTACAAGGCACAAGTCAGGAGTGTGATGGAATACTCTCCACTTGCTTGGATGAGTGCAGCTCCAACAACACTCAAGAAGTTCGACACCATCCAGGACAAAGCAGCCCGCTTGATTGGCACCACACCTTCACCCTAAACATTCACTCCCTTCACCACCGTCGCACAGTGGATGCAGTGTGGACCATCCACAGGATGCACTGCAGCAACTCACCAAGACTTCTTCAACAGCATCTCCCAAACCCACGACCTCTACCACCTAGAAGGACAAGGGCAGCAGGTACATTGGAACAACACCACCTGCACGTTCCCCTCCAAGTCACACACCATCCTGACTTGGAAATATATCACCGGTACTTCATCGTCGCTGGGTCAAAATCCTTGAACTCCCTTCCTAACAACACTGTGGGAGAACCGTCACCACACAGAGTGAAGCGGTTCAAGAAGGTGGCTCACCATCACCTTCTCAAGGGCAATTAGGGATAGCAATAAATTCTGGCCTTGCCAGCGACGCCCACATCCCATGAACGAATTAAAAAAAAATCTAGGGTATCACCAAACCAGCCATCTGCCGCCTGGCTCACCATGGCGTTGTCAAGTGGATCTCGGTTCTGAGGAAGCCCGTGGGGTGCTGAAGGTTTTCCTGGTGAATGTGATCAGTAAAATTACAAAGCGATATTGATAGATTAGGTGAATGGGCAAAACTGTGGCAAATGGAATTCAATGTTGACAAATGTGACGTCATCCACTTTGGATCAAAAAAGGATAGAACAGGGTACTTTCTAAATGGTAAAAAGTTAAAATCAGTGGATGTCCAAAGGGACTTAGGGGTTCAGGTACATAGATCATTGAAGTGTCATGAACAGGTGCAGAAAATAATCAAGAAGGCTAATGGAATGCTGGCCTTTATATCTAGAGGACTAGAGTACAAGGGGGCAGAAGTTATGCTGCAGTTATACAAAATCCTGGTTAGACCGCACCTGGAGTACTGTGAGCAGTTCTGGGCACCGCACCTTCGGAAGGACATATTGGCCTTGGAGGGAGTGCAACTTAGGTTTACTAGAATGATACCCGGACTTTAAGGGTTTAGTTACGAGGAGAGATTACACAAATTCGGGTTGTATTCTCTGGAGTTTCGAAGGTTCAGGGGTGATCTGATCGAAGTTTATAAGATATTAAGGGGAACGGATAGGGTGGATAGAGAGAAACTATTTCCGCTGGTTTGGGATTCTAGGAGTAGGGGGCACAATCTAAAAATTAGAGCCAGACCTTTCAGGAGCGAGATTAGAAAACATTTCTACACACAAAGGATGGTCGAATTTTGGAACTCTCTTCCGCAAACGGCAATTGATACTAGCTCAATTTAATCTGAGATAGATAGCTTTCTGGCAATCAAAGGTATTAAGGGATATGCGCCAAAGGCAGGTATATGGAGTTAGATCACAGATCAGCCATGATCTTATCAAATGGCCGAGCAGGCACGAGGGGCTGAATGGCCTACTCCTGGTCCTATGTTCCTACCTACACTGAACACGCCAAGCGCAAGACGGTCACTGCCATGGATGTGGTGTACACTCTGAAACGGCAGGGCCGCACTCTCTATGGATTCGGCGGCTGAAACATCTCGACCCTTTCTACGAATCACAAAACAAAGGCACTTCTCAGAGCCACCCGCCGCCTCACAGAGAGCGCACTGACCTGGGAGCTGGAATATATTGGTGTCGGTATTAGTTTCAGCTGATTTCATTAATATGAGGAGATTTCGCCAAAACTCATCACCGAGAGATCAGAAACCAAGGCCGGGGCTCTCGGCTATCTCGAGAGAAGGAGCGGAATTCCCCGTTTCACGGTGTAAATGAACAGGCGGTGATACAGTCTATCCCCAGACATTACATTCTCCCCTCAGGATAAAATCCCTCCTCACTCCCTCTCCCGATCTGTCCTCTCTGGTCGGTGTTTATTTCCCGCCCACATTCAATTATCAGTTCGATGTGAAGTTTCTGTTTGAGGAGCGGTTCACCGGGCTGGAACTGGCGGGATTTTTGAAATTGAAGCTGGACTTTGTCCCGTTACGGAAAGCAATGACCGGGGCTTGATTCCCGCCCTTTTACAGACAGATCAGAGAATGAACCGGAATGTGAAACAGCCTGAGATTTCAGTTGACGGGTCGGAAATAATGGAGATTATAAAGAGAGGGATTATTAATTTCCTGGAGAGAAATGTGGTTTTCTTGAAACTGTTATTTGATGCTCTGAAATTGGCGGGCTCTTTGAAATTGATTAATTTCAGCTCAGCCAATTGGTGCCCAGTACTTCCCGCCGTTTCGTTCTGACTGTTTGAGCGCTGTTCAAACCTGCCAATCACAGGCCCAGGGCTATCCCTCCCTGATTGGGGGGTGGGACTGCAGCCAATCACAGGCCTGGGGCTATCCCTCCCTGATTGGGGGGTGGGACTACAGCCAATCACAGGCCCAGGGCTATCCCTCCCTGATTGGGGGGTGGGACTGCAGCCAATCACAGGCCTGGGGCGGTCCTCCACTGAACCTTTAAAAAGCGGCCCCAGAAGCCGGCTCTGTATTATAACAGTCTCTGAATCCCAGCTTATTTTGGAATTTGTTCGGAAAATGGCCAGGACCAAGCAGACAGCGCGCAAATCGACCGGCGGGAAAGCTCCTCGCAAACAGCTGGCTACCAAAGCGGCCCGGAAGAGCGCTCCAGCCACGGGCGGAGTGAAGAAGCCTCATCGCTACAGACCCGGCACTGTGGCCCTGAGGGAGATCCGCCGCTACCAGAAATCCACCGAGCTGCTGATCCGCAAACTGCCCTTCCAGCGCCTGGTGCGAGAGATCGCTCAGGATTTCAAGACCGACCTGCGCTTCCAGAGCTCGGCCATTATGGCCCTGCAGGAGGCCAGCGAGGCTTACCTGGTGGGGCTGTTTGAGGACACCAACCTGTGCGCCATCCACGCCAAGCGGGTCACCATCATGCCCAAAGATATCCAGCTGGCCCGCCGCATCCGAGGGGAGCGCGCCTAAACCCGACCCGGCTTCAGCACCAAGTGCAACAAAGGCTCTTTTCAGAGCCACCAAATCGGCAAAAGAAAGAGCTGTGATCGCCGGGGTTGAAATGGTGATACAGTGAAGTTGAAAGAAATTTATTTGAATGGAAAGTTCATAAAGGGGAGCGAGCAGATGTGAGCCGGGACAGGGCTAATATTTATAAACTGCCCATCTCGTAGCTCGTCCTAATACCAGAGAGAGGGGAGTGGGAGTAAACCTGATCTGAAGATTAGGGGAGATATAGTAGCAATGTTAATTTTACACTAACCCCAGACACAGACTATCAAAGGTGCCAATTCCAGACAAACCAACATAAGGTATTTGAAACGGAGGCTGTTTAATTTCCACTCATCACACCCACGATTGGCGGGAGGTGAATGCCACTCATACAGCGCAGACTGAGTCCCATCATCACATACAGTGCCGAATTCGGACAAAGTACCGGCAAACAGATACAGAAAGATTTGATTTCGATTCCACTCGCATTAATAGATCCAAAGGCAAAGTGTGTCTTGCTCTGTCACTCAGCGCTGGAATCAGAAGCAGTGTAAAACATTAGTGTCACATTGACAGCACTGCTTGTGACTGACAGGGACAGAATAAATCCCTCACTCACATCCATAACAGACAAATGTCATTCACTGATTCAGCAATCGCTGACACAATAATCAACACATTAATCACCTTCTGGCGTAGAAATCTGGGAAACAAGACAGGCCGTGTAAGTGTTGTCGGAAGATTAGACTGTAAATAATAATGGCCGGGTAACAAAAGAATGCCTCTTGTTGCCGATGATCAAACGTCCCGGGTATTTCAGTAAACCCTCCGCCCAGTTTAATGAAAATTATGATTATTTTGGTCTAATTTCCGATAAAATCTGAAAATTTAAACCTATTGAAGGTTGGCGACATCTAGGGTCCGGAAGCGAGTACTGCAACAGGCCAATATGGATTATTTGCATTTACCAAGATATTGTTAGTTTCTAACTAACACGAGGCAGTTAGTTGTGGAATCGGAATCAAGTGTTCAGCGTCAGAGAAGCATGAAATCGAGACAAGAAGCGTGAAATGTCCAGATCTGAAGCAGATCGTTTTATTATTAAACTAAACTGTGACTCTACAGACAGTAACCAGCCCTTTCATAGATACAGTGGGTGGCTCTGAAAAGAGCCTTTGGATTATCAGATTAAACCTTTGTCGATTTACTTGCTCTTGGAGCGCTCAGTGCTGGTTTTCTTCGGCAGCAGCACGGCCTGGATATTAGGCAGCACCCCGCCCTGAGCGATGGTCACCCCTCCCAGCAGCTTGTTGAGCTCCTCGTCGTTGCGGACGGCCAGCTGCAGGTGTCGGGGGATGATGCGGGACTTCTTGTTGTCCCGGGCCGCATTGCCGGCCAGCTCGAGGATTTCAGCCGTCAGATACTCGAGCACAGCGGCCAGATAGACCGGGGCTCCGGCACCCACACGTTCAGCATAATTCCCCCTTCGCAGGAGCCTGTGAACACGGCCCACAGGGAACTGCAGTCCGGCCCGGGATGAGCGAGTCTTGGCCTTGGCCCGAACTTTACCGCCGGATTTTCCTCTTCCAGACATTTCCACAATCTCACAAACACTTTCACAAAGAATGAAGAAATCCTCCCGCACTCGCCCTTCTTATACCTTCTGGAGGATTACAGTGGGGCAATTGTGATTGGTCCATCTGTTCTTAATCTCATTGGGCTGTTCGTTAAACCAATCAGAGAGTGGTTTTATTCACCAATCAATAGTCGGGAATGAGGAAAGGACAGAAATCCCGGCCCCAATTATCAGACCTGAAACGGTTTTTGAAATTTGAAAATCCCGCCAATATATTAGTGACACCAGAAGCGGATTTAGTAAATAATGTCGCCTTAAGGCAAAGATTTAAAAATCTCTCTCCTTATATTCGGTTATTCCACATTTCCCGTCACAAGTTCGAGTCTCTGCAGTTCCGCATCATTCTCCGTTCACTTTCAAACGGGCGGGAATAAAACCCAATTCACAGCATTTTGTAACGGGACAGATTCCAGCTCAATCTTTGTAAAAGGAACAAACCACAGATTGCGGATTGTTACTTTTACAAAGATTGAGCTGGAATCTGTTCACAGGAGCTGCTCCAGGATTTAAACCGGAGCCGAGACTCCTGGTGTTCGAAGTCCAACAGTGACAGAGCCTTTAGACTATTTTGCTCTCGGTGTGAAGTCCCTTTCAGGGTTGCTACATTACAAAGGCTTGCGGTTCATAAACTGATATTTCCCAAAGTAATTAAATAAACGTGAAAAGGAGAGAAAGAAATGCCTGAAGTCTGATTCACCGCCCTTTAAACGGCTCTGAAGGGGAACATTCGGGGGAAGGGGCGGGTCCTGTGCTTAATTTATTGGGAATAAATTGTACAGCGACCCAAAGTTTATACCCCGGTGATTGTAGGAATCTTCTGCAGTCTGTGAGTGAGGGATTCATTCTGTATCTGTCAGTCTCTGGTACTGTGTGTGAGTGTGGGATTCATTCTGTATCTGTCAGTCTCTGGTACTGTGTGTGAGTGTGGGATTCATTCTGTATCTGTCAGTCTCTGGTACTGTGTGTGAGTGTGGGATTCATTCTGTATCTGTCAGTCTCTGGTACTGTATGAGTGTGGGATTCATTGTGAATGTCAGTCTCTGGCACTGTATATGAGTGTGAGTTTAATTCTATACACACAGTCTCTTATACTGTATGAGATTTCGGCATTTATTCTGTATATACAGCCTCTGGTTCAGTGTCAGTGTGGGATTTATTCTGTATATACAGTCGCTGGTCCAGTGTCAGTGTGGGATTTATACTTTACCTGTCATTCTTTGGTACTTTATGAGAGTTTGGGATTAACTATATATGCAGACTCTGACATTGTGAGTGTGGGATTCATTCTGTATCTTTCCATTCCTGGTATTTTGCTTGAGTGTGGAATTAACTCGGTATCTGTCATCTCTGGTACCATACACGAGTGTGGGATTCATTCGGTGACAGTCAGTCTCTGGTACTGTGTGGGAGTGTGGGATTCATTCTGTATCTGTCAGTCTCTGGTACTGTGTGGGAGTGTGGGATTCATTCTGAATCTCTATGTACTTTTTCTCTCAGTTTACATTATGGTGTTCAAAACTGTAGCATTAATAACTTAAATGTTTACATAGATTTTCTCATTATTTAATTGTTAAATATGAATACACTTTAGGATTTGATGTAGGTTTTAATCAGATAATGTGTGCACTTTTTGGACTACTCTTAAATCTGTATCGCCGTGAATACAATTTTGAATTATAAAGTATCTTTCAAACTGATATGGTGAAATTTTGAATTGGTAAATATTGTGCAGCTCAGTATACACTAATGAAATTGATACTGTATCCTTCAGTCTAATACTGTAACAGATTTTTGGACTGGTATATAATGTGTGCCTCAGTCTGCACTAATAGAATTAATATTCTATCTTTAAATCTCATACAATGAGTGTTTTCTGAACTGGTATCTAATTTGTTTCTCTGATTACACTATCTTTCAGCTTTTCTCGATCTGATATTGTAGATGGGTTTTGGACTTGTAGGTAATTTGTATCTCATGGTACACTATTCGGATGGATACTGCATGTATTAAACTCACGTGTGTGGGAGTTCTGGGCTAGTATTCAATTTGAATCTCGGGCTACATTATTGGGAAATAATTCTGTACCTTTCAATCGGTTACCATGTGTGATTTCTATCTGGTATTTAATTGGTAGCTAAACTTGCACTATTGTGGGATTGACACAGTGTCTTTCAATCTGATAGTGTGATTTTGGACTGGGATTTTTGTATCCACCTGTCAGCGGTACTGAGTTAGGGTGAAATGGAAACAGTGTCTGCCTCACCTGCTCTGTTTGACTGTTGGATTGAAAATGTGTCTCTGGAGCTTGGGACCAGTTTGTGACTGAATACATCTGCTGTCTGAGAATGTGGAACTGATGACCTGCCTGTGTCTCTGTGCTCTGTTAGTAATAATGTACCTACTGTATGTGAGAAGGAGCTGGCTGCACTGTTCCTTGTGCCTCGGGTGCAGGAAACTTTACATTCATTCTTGGCCCGTCAAGGATTTGCCTTGTCAGAAGAAAAAGTATCTCTTGTAACTCAAGAATAGGTGAGGTAGAAAATACAAAAGTGATCAGTTTAATATCTCTGTTAATAATCATTTTGATTATCCACAAATGAAAACCAGCGATACAACCAACATCACTGTCTGACTCCATTGCAGTGCTGCAGCACTCAGCTTCTGCACACCAGGTGTGTTGGGCTGTTTTACAACAATTTAGTGACATCCAGACACAACCCAATCCCTGCACTGATCCATGAACGGGACTACCCCATGTGGCAGGGACCTTTGTACAGGTCAGGTTTCTAATCCCCTCTCCCATGGGACGAACCATTCAACCGAAACCAAACAGCCGCTGTTTAAAATGTGTCCTTCACTGTACTCACCTGGTGCCTGCAATAGATGCTCTTTGACTAACTCCCCACATCCTTACTGTCCAGCTGTTTTCACTCTTCACTGTCCAATAACAACGAACATCCTGACACAACCCAACATTCAGCAAAAAAGGACCAAGAGATTGATAAAGAGGGGAAAAATAGATTGTGAGAGTAAATTTGCAAGGAACATAAAAGTGGACTGTAAAAGCTTCAACAAGTATGGAAAAAGAAAAAGATTTGTGAAGATAAATGTAGGTCCCTTACAGTCAGAAATGGGAGAATTTATATTGGGGAACAGGGAAATGGCAGAGCAATTAAACAAATACTTTGGTTCTGTATTCACAGAAGAGGACACAAATAACTTCCCAGAAATGCTAGGGAACCAAGGGGGAATTAAAGGAAATCAGTATTTGTAAAAAAATAGTGCTGGAGAAAGTAATGGGACTGAAAGCCAATAAATCCCCAGGGACTGATAATCTGCATCCCAGAGTACTAAAAGAGGTCGCCATGGAAATAGTGGATGCATTGGTTATCATCTTCCAAAATTCTATAGATTATGGAACAGTTCCTGCAGATTGGAGGGTGGCAAATGTAATCCCAGTATTTAAAAAAGGAGGGAGAGAGCAAACAGGGAACGACAGACCGGTTAGCCTAATATCAGTAGTAAGGAAAATGCTAGTCTATTATCAAGGATGTGATAACAGGACACTTGGAAAATATCAACGGGATTAGACAAAGTCAACATGGATTTATGAAAGGGAAATCATGTTTGACAAATTTACAGGAATTTTTTTGAGGATGTAACTGGTAGAATAGATAAGGGGGAACCAGTGGATGTGGTGTATTTGGATTTTCAAAAGGCATTTGATAAAGTCGCACAAGAGGTTAGTGTGCAATATTAAAGCATGGGGGATTGGTGGTAATATACTGGCATGGATTGAAAATTGGATACAGACAAAAAACAGAGAGTAGGAATAAATGGGTATTTTTCGGGGTGGCAGGCAGTGACTAATGGGGTACCACAGGGATCAGTGCTTGGGCCCCAGCTATTCACAATACATATCAATGATCTGTATGAGGGAACTAAATGTAATATTTCCAAATTTGCTGATAACACAAAACTAGTTGGAATTGTGAGTTGTGAGGAGGATGCAAAAAGGCTTCAAGGCGATTTAGACAATTTGGGTGAGTGGGCAAATACATGGCAGATGCAGTATAATGTGGATAAATGTGAAGTTCTCCACTTCGGAAGGAAAAAGAGAAAGGCAGAGTATTATTTAAATGGTGATAAATTGGGAAATGTTGATGTACAAAGGGACCTGGTTGTCATTGTACACCAGTCACTGAAAGCAAACTTGCAGGTGCAGTAAGCTATTCGGATGGCAACTGGTATGTTGGCCTTCATTGCAAGAGGATTTGAGTACAGGAGCAAGGATGTCTCACTGCAGTTATACAGGGCCTTGGTGAGACCATACCTGGAGTATTGTGTGCAGTTTTGGTCTCCTTGCCTCAGAAAGGATATACTTGCCATCGAGGGAATGCAGCCAAGGTTCACCAGACTGATTCCTTGGATGGCAGGACTGTCGTATGAGGAGAGATTGGGTCGACTCGGCTTGTATTCACTCGAGTTTAGCAGAATGAGGGGGGTCTCATTGATACGTATAAAATTCTGATGGGGCTAGACAGACTGGATGTAGGGAGGATGCTTCCCCTGGCTAAGGAGTCCAGAATGAGGGGTCACAGTCTCAAGATACAGGGTAGGACATTTAGGACTGAGACGAGGAGAAATGTCTTCACTCAGAGGTTGGTGAAACTGTGGAATTCTCTACCACAGAAGGCTGTGGAGGCCAAGTCACTGAATATATTTAAGGGGGTAGATAGATTTTTAGACACAGAAGGCATCAACGGGTATGGGGAGAAAGCGGGAATATGGTATTGAGATAGTGGATCTGCCGTGATCATATTGAATGGCGGAACAGGCTTGGAGGGCCGAATGGCCAACCCCTGCTCCTATTTTCTATGTTTCTAACCCCTGCACTGATCAATGAATGGGACTACCGGATGGGGAGGGACCTTTGTACAGGTCAGGTTTCTAATCCCCTCTCCCATGGGACGAACCGTTCAACCGAAACCAAACAGCCGCTGTTTAAAATGTGTCCTTCACACTTCTCACCTGATGCCTGCAATAGATGCTCTTTGTATAACTCCCCACATCCTTAATGTCCGGCTCTGTTTCCACAGCTCACTGACCAATAACAACAAACAGGGTGAGACTGGAAGTAATCCAGGAACATTCACTACTGGCCCTGGGGAGAGAAAGCAGCAATGATTTTAATAGCAGGTTCTTCCCATTCTGTCTCCCTTCCCCTGGACACACCCTGTACACACACAAACCACAGAGTGGCCTCTCCCTTCCCCCTCTCACTCCATGTTCCGGGACCAGTTCCTGATCCACTCCGCCTCTTACAAACAGCCCCCGGACTCCCCCTGCCCTTCCCCCGGACTCAATGGCGATCTCTGAGCCCATCTGCGGACACGGTCCCGGAGCGATGAGCTGCTGTAACGAGGCTGCTCTTTGCTCCCTTCCCCCGGGGGCCGTGATCTCTCCATTCCCGGCTGTTTTAAACCATTTCTTCCGCTCACTGAGGGAATTGAGCCCAGGGGCAGAGCTGGGGGAGGGGAGCGCGCATGCGCACTTCTGCTCACTAACACCCAGCGCTGGGAGGGGTTCAATCACGCATGCGCAGATATCTGCTTTAATTCAGATTAAAATCGATGGAAACTTTCCCCAGTTGGAATTTTTCAGATTCTGAGCAAAGGAACTGAGACTGGGGGAAAGGTCAGAGGGAATGGGGTCACAGACAGAGCAGGGACAGGTCCCGGAATGGAAAACAGATGGGATTCCACCAGTGCCTAACGCTGGAATCCAGACTGACTTTACAATCTCTAACTATTAAACTAGATGTTTCCATCCCTGCTGTTTCTCTCGGTATCTTTTAATGGTAAAGAGTCTTTCATGGATAAAGTGGGCGGCTGTGAAATGAGCCAATGGGTTCTGTTCATTCTTGGCCCCTTTACTGATAAAGTAACGTGTGAGTCCGAAACTGGAGGGAGGATTTCTCAAACCAATCCTGGAGAAACGTGGGAGGAAAGTGGGAGTCGGTGTGTTTGTAGCGACCGTGCAGGATTAATATCAGACACAACGGTCCCAGATTAATTTAACCGGAGTGAAACTCTCGATCACTGAGAATAATACCGAACGGTCCTGAGCTGCAAAACTGCAGATATTACAACAGGCAAGAGAGGGTTAAAGGTGGCCGATTGTTTTTGTCATTCTCTGCTCTGTACCTGCGTGTGAGATTAATAGTGTGTCTGTCTCTGGTACAATATCAATGGGATCATTCTGCATTAAACGGAACTTTACAGGTCAGACTGGAACTGATACTGTGCACGTCTGTCTGTTATTGTGTCTCTCCGCTCCCTCTATCTCTCTCTCTAACATCTTCCAGTTCTGACGAAAGTTCTTCGACCTGAAACGTTAACTGTTTCTTTCTCCACAGATGCTGTCTGACTTGCTGAGCTTCTCCAGCATTTTCTGTTTTTATCTCTCTATTTCATCGTGTCTGTCTTCCTCTGTCTCTGGTGCTGTGTATGAAGGTGGGGTAGTGCTATTGAGCGTGATATGGTCACATTGATAGGAAGTCCAAGACTGACAGTGTGTGTGTTTCTCTCTAGTGCTGGACATGAAGGTGAGATGCTGTAACTGAGCGTGATATGGTCACATTGATCGGAAGTGTAACACTGATACTGTCTCTCTCTCTCAACATAAAGAATCACTGGATTGGGGGTAATATTCTGGCATGGGTGGAGGATTGGTTATCTAACAGGAAGCAGAGAGTTGGGATAAATGGTTCATTCTCGGACTGGCAACCAGTAGCCAGTGGTGTTCCACAGGGGTCGGTGCTGGGTCCCCAACTCTTTACAATCTATATTAATGATTTGGAGGAGGGGACCGAGTGTAACATATCAAAGTTTGCAGATGATACAAAAATGGGAGGGAAAGTAGTAAGTGAGGAGGACATAAAAAACCTACAGGGGGATATAGACAGGCTGGGTGAGTGGGCGGAGATTTGGCAGATGCAATACAATATTGGAAAATATGAGGTTATGCACTTTGGCAGGAAAAATCAGAGAGCAAGTTATTTATCTTAATGGCGAGAAACTGGAAAGTACTGCAGTACAAAGGGATCTGGGGGTCCTCGTGCAAGAAGATCAAAAAGTTAGTATGCAGGTGCAGCAGGTGATCAAGAAGGCCAACGGAATGTTGGCTTTTATTGCTGGGAGGATAGAATATAAAAACAGGGAGGTATTGCTGCAGCTATATAAGGTATTGGTGAGACTGCACCTGGAATACTGCATACAGTTTTGGTGTCCATACTTAAGAAAAGACATACTTGCTCTCGAGGCAGTACAAAGAAGGTTCACTCAGCTAATCCCAGGGATGAAGGGGTGGACATATGAGGAGAGGTTGAGTAGATTGGGACTCTACTCATTGGAGTTCAGAAGAATGAGAGGTGATCTTATTGAAATATATAAGATTGTGAAGGGGCTTGATCGGGTGGATGCGGTAAGGATGTTCCCAAGGATGGGTGCAACTAGAACTTGGGGGCATAATCTTAGAATAAGGGGCTGCTCTTTCAAAACTGAGATGAGGAGAAACTTCTTCACTCAGAGGGTAGTAGGTCTGTGGAGTTTGCTGCCCCAGGAAGCTGTGGAAGCTACATCATTAAATAAATTTAAAACAGAAATAGACAGTTTCCTAGAAGTGAAGGGAATTAGGGGTTATGGGGAGCGGGCAGGAAATTGCACATGAAGCTGAGTTTGGATTGGTCAAGGCCCTGTGGGTGGCGGAGAGGGCCCAGGGGCTGAGTGGCCGGGTCCTGCTCCTACTTCTTGTGTTCTTTAGATTTGAGGTTAGGATCAGATCAGCCATGATCTTATTGAATGGCGGAGCAGGCTCGAGGGGCCAATTGGCCTACTCCTGCTCCTATTTCTTATGTTCTTATGTTCTTATGTTCCAGTGCTGAACATGAAGGTGGGATATTGTCTGAAATAAAACAGAGAGAATGGGATATGCGGGCCTCACAGTAACGGGGGTTGTTTTCGGCTCCAGACCCAGTTCATGATCATTTTCTTTTCACAGATTGTGGGCGAGAGTCTCTGTGAGACGGTAACACTGGCGGAGAAACTCCGCGTCACCTTGCACCTTCATCCCTTTTGTCATTGAATCACTCCTGCCATCTACCCTATCACAGACCTTCCCTTTTGTTCTTTCCTTCCTCCTCTCCCTCCCCCCTTTCCCGGGCTCTGTACTTTCTTAAACATTTTAACTCTTTTAACTTCTTCCAGTTCTGTCGCAAGGTCATTGACCTGAAACATTAACTCTGTTTCTTTCTTCACAGATCCTGCCTCTCTTGCTGAGTTAGAACCAGTTATAACCTGTTTGTAGCTTTACTGAGGGAGAGGTGGATCTCAATGCCGGCCGCGAACTGGTCTAACATATTTTCCATTTAAGTGAAGATGGTTCCTTTTCGCAGTGTACATGGCGACCGGAGGTTCCAGAACACCGGGGCACTGGGTGTGCAACATGGTCAGGCTGTCCGCAAAGAATGGTGAAGGACCCACTACTTGGCAACAGGACGTGTTTGTGAGGCAGATTCTGTTGGGAACCTTTGGATTCATGCCAGCGGACATCTTCTGCCTGCAGGAATTCCCGAAGAGCGGCTATTTAGACGTGACCTTCAAGAATGTCGAAGGAGGCCTGAAGGTTTTCCAGGCCATCAAGGAGAAATGTTGTTGTCGCTCCTCAAATCGGAACCACTCTTCGCACTCCCGCATGTGCCCATCGTGGATGTGCTGATGTTCCCCAAGCGATACATCGATGGAGCGGAGCGGATGTGCACGGGATCTGCACCAGCAAGAGGCGAAGCTGAGGGCGGACGCCATTGGAAACATCATCCACCATTAAGCTTCGCAACTGGGACGAGTCGAGGGTACATGGTGTACTTGTGGTAGCCTAGAGTTTGCCAATTCTGTGGCAAATCCAGGCACGAAGTGGCCTCCTGCAAGGCAGTGATCTGCAGGAAGGAGGTCCACCAGACACTAGACTATCAGGAGGCCAAGTGTTGCAATCTGTGCGGAGAGGCTGGTCACCTTTATAAGACCTGCCCAAACCGCAGACTAAGCTATGCACGGGCAGTGAGAGGCGAGCTGATGCAGGAGAAGAGAGCAGCAGTCGTAGCTGCCCCAAAGGACGCCAGAACCCTTACACCCGCCGCGGTCCCAAGTGAAAGGGCCAACAACCAGGAGAAGGACAAAGAACAGGAAGGGAGAGTCGAGGAACCAACCAAACCCCGAGCCCCAGCTCCACTAAAACCCCTGAGAACACAGATCAAATGGAAGGCGAAGCAGGGACGGATGAAGGATGGATAACACAAGCAACGAAAAAGAGAAAGTCCCACAGGACCAGAGGCACAAACGCCAAAGGTACGGCCAGCGGCAAGAGGAGCTTAGAGACCCCAACAGACAACAGTGACCACTCCTCGAATGACGACCAAGGAAAGGGAGGGGGGGGAAACCCCCTTCATCAAAGGAAGAGGCAAAATGCGACATTGACCAGCAACACCACTGACGCACTCCAACTCCAGGAACCTGGGAGCAGCAACACCCAGCTCCAGTTAACCAGGAGCAGCAATACAACCAGCGCAACTCAACTCCGGGATGCTGACAACTGCAACGTAGAGAACGAGGTCCCCCAACTCTGGGCAACTGGATGTAGCAACGTAGAGAACGAGGTCCCCCAACTCCGAGCAAACGGCAGCAGCACGAGAGTGAACCCCGGAGCCAGACCTGCTGGAGGATCTTACTGACACACCACCACTTGAGACCCCGCCGTCGATCCCCGAGTGAGGACCCTCCCCAATGGAGGGCAGGACTCGTTCCTCAGCTGAAGGACCATCCAGAAGTTCCTGCACACCACACAAATGCAGAATCTGAACCCAGAATCCCAAATGGACGGTATCGTAGACCCTGGACTGATGCAATAGTAAGGCCTGAATGTTTTGTTTCCTTTGTATTTTAAAATGGATTTAAAAATTGAATCCATAAATGTGTCTAGCATGAAATCGACTATGCAATATGCTGCATCCCTGGACTAATTGTCCAGAGTCAAGAGGGACCTGCTCTTCTTGCATGAATGCAGGATCCCACACTTCAGCAACTACCAGCAGTGGTCATGCATGTGGACCCAGGGGCAGTTGATCTGGTCGGGAGCAACGATTATCGTTCCTTGGGCCTGGGGATTCGGCTGCGATGGGGTCAATTCACCATCACCATGGTTACAGAGGTGGTGGGATGCTGCATACTCGTAGTAGATGTTCTGTACAAGAATGCCCCGCTCCGACTGATCAATGTGTACGCCCCGCCCCTCAGGAGTGAGCGGATGGAGGTCTTCCAGCATCGGCCAATACTGCTGGCGACCTCCAGACCGATCGTTCTCGCCAGAGACTTCAACTGCATCATCGACGCAGCTGGACGATCCAGCAGGGTTGGTGGAATACTGGCCCCCCCCTTCCAAACTCCTGATAGGTGAAAGACGCAAAGCTTTGCGACGTCTTCAGCAACCCTGCAGATGGAGCGCTGCAGAGATACACCTGGTCCAGGCCAGGCAGATCCGTTCGTTCCAGGATAGACTTCCTTTTTGTGTCCCCAACACCGACGTCCAGCTGGTGTTCTTCTCTGACCACTGCCTCCTATGGGCCGACTGTCAACCACAGGAGGACCAGTGGGTGGGCAGGGAGATCTGGAAGCTGAACGTGAGACTGTTGAACATCGAGGAACTAAAGAGGGATTACACAGTTTGGAGAACCATGAAACCCCTCTTCAACTCCATAGTGCGCAGGTGGGAAGCGATCAAGGCCAACATCAGAGGTTCTTCCTCCTCAAAGGTGTTCAGAAGGCGAGAGAGACAGAGGGAAGTGTCCAGAAAAGTATGCCTGATCTGCTCCAGCTGCACTCGCTGGCAGTCGATGTCGGGGTGGAACTCAGAGAGGTGAAGGGTCAGCAAGCCTCACTCTTCACCTCTGAGGCCTCAAATGTCATCTTCCGGTCCAGAGTCCGCTCCATGGAGCAGGGCGAGAAGTGTTCGCGCTTCTTCTTCCAGAAGCTGCACAGAGAGTCCTCTGTGATCAGCAGCCTGAAGGATGGAGACGGCTCGGTAACGTCTTCATGGGCCGACATACTGAGGATCAGCAAGTCCTTTTATGCCAGCTTGTATGACGTAAAGCCCACAGACAGCACGGCCTCCCAGTTCTTCCTGTCGTCTATCATGGGGGTCTTAGAGGACAGCGAGCGGGAGAGCACGGATCAGCCACTGATCTTGGATGAGCTGACAAAGGCCATCCAGTCCTCGGAATAGAACTCCCAGAACCGACGGCCTACTAGTCTCAAAATGGTTCTTCTTCAGGAATTTCACCACCTGATGGATGGGATGTCCTGCGACTGCTCAGTCAGCATAGCCAGACCCAACTTTCTCAGTGTTGTGGACAGGTAGAAACTCAGCATGTAGTGAGCTTTCCTTTGACATTGTCTGCCTCCTGCAGGCTCAGGCTCTTCTCAGCTACATTCATGATTATTGTGGCTTCCTGTTCTGCTGTTGCTCGCTTGCTGCTGCTCGATACCGCCGATTGGAGCAAAGTTTTGAATGTATTCTGGGAGGGCCCGACACAAGGCAAGATTTCTCTGCTGGTCATGGAGCTGCTTGGAGGCGAGTGTGAAGCGGCGACTGTGAAGGGCAATTTATAAACAGCAACCGGGGAATTAGCTCAAATTGTGGAGCGCTCATTTGCAGGTAGGCTGATCGATGCACTCCTTTCTCCACTCACCTTGTGCTGTGGAGCAATTGGTCATAGACTAAATTGGCATCAGTTGTCAGGCATCCCATAACCCACATGCTTCACTATGTGCTATAGTACAGAGACGTCAAGGGACAGACAATCTTTTGGTGTACTGCAGTAAGCTAAAGTTCTTGATTTTGGTATATTGGAAAGATGGGGTGAGAGATGAAAAAAAATCCAAGGATTGAACTGAGACCCTTCAAACTATAATGCTGACGTGCTGCCTTCTACGCTAAGAAGGCACCTGCCAGCTAAGTAGTCAGGCAGCACTCACAAGTAGGACAGTTTGCAAGGTAGCGAAAGTCATAAAGTAACGTGCAGCTTACAAAAATCATTCAGCCAGGTAGGAGTGGAACCTACAAGCTTCTGATCCCTGCGCTGCGGTTTGAACAGGTACCAAGTCAGTCTCAATCATGCCCATGCGTCTCCATGAGTCTGGGAGTGTCAAAAGGTGCACGGTGAACAATCACCAAAGAGGAGCCCCTTTACCACTTCCCTTCGATAGCTCAGTTGGTAGAATGGAGGAGTGTAGTAGAAAGCAAAGTCATTTTTTAGGGCACTGGCCCAATTCAGGCTCCAAGTAACAAGCCTGCTTTTGGAGTAAACAACAATTAGCTCAAGGCCTCTCTCTTAACTTTACAGGCAGCTTGCAGCTTAACATGTTGGCTTTAAGGTTTTAGAAACGTTTCCTTTCTCAAACCTTAAAGCTTTCTGTGTCTGCCCGACTACGGTTGTTTTGCTCGAGCATTTGCCTCTGCTCACCAGCAGGGAGTGGCTTTGAGCAACAACACGACAACAGCACTCACTTTCCCTTTTATAAATTTCAAAATATACTTTATTTCACACAATTAAAGGACACAAATAGTTCAACGTAAATATCACAATTACAATTCAAAACAATACGGTACAGATTGTACACAATACGATCCGATTATTACAATTCAAAACACAGTATATGTGTTCGACATTCTGTACAATACAAGATGGGATGGCCTTACACGGTGGCCTTTCCCAATAGAGCCTTTGCGTAGGCCGCACCTCACTTCAGTGCGTCACGCAGCACCTACTCCTGGATCTTGGAGTGTGCCAGTTGGCAACACTCGGTCGTGGACGGATCCTTCAGGTGGAAGACCAGCAGGTTTAGGGCAGACCAAAGGGCTTCCTTCACCGAGTTGATGGTCTTCCAGCTGCAGTTGATAACTGTCTCGGACTCCGGAACGTTCCGTGCCAACCTTGTGCCTTGTGGCCGAAGGGGTTCCTCCTCAGGAATTTCTCCACCTGGGACAGGTGGTGGGGAACGGTCCAGCTGGACGGGATGTCCTGTGTCTACGCAGCCAGCGTGGCCAGACCCAACCTTCTCAGTGTGGTGAACAGGTAGAAACTCAGCACGCAGCGATTTTTCTGCAGGCTCGCACCCTTCTCAGCATCATTCATGATTACTGTGGCTTCCAGTTCTGCTATTCTGGAGAATGAAGTGGGTCAAGTGGAGTAAGTGTCAATGGGGGAATATTTAGTAAACAGTGATCATAGTATGATAAGGTTTAGATTAGGTATGGAAAAGGACAAGGAGCAATCCAGAGTAAAAAATACTTAATTGGAGGAGGGCCAATTTCAGTGGGCTGAGAATGGATCTGGCCCAAGTAAATTGGAATCAAAGATTGGCAGGCAAAACTGTAATTGAACAATGGACAGCCTTTAAATAGTTGACGGTTCAGGTACAGTCTTCATACATTCCCACGAGGGTGAAAGGTAGGGCAACTAAAGCCGGTGCTCCCTGGATGACGAAGGAGATAAAGAGCGAGATGAAGCAGAAAAATGGGACGTATGACAGATGTCAGGTTGATAATACAAGTGAGAACCTGGCTGAATATAGAAAGTACAGAGGAGAAGTGAAAAAGGAAATAAGAGGGGCAAAGAAAGAATATGAGAATAGATTGGTGGCTAACATAAAAGGACATCCAAAAGTCTTCTAAAGCCATATAATAGTAAACTGGTAGTAAGAAGAGGGGTGGGGGTGAATATGAACCAAAAAGGAGATCTACACATGGAGGCAGTGGGCATGATTGAGGTAATAAATGAATATTTTGCATCTGTCTTAACCAATGAAGAAGATGCTGCCAAAGTCACACTAGGTGAAGAGGTAGTTGAGACACTGGATGGGGTAAAAATTGATAGAGAGGAATTACTAGAAAGGCTGGCTATGCTAAAAGTAGGTCATCCGGTTCAGATGGGATGCATCCTAGATTGTTGAGGGAAGTAAGGGTGGAAATTTCAGAGGTACTGGCTATAATCTTCCAATCCTCCTTCGATATGGGGGTGGTGCCAGAGGACTAGAGAATTGCAAATTTTGCACCATTTTTGAAAAAAATGTTTAAGGATAAAAGCAGCAACTACAGGCCAGTGAGTTTAACGTTGGTGATGGGGAAGCTTTTCGAAACAATAATCAGGGACAACATTAATAGTCACTTGGACAAGTGTGGATTAATATAGGAAAGCCAGCGTGGATTTGTTAAAGGCAAATCATTATTTGACTAACTTGATTGAGATTTTTGATGAGATAACATATAGGGTTGATGAGGGCAATGCGGTTGATGTGATGTAGATGGACTTTCAAAAGGCGTTTGATAAAATGCCACATGATAGGCTTGTCAGCAAAATTCAAGCCCATGGAATAAAAGGGGCAGTGGCAGCATGGTTACAAAATTGGCTAAGTGACAGGAAACAGACAGTAGTGGTGAACTGTTTTTCAGACTGGAGGAAGGTGTTAGTGATATTCCCCGAGGATCTGTACTAGGACCATTGCTTTTTGTGATATATATTAATGATTTCGTCTTGGATGTGCAGGGCACAATTTCAAAATTTGCAAATGTGGAAAACTTGGAAGTGTAGGGAACAGTAAGGAGGATAGTGATAGACTTCAAGAGGATATAGACAGGCTGGTGGAATGGGCGGACACGTGGCAGATGAAATTTAATGCAGAGGAGTGTGAAGTGATACATTTTGGCAGGAAGAACAAGGAGAGGGAATATAAACTAAATGGTACAATTTTAAACGGGGTGCGGGAACAGGGAGACCTGGGGGTATATGTGCACAAATCGTTGAAGATGGCAGGACAGGTTGAGAAAGCGGTTAAAAAGCTTTTGGGATCCTTGGCTTTATAAATAGAGGCATGGAATACTAAAGCAAGGAAGTTATGTTGAACCTTTATAAAACACTGCTTCGGGAGTATAGTGTTCAATTCTGGGCATCACCCTTTAGGAAGGATGTGAAGTCCTTGGAGAGGGTGCAGAAAATATTTACTCGAATTGTTCCAGGGATGAGGATCTTCAGTTACATTGATAGACTCCAGAAGCTGGGATTGTTCTCCTTAGAACAGAGAAAGTTAAGAGGAGATTTGATAGAAATGTTTAAAATCATGAAGGTTAAAATAAAGTAAATAAAGAGCCAGCACTGGCTCGATGTGCCGAATGGCTTCCTTCTGTGCTGTGACCATTCTATGACTCTATGATTCTATATTCTTGCTAGCTTATCATAGCACTGCTTTCTTCAAATTGAACCTTGTGAGAAAAAATAAACGATATCAAAGCTAAGCGACATGTGCAAGATTGGAAGGAGAGTGCAACTGGAGCTATTTGGCTGGGGGCAGTGAAAGCACCTCTTGAGCATTAATATATTCAGTATCTGAAAGAAGCAGGGAGATGAGATCGTTATATCTATTTATCCTGCTATCTGCAAAATCCATTGTCTTGCCCTGCTTTCCAGGTAAGGCGAGGTTTCATTAAGTCGCTGCATTTGCATCAAACATCTCATTCACGGGCAACTGGAGGAATAGAGGAAGCTGGAGGATAAGAAGTGACAGAAGCAGAAGGAGAGGGCACTTGATGGCAGAAACTTGTGTGTGCCAGTTGCTTCAAATGAGACATAACAGTCCTGCGAAGTGTTGCATCTTTCCCAGAAGCGGCATTGATCAGGTGCGTGCTTTTTGGAAATGGAAACAGTTACACGAGCAGCTTGTGGAGTGTTTCCCCTCACTGACCATTTCACGTGTCTGCCTACCCGCATTTGGTGCGATCATTGTCTGAACAAGTCTTTCGTGTTCCAACAGTAAAGTAATGAACTGACCCGCATTCGGTTGGTAATTCCCGGGCTGACAATGCGGCCAAAGAGGCAGCCGTTAACGTGGTTCTCCTGGAACCTTTCTTCAATGATCGGGGTCGACTATCATCAGCCACAATCCAGTCAATATGGACCTGCATGCCCGACAGATGTCCGACATGCTCTACAGACAATCCAAACCTTTACCCCAGCCTACTGAATGGGTCCATCTGACGGTGCTCATTGAAAACAGGATGTCCAGTTTTCCGGACAACCCAGTGCTCATGTATCAGCCCAAGGCACACACTTTTCCCATCGGGTGTGTTCCCCCTGTGTTGAGAGCGGAATTTTTTGACATGTGCCATGCTCATGTAGGTGGCCACTGCTCGCAGAAAATACAGTGCAAAAGATTAGTAAAACAGTGTGGTGGCCGGGAATGAAAGCTGACATCACCCGTCGGGTGGCCAGATGTCTGGTCTGTCTGCTACACAACCCAGCCCTACACATCGGCCGTGCTTTCCTCCCGAGTGGTCCTCCGCCAGAAGGCCCCTGGACCCATCTCCAGACAGATTTCATAGGTCCATTACAAAAGACTCCGGCAGGCGACCGGCACTGCCCGGTGATTGTGGATAAGTTTACCAAATGGATAGAGGCCTTCCCGTGTGCAACTACCACCTCTCTTACAGCAGCCCGACTGTTAATGAGTGAGGTGATCTGCAGGCGGGCAGTGCCGATACAGGTAGACAGTGATCAAGGGTCATATTTCACAGGTAGAATTTTTATCGAACTACAGAAACTTATGAAGATAGAACACAAACAACCCAAATTACACCACCCACAGTCATCGGGAACCACAGAAAGGGGTAATCGAACGCTAAAGACAAGGCTTAAAAAAGTTTTCTGCCGATCACCCCACTCAATGGATGAACATATTGCCCATGGGCTTAATGGCAATCAGATCATCTCCCAGTAACACCATGAGTATCGCCCCTAACAGGCTATGACGGGAGATTGATGCATGCCCCAGGGTACCTACTGGTGCTCACCACGGGTATACCACCCTGCCAGGCTATGATGGGAGATTGATGCATGCCCCAGGGTACCTACTGGTGCTCACCACCAGTATACCACCATGCCAGGCTATGACGGGAGATTGATGCATGCCCCAGGGTACCTACTGGTGCTCACCACCAGTATACCACCATGCCAGGCTATGACGGGAGATTGATGCATGCCCCAGGGTACCTACTGGTGCTTACCACCAGTATACCACCATGCCAGGCTATGACGGGAAGATTGATGGCCACTCCAGCACACCTACTGGCACCCATTGCAACTGGGAACAGTGGGCCGCCAGTGGTTGGACCAACTGCTCGACTATGTGAACAAAACATAGAAACATAGACCATTCGGCCCTTCGAGCCTGATTCGCCATTCAATATGATCATGGCTGATCCTCTATCTCAATACCATATTCCTGCTGTCTCCACATACCAACTAATTTGTGGCTAAAAAGAGTGGGAAAAGCAAGAATGAGGTTAAAAAGCACTTTGACAAAAAGGTCCGGCTTTCTGAGTATCAGGTGGGAGATGTGGTAATGGTTCTGAACTACGGGTAGAAAGAGCACAGATTGAAACCAAAATGGAAGAGGCCATTTCCCACAGTGTACCGCATTAGTCCAACTGTATACCTCATACAGTAGACTCGGAAGGGAAATAAAAAGAACAGCAAGTGGTACCACGTTAATTAGTTAAAATCAGGGAGGGAATATTTCTTTTATTCAAAAGGTCAGATATGTAAGAATATGATTTAAATCTAAACCATGTCAATTATCCCAACTCCCTTGGCGTCTAGGTATTTAGCAAGAGGGTGGTACTGAGCGGTGATGAGGTCCTGTCTCAGTGTGAGGAAAAACAGACTTCTCTGGGCGTATAAATGCGCAGCCGAGGTAAAGGCCACCTCGAGTTGTTTGACACCGAGTCACCACGGAGGGTGGGATAGTTTATGACTGGAAGATAAGACCAGAAAGGCATATGTGATGCCCCAACAGCCGAATAGTACTCAATCTGATAAGAGACAATTTAGTTTGTACTATAATCAATGTATATATAATCACAATTTGTAACCACAAATAATATGCTTGTGTCTTATAGGTAGAATAAGTGACAAGGAGCCAATACAAACGCATCTTGAGGTGGTTATGGTGGTGCCTCCTGATTGGAGCGTGGGGATAATCATCTACACTAGGAAACTCAGGAGAATTGAGGCAACAGGACTGTAAACCAAGGGTGGAGGGAGATGGAGTAAGCCAAGGGAACCAGACTGACTCCTATTCCATTTCTAGCTTGCACGACCATGAAGGGAGGTGTGTCAGGGAATGTAACATAATGCAGACGATCATTAAGACACACCTGATTAAGGAAGGCACTGAGGTATGCATACAGTGTGGGTGCAGTGGGATTGGTAATAGCATAAGTCTCCACCGGGTGTTAGTTTTTGGAGAAAAGGTTGAGAATACATAAATGACCATACAACGATCACCCGGCAGGGAACAAGAAGGGAGCAGGTTAGTTTTAGGGGACAAGACGATGTATTGGCCATGTTTCTGAAAGTATAACGAGGGATATTACGCCTGCCTACTAGTGGCAGGGAGACCGGGATCGTACGATGCCACTTGCTCAGTGGGAGGATGGTGTGGGTTCTACGGACCATATGCTATGAGTATAGCACGGATTCAGAGAATGGATATCACTGATGTACACCTCGTATTCCCACAGGTAACTGTGTACACTGGAAGTGCCCCATATGCTGTAACCCAACTGGGAGAATACACGTTGTGAAGTTAGTTCTTCAGTCCTAACCCTCTCGCCCCCAAGCCCAATTTCATCCAATTAGAGAGACTGGCAAGGATAGGATGCTCCATGTTACGACCGGGACCCGTGAATGGACTCGTTGTTGACCCGATTGATGCAGTCCTTTCTAATGATTTGCATTGGGAGACCATCCCCGTCCTTCTGAATCTAACTATTATCGAGTTACCCACTTGGTGCAAGTCCGAACATCGAAAGCTTTATTAACGCATTTCTAAGATTTGTTCACGGGATGTGGGCATCGCTGGCGAGGCCGACATTTATTGCCCATCCTTAATTGCCCTTGAGAAGGTGGTGGTGAGCTGCCTTCTTGAACCGCTGCAGTCCGTGTGGTGAAGGTTCTCCCACAGTGCTATTAGGAAGGGAGTTCCAGGATTTTGACCGAGTGCGATGAAGGAACGGCGATATATTTCCAAGTCGGGATGGTGTGTGACTTGGAGGGGATCATGGAGGTAGTGTTGTTCCCATGTGCCTGCTGCCATTGTCCTTCTAAGTGGTAGAGGTCGCGGGTCTGGGAGGTACTGTTGTAGAAGCCTTGGCGAGTTGCTGCAGTGCATCCTGTAGGTGGTACTCACTGCAGCAATGGTGCGTCGGTGGTGAAGGGAGTGAATGTTTAGTGTGATGGATGGGGTGCCAATCAAGCTGCCTGCTTTGGCCTGGATGGTGTCGAGCTTCTTGAGTGTTGTTGGAGCTGCACTCATCCAGGCAAGTGGAGAGTATTCCATCACATTCCTGACTTGTGCCTTGTAGATGATGTAAAGGCTTTGGGGAGTCAGGAGGTGAGTCACTCGCCACAGAATACCCAGCCTCTGACCTGCTCTTGTAGCCACAGTTTTACACCAACTCATTGAGACATTCTGGGAGCTGAGGCTCATTAAACAGAGAAATCCCACCAGGCCTGTTTTTCGCATCGAAAACACAGGAGTGATATAAGGTCAGGCGCTGGTGAGACAGGAGCACCCACCCATCTACATCACGTTCATTAATAACTATACCTGGTTGGCTCCAGATTTGTCAGGATGTACCTGCAGACAGGACACTTTGTTGTGACCCTACGATGTAACTGATCATTATGTATAACTCGTATGGTCAAACACATGTTGATAAAGATTAAACGTTGCACCAGTCACTTGGAAGCGGCTCAGTTAATGAGGGAAACAAATGAGGGATTGAAGAGGACTCCTCCCCCTCAAGACGGGCAATGTATGATTATACCGTCACCTTTTGAATCTGCATCGAACATCTAGTTTGGATAATTCACCTTTCTGATGATTATTACCCAATGTATTGCTGTAATCACAGTTGTACAGTGACTCATTGTACTACATGTATTTGTGATATGCACCTTTTGCTATCCTTGTATGAACATACTTCTCTCTTTGGTACTAATTAAGCAAGTGTATAGTAATTAATAACATAATTTAGTACCAGTCAGGCTTTGCAAAAACCCTTAAAAATCCTTGAATAAAAGTAATAAAAATATGAAATTGCCAGCACAGCGCACAAGTCACAACCATAGCTACATTACCAAGTTACGCAGTCATGCCCAGGAGATAAGAACCTAACTGTCCATAAGAGACAATGTTAGAGTTAACAGCCAGGGACCCAGACAGGAGTATAAAATAATAGACCTAGAAGTTGCTAAAGGTGTCCTTGAGAGAAACACAACAGGATAGGATGGGGGGCCAGTCCCGCGGGAATGGTGGTAACTGGCAATTGGTCAATCACTGAGCAGGGCGGGGGGGGCGGAGGGGGCTACTCCATCATAGAAAGAGATACGGAGTAGGCAGACTCTTCTTCCTTTTTCTGAAAGATACTCGACACACAATTGGCCACCACGCCTTTTGGCAAGATCTCAATCGGGTCAAACACCTGTGTTAGCAAAAGCCCCTGTAACCACCCTCAAAAGTAGCATTGAAGAGAGAACCCATAGGAGAGTGAGGTTGTGGAGAACAGGAGTGGAAGCAAGGGTTGACCCTGGAGCGAAACCCTGAGGAAAGGATGCAGGTCAGAGGCCCACATCACTTCGACCACTCTGCTGGACAACAGTTTGGAGGACATGTGTGAAGCCTTGTAAGGCCAGTGCTAGTGTATCTGCCTGCCTGTTTAAGGCGGCAGAAAGTTGTTCACCTTGAGTCCGAAGGACCATTATCAAGACCTCAATAGACTTATTGGTGAGCTGTGCTTGAAGCTCAATGGAGGCTAGCCTTCCCTCCATTGCAGACATTCCCGCACTTACGAGCGACACTACCACAGAGATGCCCTCACGTCGCTGGGACAGCATCTCAGAGATTCCCTCCTGTACCTGTGCCACCATTCCACTCATGCAGGAGTTGGACTCCTCCATCCTCTGCGTGATTGTGGAGAGTGCGCATGGCACCTGTTCCAGCACCTCACAAATGTGCTGCTGCCCCTCGATCATTCTCCTTTTAAAGGATGGCCCCCAAGGTTTAGCATCTGTGTCCAGGTGAGCAGAGCCTGGAGAAGAGTGCTCCCACCGACGGGACTCTCCACAGCTGCCCCTGCCACCAGTGCTTGCTCGTGCTCACGTGTGTGGTAACTCACCATGTGGGACCCCAACTAATGAGGACGGAGACCCTCCGAGGTGTTTGTATCTGTGCTGGTGGACGGCTCACTCAGATGTGATGGTGCACTCTCAGAGGCCAGCAAGTACTCTGAGGAATCGCCTTTCGCTGTCACGACAGTCGCTGAAGGCCCTGTAAGAGAACAGAAGGAAATATTAAGCATGATGACAGATGTTGAGGTGCTGAAGATGGCAAGACATGTTAACATCATTTACTATTGTGAGTGCTGAATGTTAAAGTTCTGTCACCAGTCGTTTGTTAGGTGGCAGTCTCGGCGTCCCCGACGGACAGACACTCGAGGGTGCGGCTTAATTCAAGAGCCTCCTGCTCCACGTCCATGAGGATGACGATTTGTTGCGGCCCCCCTCCGGTCCTCGCCTTCTCCCGTGCATTCTGGGCTCTCTTCTCCTATAAGGGGAGAAAGTAGAGAGGCGTGAGTGAGGGTTGGTGACGTGGCCAACCGATGAATGCATTGGTTTGTGTGAGGCTGACCGTGAAAGAGATGCATCAGAGGGTGAGTGTGAGACAGAGCTATGACATTGTATGAGGATTGGGTTGAGTGGTAGTGGTGGGATGAGTAATGGGGAGGTGAGGAAGTGCAGGTAGGTTGAGGATGAGCTTTGAGTGGGTGTGCGGAGTGATGTGACAGAGTAGTGTTGGCAGTGCAGAATGAGTTGGGGGGTGGGGGCGGTGATGTGGAAGATGGAGTGTAGGAGAATGAGTAAGTGTACTCACTTTTGTTGACCTAGTTAGGTCATTGAAGCGCTTCCTGCACTGGATCCAGGTGTGGGAGACGTTGCTGCTGCTGGTGACCTCCTCTGCCACCTCGAGCCAAGCCTTCTTGGTGGCAGAGACAAGCCACTTCCTCCCGTTCGCTGGAAATAAAATCTGCCTCCTCCTCGTCACCCCATCTAGTAGGACCTGGAGTGAGGCATCATTAAATCTGGAAGCAGCCTTTCCCCTGGTCTGCTCCATGCTGCACTTTTGGTTGTTTGTTGCAGGAGTAGCATTGGAGGACTGTCCCTTTAAATGGGACTCCTCCAGCTGACAGCCTGTGATGCGGGTGCGCAGTCCGCCCGCTGCGCAGGTTGACGAAGGGAAACCCGGAAGACACGTTAAGTGGCTTCAATTTACCCGCGATTGTGTGGGGAACGGACCGATTTCACTGCCCAGTCGCACCCCCTCCCTGCTATCCTGCCTCCCTGCTAATATCGGGGCCAATACTCCAGCTGAGGCCGAACCAGTGTTTTGCACAGTTTAAGCATGACTTCCTTGTTTTTGTATTCAATGCCCCTATTTACAAAGCCAATTATCCCATTCGCTTTCTCAACGACCTTATCAACCTGCCCTGCCACCTTCAGAGAT
The DNA here is from genome assembly GCF_035084215.1 of Heptranchias perlo. Lineage (NCBI taxonomy): Eukaryota > Metazoa > Chordata > Chondrichthyes > Hexanchiformes > Hexanchidae > Heptranchias > Heptranchias perlo. Next base: position 5,892,865 of record NC_090326.1, on the reverse strand, counting down.
TTGTGAATATGTCCCCCCAAGTCCCTCTGCTCTTCCCCCTCCCTCAAAATTGTGCCATTTAGATTATATTGTCCCTCCATGTTGTTCCTCCCAAAGTGCATCACTTCACATTGATCCGTATTAAATTCCATCTGCCAGGTGTCTGCCCATTTCACCAGTCTGTCCATTCCTCCTGAAGTCTGCTTCTGAAGCATAACAGGCTTGTGGGACCGACTGGCCTCCGCCTGTTCCTGTATAAAAGGCATGTGCGTCTGAATGGCCTTGCCCTGTACATATATAACTTGGTCAAGGGGCTAAATGGCCTTGTCCTGTTCCTATGTAAATTGCCCGAGGGGTTGAATAGCCTCCTCCTATGCCTGTCTAACAGGATCGAGGGTCTGAATGGCCTCCTCCTGTTCTTGTGTAACAGTCTCGAGGGGCTGAATGGCCTCCTTCAGTTCCTTTGTATCAAGCTCGAGGGGCTGAATGGCCTCCTTCAGTTCCTTTGTATCAAGCTCGAGGGGCTGAATGGCCTCCTCCTGTTCCTGTGTAATAGGGTCGAGGGGCTGAATGGCCTCCTCCTGTTCCTGTGTAACAGGGTCGAGGGGCTGAATGGCCTCCTCCTGTTCCTGTGTAACAGGGTCGAGGGGCTGAATGGCCTCCTCCTGTTCCTGTGTAACAGGGTCGAGGGGCTGAATGGCCTCCTCCTGTTCCTGTGTAAAAGGTAAGAAGGGATGAAGTGCCTGCTCCTCTTCCTGTGTAACAGGGTTGAGGGCTAAAATGCCACCAGCTGTTCCTTTTTAAGAGGAACACAGGTATATTAGCATAGTGGTTATGTTACTAGATTAGTAATCGCAGACTAATAATCGCGGAGTCTTGAGTTCAAATCCCACCACGGCAGCTGGGGAATTTAAATAAAAAATCTGGAATAAAAAAGAAGCTAATATCTTTTTTATTCCAGATTTTGATTGGGAGAGTCTGTTGGCAGGCAAAGGGACGTCTGGTAAGTGGGAGGCTTTCAAAAGTGTGTTAACCAGGGTTCAGTGTAAGCACATTCCTTATAAAGTGAAGGGCAAGGCTGGTAGAAGTAGGGAACCTTGGATGACTCGGGAGATTGAGGCACTAGTCAAAAATAAGAAGGAGGCATATGACATGCATAGGCAGCTGGGATCAAGTGGATCCCTTGAAGAGTATAGAGATTGCCGGAGTAGAGTTAAGAGAGAAATCAGGAGGGCAAAAAGGGGATATGAGATTGCTTTGGCAGATCAGGCAAAGGTGAATCCAAAGAGCTTCTACAAATACATAAAGGGCAAAAGGGTAACTAGGGAGAGAGTAGGGCCTCTTAAGGATCAACAAGGTCATCTATGTGCGGAACCACAAGAGATGGGTGAGATCCTGAATGAATATTTCACATCGGTATTTACGGTTGAGAAAGGCATGGATGTTAGGGAACTTGGGGAAATAAATAGTGATGTCTTGAGGAGTGTACATATTACAGAGAGGGAGGTGCTGGAAGTCTTAACGCGCATCAAGGTAGATAAATCTCCGGGACCTGATGAAATGTATCCCAGGACGTTATGGGAGGTTAGGGAGGAAATTGCGGGTCCCCTAGCAGAGATATTTGAATCATCCACCGCTACAGGTGAGGTGCCTGAAGATTGGAGGGTAGCAAATGTTGTGCCTTTGTTTAAGAAGGGCGGCAGGGAAAAGCCTGGGAACTACAGACCAGTGAGCCTGACATCTGTAGTGGGTAAGTTGTTAGAGGGTATTCTGAGGGACAGAATCTACAGGCATTTGGAGAGGCAGGGACTAATTAGGAACAGTCAGCATGGTTTTGTGAGAGGAAAATCATGTCTCACGAATTTGATTGAGTTTTTTGAAGGGGTAACCAAGAAGATAGATGAGGGCTGTGCAGTAGACGTGGTCTACATGGACTTCAGCAAAGCATTTGACAAGGTACCGCATGGTAGGTTGTTACATAAGGTTAAATCTCATGGGATCCAAGGTGAGGTAGCCAATTGGATACAAAATTGGCTTGACGACAGAAGACAGAGGGTGGTTGTCGAGGGTTGTTTTTCAAACTGGATGCCTGTGTCCAGCGGTGTGCCTCAGGGATCGGTGCTGGGTCCGCTGTTATTTGTTATTTATATTAATGATTTGGATGAGAATTTAGGAGGCATGGTTAGTAAGTTTGCAGATGACACCAAGATTGGTGGCATTGTGGACAGTGAAGAAGGTTATCTAGGATTGCAACGGGATCTTGATAAATTGGGCCAGTGGGCCGATGAATGGCAGATGGAGTTTAATTTAGATAAATGTGAGGTGATGCATTTTGGTAGATCGAATCGGGCCAGGACCTACTCCGTTAATGGTAGGGCGTTGGGGAGAGTTATAGAACAAAGAGATCTAGGAGTATAGATTCATAGCTCCTTGAAAGTGGAGTCACAGGTGGATAGGGTGGTGAAGAAGGCATTCAGCATGCTTGGTTTCATTGGTCAGAACATTGAATGCAGGAGTTGGGATGTCTTGTTGAAGTTGTACAGGGCATTGGTGAGGCCACACTTGGAGTACTGTGTACAGTTCTGGTCACCCTATTATAGAAAGGATATTATTAAACTAGAAAGAGTGCAGAAAAGATTTACTAGGATGCTACCGGGACTTGATGGTTTGACTTACAGGGAGAGGTTAGACAGACTGGGATTTTATTCCCTGGAGAGTAGGAGGTTAAGGGGTGATCTTATAGAAGTCTATAAAATAATGAGGGGCATAGATAAGGTCGATAGTCAAAATCTTTTCCCAAAGGTAGGGGAGTCTATAACGAGGGGGCACAGATTTAAGGTGAGAGGGGAGAGATACAAAAGGATCCAGAGGGGCAATTTTTTCACTCAAAGGGTGGTGAGTGTCTGGAACGAGCTGCCAGAGGCAGTAGTAGAGGCGGGTACAATTTTGTCTTTTAAAAAGCATTTGGACAGTTACATGGGGAAGATGGGTATCGAGGGATATGGGCCAAGTGCAGGCAATTGGGACTAGCTTAGTGGTATAAACTGGGCGACATGGACATGTTGGGCCGAAGGGCCTGTTTCCATGTTGTAACTTCTATGATTCTATGATTCTATGAATATCAGTAATGGTGGCCACAAAACTACTGGATTGTCATTAAAACCCATGTGGTTCACTAATGCCCTTTAGGGGAAGAAACCTGCCGTCCTTACCTGGTCTGGCCTATTTGTGACTCCAGACCCACAGCAATATCAATTCTTAATCACTCTCTGAAATGGCCTAACAAGCCACTCAGTTATACAATCTCACCACAGAAAGTCACAATAAGAATAAAACCAGACAGAGCACAAGGCACCAGACACAACTAAGGCAAACCAAGCCTAGTCAACCCAACAAAGTCCTCCTCACTGACATCTGGGGAAGTCACCCAAAATTGGGAGAGCTGTCCCACAGACGAGTCAAGCAACAGCCCGACACAGCCATATTCTCAGAATCATAACTTTCAGCCAATGCCCCAAGCTCTTCCATCACCATTCCTGGTTATGTCCTGTCCCACTGGCAGGACAGACCCACCAGAGGTGGCGGCATAATGGTATATGGTCAGGAGGGACTGGGCCTGGGAGTCCACAACATTGACTCCAGACACCATGAAATCTCATGGCATCAGGTCAAATATGGGCAAGGAAACCTTCTGCGGATTACCACCCTCCCTTCGATGATGAAATCAGTCCTCCTCCATGTTGAGAAGCACTGAGGGTTGCAAAGGCACAGAATGCACAGTGGGTGGAGGACTTCAATGTCCATCACCAAGAGTGGTTCTGTAGCACCACGACTGACCGAGCTGGCAGCGTCCTGAAGGTCATAGCTACCAGACTGGGCCTGCGGCAGGCGGTGAGCGAACTAACACGAAGGAAAAACCTACTTGACCTCGTCCTTACCAATCTACCTGTCGCAAATGCATCTGTCCATGACAGTATTGGTAGGAGTGACCACAGTACTTGTGGAGACGAGGTCCCATCCTCACACCGAGGACACAATCCAACGTGTTAAATGGGATAGATTCAGAACAGATCTATCAGCTCAAAGCTGAGAATCCATGAGGCGCTGTAGGCCATCAGCAGCAGCAGAATTGTATTCCAGCACAATCTATAACCTCATGGCCCGGCATATTCCTCACTCTACCATTACCAACAAGCCAGGGGATCAACCCTGGTTCAAAGAGGACTATTGAAGAGCATGCCAGGATCAGCACCAGGTGTACCTAAAAATGAGGTGCCAACCTGGTGAAGCTACAACACAGGACTACATGCATGCTAAACAGCGGAAACAACATGCTTTAGACAGAGTTAAGCGATTCCACAACCAACGGATCAGATCAAAGCTCTGCAGTCCTGCCACATCCAGTCGTGAATGTGGCGGACAATTAAACAACTAACGGGAGGAGGAGGCTCCATGAGCATCCACATCCTCAATGATGGCGGAGTCCAGCACGTGAGTGCAAAAGACAAGGCTGTAGCATTTACAACCATCTTCAACCAGAAGTGCCCCGAGTGGATGATCCATCTCAGCCTCCTCCCCATATCCCCACCATCACAGAAGCCAGTCTTCAGCCAATTCAATTCACTCCACGTGATATCAAGAAACGGCTGAGTGCACTGGATACAGCAAAGGCTATGGGCCCTGACAACATCCCAGCTGGAGTGCTGAAAATTTGTGCTCCAGAACTAGCCGCGCCTCTATCCAAGCTGTTCCAGCACAGCTACAACACTGGCATTTACCCGACAATGTGGAAAATTGCCCAGGTATGTCCTGTCCACAAAAAGCAGGACAAATCCAATCCGGCCAATTACTGACCATCAGTCTACTCTCAATCATCAAAGTGATAGAAGGTTTCGTCGACAGTGCTATCAAGCGGCACTTACTCAACAGTAATCTGCTCACCGATGCTCAGTTTGGGTTCCGCCAGGACCACTCGGCTCCAGAACTCATTACAGCCTTGGTCCAAACATGGACAAAAGAGCTGAATTCAAGAGGTGAGGTGAGAGTGACTGCCCTTGACATCAAGGCAGCATTTGACCGAGTGTGGCACCAAGGAGCCCTGGTAAAATTGAAGTCAATGCAAATCAGGGGGAAAACTCTCCAGTGGCTGGAGTCATACCTAGCACAAAGGAAGATGGTAGTGGTTGTTGGAGGCCAGTCACCTCAGCCCCAGGACATTGCTGCAGGAGTTCCTCAGGGCAGTGTCCTAGGCCCAACCACCTTCAGCTGCTTCATCAATGACCTTCCCTCCATCATAAAGTCAGAATGGGGTTTTTCGCTGATGATTGCACAGTGTTCAGTTCCATTCGCAACCCCTCAGATAATGAAGCAGTCTGTGCCCGCATGCAGCAAGACCTGGACAACATCCAGGCTTGGGCTGATAAGTGGCAAGTAACATTCGCCCCAGACAAGTGCCAGGCAATGACCATCTCCAACAAGACAGAGTCTAACCAACTCCCCTTGACATTCAACGGCATTACCATCGCCGAATCCCCCACCATCAACATCCTGGGGGTCACCATTGATCAGAAACTTAACTGGACCAGCCAAATAAATAATGCGGCTACAAGAGCAGTTCAGAGGCTGGGTATTCTGTGGCGAGTGACTCACCTCCTGACTCCCCAAAGCCTTTCTACCATCTACAAGGCACAAGTCAGGAGTGTGATGGAATACTCTCCACTTGCCTGGATGAGTGCAGCTCCAACAACACTCAAGAAGCTCGACACCATCCGGGACAAAGCAGCCCGCTTGATTGGCACCCCATCCACCACCCTAAACATTCACTCCCTTCACCACCGGCGCACTGTGGCTGCAGTGTATACCATCCACAGGATGCACTGCAGCAACTCGCCAAGGCTTCTTTGACAGCACCTCCCAAACCCACGACCTCTACCACCTAGAAGGACAAGGGCAGCAGGCACATGGGAACAACACCACCTGCACGTTCCCCTCCGAGTCACACACCATCCCGACTTGGAAATATATCGCCGTTCCTTCATCGTCGCTGGGTCAAAATCCTGGAACTCCCTATCTTACAGCACTGTGGGAGAACCTTCACCGCATGGACTGCAGCGGTTCAAGAAGGCGGCTCACCACCACCTTCTCAAGGGTAATGAAGGATGGGCAATAAATTCTGGCCTTGCCAGCGACGCCCACATCCCATGAACGAATAAAAAATTGGCTCGAGGGGCTGTATGGCCTCCTTCTCTTCCTGTTTTGCAGTATCAAGGGGGTGAATGACTTCTTCCTGATTAAGTGTAACAGGTTCGATGCGCTGATTTGCCTCCTCCTGTTCTTGAGTAACAGGATCGAGGGGCTGAATGGTTTCCTCCTGTTCCTTGTATCAGGCTCGAGGAACTGATTGGCCTCCTCTTGTTGATATGTATTAGGCTCGAGGGACTGAATGGACTTCACCTGTTGCTATGTAAAAGACTTGAGGGGCTGATTGGCCTCCCCTTGTTTCTCTGTAATAGGCTCGAGGGACTGAATGGCCCCCTCCTGTTCCTGTGTAACAGGCCGATGAACTGAATGGCCCCCTCCTGTTCCTGTGCAACAGGCTCGAGGGGCTGAATGGCCTCCTCCTGTTCCAATGTAACAGTCTCCAGGGATGAATGTCCTCCTCCCTTTCCTGTGTAACAGGTTCATTGGGCTGAATGGCCTCCTCCTTTTTCTATGTAATAGTCTCGAGGGGCTGAATGGCCTCCTCCTGTTCCTATGTAACAGTCTCGAGGGGCTGAATGGCCTCCTCCTATTCCTATATAAAGGTCTCGAGGGGCTGAATGTTGAGGGAATCGATTGCAGGGCGGGGAAACGATGGTGAAGTTGGGGATCTCTCTAAGATCCAGAACGGGTTGAGAAATGAACTGCAGCCCAGGGGAGGGAATTTCCGGCCAGGATCCAGACTGTAGGGAAATAAAGTTGAAAAAAACAGTCGGACCAGTCGGACTACCTGTCTGTCTCTCTCTCTGTCTCTCTCTCACTATCTGTCTGTCACTCTCTCCCCTCTGTCTCTCTCTTTCTCTCTCTCTGTCTCTCTGTCTCTCTCTCTCACTTTCTGTCTGTCACTCTCTCTCACTCTGTCTCTATCACTCTCTGTCTGTCACTCTCTCTCTGTCTCTCTCACACTCTGTCAATCTCTCTGTCTCTTTCTCTATCTCACTCTCTGTCACACCTTGTCTGTCTGTCTCTCTTTATCTCTCTCACTCTCTATCTGCCCCTCTCTCTCTGTCTCTCACTCTCTGTCTGCCACACACCCTGTCTCTAACTCTCTCTCTCTCAATCCCTCTCCATCTGTCAATCTCTCTGCCTCTCACTCTCTCTGTCTCTCTCTCTCTGTCTCTCACTCTCTGTCAATCACTGTCTCTGTCTCTCTCTCTCTGTCACTCTCTCTCTGTCTGTCTCTCTCAGTCTCTGTCACTCTTTGACTGTCACTCTCTCTCTGTCTCTCTCTCACACTCTGTCTGTCAATCTCTCTGTCTCTCTCTCTATCTCACTCTCTGTCACACCCTGTCTGTCTCTCTCTCTATCACTATCTCTCTCACTCTCTATCTGTCACTCTCTCTCACTCTCTCTCTCTCCCTGTCACTCACTCTCTGTCTGTCACTCTCTCTCTCCGTCACTCAGTCTCTCTCTGTCACTCTCTCTGTCTCTCTCTCTCTCTATCTCACTCTCTGTCTATCACACTGTCTATCTCTCTCTCTGTCTCTCACTGTCTCGTCTCTCTCTCTCTCTGTCCCTCTCTCTGTCACTCTATATCTGTCTGTCTCCCTCTTTCTCCTTCTCTCTCTCTTTGTCACTCTCTCCCTCGATGTCTCTGACTCTGTATTTTTCTCTCTGTCTCTGCCTATCGCTATCTCTCTGTATCTGACTGTCTCCCTCTCTCTTCCTCTTTCTGTCGCTCTCTTTTTCTGTCTCTCTATATGTATATTTCTCTGTCTTTCTCTCTCCCTGTCTCTCTCTCTGTCTCTGTGTGTCTGTCTCTCTCTTTCTCCGTATCTGTGTGTCTCTGTCACTCTCTCTTTGTCACTCACTCTCTCTCTGTCTCTCTTTCTCTGTCCCTCTCTCTGCCACTCTCTCTCTGCTCTCTCTCTCTCGCACTCTTTGTCACTCTCTCTCTCTCCCTCTTTCTCCCTCTCTGTGTTCCATTCTCTGTCTCTCTCTCTCTCTCTCTCTCGGTCTCTGTCCATCTCTTGGTCCCTCTCTCTCTTTCCGTCTCTCTCTCTTTCTGTCTGTCTCTCTCCCTCTTTCTGTCTCTCACTGTCGCTTTCTCTGTCTCCCTCTCTCTCTCTTAGCTGCTCTCTCTCTCTTGGCTTCTCTGTCTCTCTCTCTGTTTTTCTCTCTGTCTCTGCCTATCACTGTCTCCATGTATCTCTCGCTCTCTCTCTCTATCTGCCTCTTTCTGTATCTCTCTTTCTCTCTGTCACTCTCTCTCTGTCTCTCTGTCTTTCTCTCTCCCTTTCTCTCCCTGTCTGTCTCTCTCTCTGTCTCTGCATGTCTCTGTCTCTTTCTCCGTCTTTGTGTGTCTCTGTCACTCACTCTCTCTCTCTGTCTCTCTCTCTCACTTTCTGTCTGTCACTCTCTCTCTCTATCTGACACTCTTTCTCTCTCTCTCTCACTCTCTGTATCTCTCTCTCCCTCTCTGTCACTCTCTCTGCCTCTCTCTCACTCTGACTGTACTGTCACTTTCTCTGGCTCTCTCTCTATCTCACCCTCTATCTGTCACACTCTGTCGCTCTCTCTCTCTTTCTTACACTCTACCAGTCACTCTCTCTGTCTCTCTCTCCATCTCGCTCTCTCTCTCTGTCTCTCATTCTCTGTCACTCACTGTCTCGGTCTGTCACTCTCTTTCTCTCACTCTAGCTCTCTCTGTCTCCCTCTCACCCTCTTTCTGTTATTCTGCCTCTTTCTCTCTCTCACTCTCTCTCCCTCTTTCTCTGTTCCATTCTCTCTCTCTTAGCCTCTGTCCATCTATTGGTCTCTCTCACTTTCTGTCTGTCTCTCTCTCTCTCTTTCTGTCTCCCTCTCTCTTCCTGTCTCTCATTGTCTCTTTGTCTGTATCTCTCTCTCTGTCCCACTCTCCCTGTCTCTCTCTCTCTCTGTCACTGTCCCTCTCTCATGTCCCTCTCTCTCTGTCTTCCTCTCTCTCTTAGCCGCTCTCTCTCTCGTTTGTTGTCTCTGTCTCTCTCTCTCTATTTTTCTCTCTGTCTCTGCCGATCTCTGTCTCTATGTGTCTGTCTCTCTCTCTGCCTCTTTCTTTCTCTCTGTCACTCTCTCTCCGTCTCTCTGTCTTTCTCACTCCCTGTCTCTCTCTGTCTCTGTGTGTCTCTGTCTCTCTCTCTGCAAGTCTATGTCTCTTTCTCTGTCGACGTGTGTCTCTGTCACTCTCCCTCTCTCTGTCTCTCTCTGTCTTTCCCTCCCTTTGTCTTTCCCTCTCGCTCTCTGCCTTTCTCTCACTCTCTCTGTCTCTCTCTCTCTGTCTCTCTCGCACTCTATCACTCTTTCTGTCTCTCCCACTCTGCCTCTCCCTCTCTCTGTCTGTCTCTCTCTCTCTGTCTTGCTCAGTCCCTTTCTGTCCCTCTCTCTGTCTCTCTCTCTCACTCTCTGTCTCTCTTACATTCGGTATCTCTTTCCATCTCACTCTTTGTCTGTCACTCTCTCTGTCACCCTCTGCGTTTCTCTCTCTCACTGTCTGTCTGTCACTGTTGCTGTCTCTCTCTGTCTCTCTTACATTCAGTATCTCTTTTTATCTCACTGTCTGTCACTCTCTCTCCATCTCTCTCACTCTCTCTCTGTCGCTCTCTCTCTCACTCTCTCTGTCTCTCACCCTCTGTCTGCTTCTCTCTCTGTGGTTTTCTCTGCCTCTCGCTCTCTATTTTTCTCTGTCTGTTTCTTTCTGTATCTGTCTGTCTCTTTCTCTGTCTCTCTCTCTCGCTCTCTCTCTTTCTCACTCTCTGTCTGCCACTCTCTCTCTCTCTCAGTGTCTCTCTCTGTCTCTGCCTATCTCTGTCTCTCTGTCTGTCTCTGCTTCTTTCTGTCTCTCCCTTTCTCCCTGTCTCTGTCTCTGTCTCTCTCTCTCTCTGGTTTCTCTGCCTGTTTCTTTCTGTCCCTGGCCCTGTCTCTTTCTCTGACTCACTTTCTCTGTCCCCCCCTCTCTCTCCCTGCTCCCCACTCACTCTCTGACCCCCCCTCTCTGTCTCCCTCTCTCTCTGTCCCTCTCTCTCACTCTTTGTCTGTCACTCTCTGTCAATCTCTCTCATTCTGTCTCTCTCTCACTCTCTCTCTGTCACGCTCTCTCTCTGTCTCTCTCTCTCTGTCTATCTCTCACCCTCTGTGCATCTCTCTCTCGCTCTGTCTCTCTCTCACCCTCTGTCCGTCGCTCTCTCTCTCTCTGTCTGTCACTCTCTCTCTGTCTTGTTCACTGTCTCTCTCTCTATCTGTCACACTCTGTCTCTCTTTCTCTCTGTCTTTCTCTCACTCTCTGTCTGTCTATCTCTCTTTCACTCTCTCTCTGTCTCTCTTTCACTCCCTGTCTATCACTCTCTCTGTCTTTCTCTCTGTCTCTATCTCTCTCTTTCTCACTCACCCTCTCTCTCCCTCACTCTCTCTCTGTCTCTCTGCCTGTGCCATTCTCTGTCTCTCACTCTTTCTCTCTGTCTCTCACTCTCTGTCGGTAACTCTCTGAATATCTCAATCTCTCCCTCACTCTCTCTTTGTCTCTGATTGTGCCTTTCTCTCTCTCTCACATACACTCTCTCTGTCTCTCGCTCTGTCTCTCTCTCAATCTCTGTCCCTCTTACATTCTGTATCTCTTTCCCTCTCACTTTCTGTCTGCCACTCTCTCTGTCACTCTCTGCATTTCTCTCTCACTCCCCTTTTGTCAATCTCACTGTCTCTCCCTTTCGGTCTCTACCTCACTCTCTCTGTCTTTCTCTTACACTCGGTATCTCTTTCTTTCTCACCCTCTGTCTGTCACTCTCCCTCTCTCTGTCTTTATCTTACTCTCTGCCTCTCGCTCTCTCTCTTACTCCATCTCACATTTGGTCTGTCACTCTCTGTGTCTCTCTCTCTCTCTCACTTTCTGTCGGTCACTCTCTTTCCCTCTGTCTCTCTCTCACTTTCTGTCGGTCACTCGATCTCTCTCTCTGTCATTCTCTCCCTCTATCTGTCACAATCTCTGAGTGCCTCTCGTACACTCTCCCTGCCTCTCCCTCTCTCTATCGCTCTCTTACTCTGTCTCTCTCACTCTCTCACTCACTCTCTGTCTCTCTATCTGTGCCTTTCCCGCTCTCTCTCTCTGCCTCTCTCACTCTCTCCCTGTCTCTCTCTCTCTTTGTCTGACTCACTTTCTCTCCCCTCTCTCTCTCTGTATCTCTGTATGTGCCTTTCTCTCTCTCTATTGTCTCTCTCACATTCTCTCTCGCTCTCTCTCTCTGTCTCTCTCTTTCCCTCTCACATTCGGTATCTCTTTCCCTCTCACTCTCTGTCTGTCACTCTCGCTGTCTCTCCCTCTCTCTGTTTCTCTCTCTCTCACTCCCCCTCACTCGCTCTGTCTCTCTGTCTTTGCCTTTCTCTCTCTCTCTCTCTCTCTCTCTCACTCTCTCTCTGTTTCTCACATTCTGTCGGTCAATCTCTGTCTATCTCACTCTCTCTCTCTCTCTTTCTCTGTCTGTCTGTGCCTTTCTCTCTCTCTCTGTCTCTCTCACACTCTTTCTGTCCCTCGCTCTGTCTCTCTGTCATTCGCTCTCTCTCTCTCACTCTCTTACATTTGGTATCTATTTCCCTCTCACTCTCTATCTGTCACTCTCTCACTCTCTGACTTTTTCTCTCTCTGTCTCTCTCATTCTCTCTGTCTCTTTGTCTGTGCCCTTCTCTGTCTTTCTGTCACTCTCTCTCTCTCTCTCTCTGTCTGTATCTCACTCTCTGTCTGTCACCTCTCTCCATCTCTCTGTCTGTCTCTCTCTTAGTCGCTCTCTCTCTCTGTCTCTCACTCTCTGTCGGTCACTCTCTGACTATCTCAATCTCTCTCTCACTCTCTGTCTCTGTCTGTGCCTTTCTCTCTCTGTCTCTGTCTCTCTCACACTCTCTCTGTCTCTCGCTCTCTCATTCTCTGTCTCTCTTGCATTCGGTATCTCTTTCCCTCTCACTCTCTGTCTGCCACTCTCTCTGTCACTCTCTGCCTTTCTCTCTCACTCCCTGTTTGTCACTCTCACTGTTTCTCTCTCTCTGTCTCTACCTCACTCTCTGTCTTTCTCTTACACGCGGTATCTCTTTCTCTCTCACTCTCTGTCACTCTCTCTCTCTGTCTTTATCTCACTCTCTGTCTCTCTGTCTCTCCCTCTGTCTCTCTCTCACTTTCTGACTGTCAATCTCTCTCTATCTCTCTCTCTGTCACTCTCTCCCTCCATCTGTCATCATCTCTGTCTGCCTGTCGCACACTCTCTGTGTCTCTCCCCCTCTCTGTCCCTGTCTGTCTGTCTCTCGGTCTCGCTCACTCTCATTCTGTGACTCCCTCTCTGTCTCTCCCTGTCTCTCTCTCTGCCTCTCTCTCTGTCTCTTTCGCTCTCTCTGTCTCTCACACTCTCTCTCTCTCTGTCTCTCTCTGTCTCTATCTCTGTCTTTCTTTGTATGTCTTTCTCTCTTTCTCTCTCTCTCTTTCTCTCTCTCTCACTCTCGGTCTTTCTATCTATCTATCTATCTCATTCTCCATGGTTTTTTTTATTCGTTCATGGCATGTGGGCATCATTGGCCAGGCTGGCATTTATTGCCCATCCTTAATTGCCCTTGAGAAGGTGGTGGTGAGCTGCCTTCTTGAACCGCTGCAGTCCGTGTGGTGAAGGTTCTCCCACAGTGCTGTTAGGAAGGGAGTTCCAGGATTTTGACCCAGTGACGATGAAGGAACGGCGATATATTTCCAAGTCGGGATGGTGTGTGACTTGGAGGGGAACGTGCAGGTGGTGTTGTTCCCATGTGCCTGTGATTGTCTCTCAGCCTCTCCCTTGACTTCCCTCTGTGTCCCTCTCTCTATCGATCTCTCTGTCTCTCTCACTCTCTCTCTGTCTCTCTGTCTGTGCTTTTTTTTCCCTCTCTCTCTCTCTGTGGCTCTCTCACTCTTCCTCTCTCACACTCACTCTCTGTATCTCTGTCTGTGCCTTTAGCTCTCTCTCTGTCTCTCTCACTCTCTGTCTGTACCTTTCCCTGTCTCTCTGACTCTCCCTCTGTCTCACACTCTCTGTCGGTTACTCTCTGTCTATCTCACTCTATCTCTGTCTCTCTGTCTGTGCCTTTCTCTCTCTCTATGTCTCTCTCACACTCTGTCTCTCGCTCTGCCTCTCTCACTATGTCTCTGTCTCTGTCTCCCCCTCTCCCTCTCACTCTCTTTCTCTCTTACATTCGGTATCTCATTACCTCTCACTATCTGTATGTCACTCAGTCACTCTCTGCCTTTCTCCCCCTCACTCTCTGTATGTCAGTCTCGCTGTCTCTCCCTCTCTGTCTCTCTCACTCTCTCTGTCTCTCTCACTCTCTCTCTCTCTCTCACTCTCTCTGTCTCTCTCACTCTCTCTGTCTTTCTCTTACAACTGGTAGCTATTTCTTGCTCTGTCTCTCTCTCTCTGCCTCTCTCTCTGTCTCAATCTCTCACTGTCTCTCTCACTCTATCTCTCCCCTCACTCTCCCTGTCACTCTGTCTGTGCCTTTCTCTCTCTCTGTCTCTCTCATTCTCTCTGTCTCTCTGTCTCTCTCACTCTCTCTCTGTCTCTCACACTCGGTCAGTCACTCTCTGTCTATCTCACTTTGCCTTTCTCTCTCTCTCTGTCTCTCTCACACACTCTCTCGCTCTGTCTCTCTCTCTGTCTCTCTTACATTCGGTATTTATTTCTCTCCCACTCTCTGTGTGTCACTCTCTCTGACACTCTGCCTTTCTCTCTCTGTCTCCCTCATTCTCTCTGTCTCTCTCTCTCTCTCTCTTTGTCTGACTCACTCTCTCTCTCCCCTCTCTCTCTCTGTATCTCTGTCTGTGCCTTTCTCTCTCTCTATTGTCTCTCTCACACTCTCTCTCGCTCTGTCTCTCTCTCTCTGTCTTTCTCTGTCTCTCTCTTTCCCTCTCGCATTCGGTACCTCTTTCCCTCTCACTCTCTGTGTGTCACTCTCGCTGTCTCTCCCTCTCTCTGTCTCTCTCTGTCTCTCTCTCTCCCCCTCACTCGCTCTGTCTCTCTGTCTGTGCCTTTCTCTCTCTCTCTCTGTCTCTCTCACTCTCTCTCTCTTTCTCACATTCTGTCGGTCAATCTCTGTCTATCTCACTCTCTCTCTCACTCTTTCTCTGTCTGTCTGTGCCTTTCTCTCTCTCTCTGTCTCTCTCACACTCTTTCTGTCTCTCGCTCTGTCTCTGTCATTCTCTCTCTCTCTCACTCTCTTACATTCGGTATCTATTTCCCTCTCACTCTCTGTCTGTCACTCTCTCTCTCACTCTCTGACTTTTTGTCTCTCTGTCTCTCTCATTCTCTCTGTCTCGTTGTCTGTGCCCTTCTCTGTCTTTCTGTCACTCTCTCTCTCTCTCTGTCGGTATCTCACTCTCTGTCTGTCACCTCTCTCTATCTCTCTGTCTGTCTCTCTCTTCGTCGCTCTCTTTCTCTGTCTCTCACTCTCTGTCGGTCACTTTCTGACTATCTCAATCTCTCTCTCACTCTCTGTCTCTGTCTGTGCCTTTCTCTCTCTGTCTCTGTCTCTCTCACACTCTCTCTGTCTCTCGCTCTCTCATTCTCTGTCTCTCTTGCATTCGGTATCTCTTTCCCTCTCACTCTCTGTCTGCCACTCTCTCTGTCACTCTCTGCCTTTCTCTCTCACTCCCTGTTTGTCACTCTCACTGTTTCTCTCTCTCTGTCTCTACCTCACTCTCTGTCTTTCTCTTACACTCGGTATCTCTTTCTCTCTCACTCTCTGTCTGTCACTCTCTCTCTCTGTCTTTATCTCACTCTCTGTCTCTCTCTCTCCCTCTGTCTCTCTCTCACTTTCTGTCTGTCAATCTCTCTCTATCTGTCACTCTATCTCTCTCTCTGTCACTCTCTCCCTCTATCTGTCATCATCTCTGTCTGCCTGTCGCACACTCTCTGTGTCTCTCCCCCTCTCTGTCTCTGTCTGTCTCTCGGTCTCGCTCACTCTCTTTCTGTGACTCTCTCTCTGTCTCTCCCTGTCTCTCTCTCTGCCTCTCTCTCTGTCTCTCTCGCTCTCTCTGTCTCTCACACTCTCTCGATTTCTCTCTCTCTCTGTCTCTCTCTGTCTCTATCTCTGTCTTTCTTTGTATGTCTTTCTCTCTTTCTCTCTCTCTCTTTCTCTCTCTCTCACTCTCAGTCTTTCTATCTATCTATCTATCTCATTCTCTATGTTTTTTTAAATTCGTTTATGGCATGTGGGCATCATTGGCCAGGCCGGCATTTATTGCCCATCCTTAATTGCCCTTGAGAAGGTGGTGGTGAGCCTCCTTCTTGAACCGCTGCAGTCCGTGTGGTGAAGGTTCTCCCACAGTGCTGTTAGGAAGGGAGTTCCAGGATTTTGACCCAGCAACGATGAAGGAACGGCGATATATTTCCAAGTCGGGATGGTGTGTGACTTGGAGGGGAACGTGCAGGTGGTGTTGTTCCCATGTGCCTGTGATTGTCTCTCAGCCTCTCCCTTGCTTTCCCTCTGTGTGTCTCTCTCTATCGATTTCTCTGTCTCTCTCACTCTCTCACTCACTCTCTGTCTCTCTGTCTGTGCTTTTCTCTCTCTCTTTGTCTCTCTCTCTCTCTCTCTCTCTCTCTGTATCTTGCACTCTCTCTCTCTCTGTCTGTGCTTTTCTCCCCCCTCTCGCTCCGTCTCTTTCACTCTCTCTCTGTATCTCTGTCTGTGCCTTTAGCTCTCTCTCTGTCTCTCCCACTCTCTCTGTCTGTACCTTTCTCTGTCTCTCTGACTCTCCCTCTGTCTCACGCTCTCTGTCGGTTACTCTCTGTCTATCTCACTCTATCTCTGTCTCTCTGTGCCTTTCTCTCTCTCTATGTCGCTCTCACACTCTGTCTCTCACTCTGTCTCTCTCTCTGCCTCTCTCTCTGTCTTTCTCTCACTCTCTGTCTCTCACTATGTCTCTGTCTCTCTCTCTCTCCCTCTCACTCTCTTTCTTACATTCGGTATCTCATTACCTCTCACTATCTGTCTGTCACACTGTCACTCTCTGCCTTTCTCCCCCTCACTCTCTGTATGTCAGTCTCGCTGTCTCTCTCTCTCTGTTGTAGGGGGTGGTGGTGTGTGTCAGCTTCACCTCTGACTACTGAGTAGTCCGAATCGCTCCCACTCCCTGGGTTCTAGACCTTGGACTTATTTGGGGGTTGTGACAAAAAATGCAGCAGACAACTGGTTTTGGTACAAGAAAAGAAACTGGGTTTATTGAAGTCACAAATGAACTTATAACATTAGGATAATACTGAGATACAAAGTACACTTAGTTAAGAATGGGGAACACACGGCATAACGAGGGAAAATCACCCTACTAATCCCCTTACCCTTGTCCCACCCCTAAAACCTAACTAAATTGAACTAGGAGAGGTCAGGAATCATGCTCACCAAACCAGGGTTCCTTGACAGTTCGAAATCCAGCCAGGTAAGCCGGTTGCAGTTTTGGGGTCCGCTCTTTGTGTCCTCTGGGCCCTGCCGTCCCCATGTGGCCCTGGTCTGTGGAATCTGCGAAGGTTCTTCAGTTGGATAGAGTCTGTTGGTACGGTAAGGCGCAGTTGTGGGTGGACGATGTTCATGTAGGGCTGCAGTTGTCTTGTGCTGTTCCAAAACTGCTGTTTAAAACTGAACTGCTTAGAACCTGCTCCAAAACCAATCTTCCTGCTTCGTAACTGGTCCCCAGTTATACTGTTTTTTCGAATTTCTTATCTGATTTCCAAAACAAGGTTAGTTCTTTGTCTGATTATGGTGGGCTTCTTCCGGTGATTGTTGGTTTCCTGTCCCCATAACTAGGCTTGAACTGAAAGCCATTGTATTGATGGGTTTGCATAATTGCATTGATTGATTTATGCAAGGTTTTGATGGGCTTTAGTTTTGTGTAAGCTGAAGTCTTTCTCTGGGTTGATTGTTTTAAAGGGCTACTCTCATTGTCTGGTTTTCAGGAACAATCCACACTGTCCCAACAAGCCCAGGCATGTCTGCAGGGATCCATTTTTAACCCAGCAGTTGGGTCCTCTGCCATAAAAGTCTAAAAAGTCATATCCTTGTTGATGATATGAAAAATGTGGGAATTTTGAGAACCCTACACTGTCTCTCTCACTCTCTCTGTCTCTCTCACTCTCTCTGTCTTTCTCTTACAACTGGTAGCTATTTCTTGCTCTGTCTCTCTCTCTCTGCCTCTCTCTTTGTCTCAATCTCTCACTGTCTCTCTCACTCTCTCTCTCCCCCTCACTCTCTCTGTCTCTCTGTCTGTGCCTTTCTCTCTCTCTGTCTCTCTCATTCTCTCTGTCTCTCTGTCTCTCTCACTCTCTCTCTGTCTCTCACACTCGGTCGGTCACTCTCTGTCTATCTCACTTTGCCTTTCTCTCTCTCTCTGTCTCTCTCACACACTTTCTCGCTCTGTCTCTCTCTCTGTCTCTGTCGCTCTTACATTCGGTATTTATTTCCCTCTCACTCTCTGTCTGTCACTCTCTCTGACACTCTGCCTTTCTCTCTCTCTGTCTCCCTCATTCTCTCTGTCTCTCTGTCTGTGCCCTTCTCTGTATTTCTGTCACTCTCTCTCTCTCTCTCTGTCTTTATCTCACTCTCTGCCTCTCTCTCACTTTCTGTCTGTCACTCTCTCGTTCTGTCTCTCTCTCACTTTCTGCCTGTCACTCTCTCTCTCTATGTGTCACTCTCTCTGTCTCTCTCTTAGTCGCTCTCTCTCTCGGTGTCTCTCTCTCTGTACCATTCTCTCTGTCTCTGCCTATCTCTGTCTCTCTGTGTCTGTCTGTCTGTCTCTCTCTCTCTGCCTTTTTCTGTCTCTCTCTTTCTCCCTGTCACTCTCTCTCTGTCTGGTTTCTCTGCCTCTCTCTCTTTGTTTCTCTGTCTGCTTTTTCTGTCCCTGTCCCTGTCTCTCTCTCTATCCCCCTGTGCCCCACTAACTCTCTGTGCCTCCCTCGCTGTCTGTCCCACTCTCTCTCTGTCTCTCTCTGTCTGTCTGTCTGTCTCTCACTCTGTCTCTCTTTCACTCTCTTTCTCTCAATCTCTCTATCTCACTCTCTGTCTGTCACTCTCTCACTGTGATCTCTCAATCTCTCTATCTGTCACTCTCTCTGTCTTTCTCTCTCGCTCTGTCATTCTCTCTCTGTCAATCTCTCTGTCACTCTCTCTCTGTCTATCTCTCACCCTCTCTGTCGCTCTCTCTCGCTCTGTCTCTCTCTCACCCTCTGTCCATCATTCTCTCTCACACTCTGTCTGTCACTCTCTTTTTCTCTCTCAGTCTCTATTTCTCTCTCCCTCTCTCTCTCCCTCACACTCTCTCTGTCTCTCTGTCTGTGCCTTCCTCCCTCTCTGTGTCGCGCTCTCTCTCTCTGTCTCTCTGTCTTTCCCTCACTCTCTCTCTGTCTGTGCCTTTCCCTGTCTCTCTCACTCTCTCTCCGTCTCTCACACTCTGTCCGTCACTCTCTGTCTATCTCACTCTCACTCTCTCACATTTTCTCTGTCTCTCTCTCTCTCTCTCTCTATCTCACTCACTCTGCTCTCTCTCTCTCCGTCTCTCTCTCACTCTCTGTCTCCCTTACATTCGGTATCTCTTTCCCTCTCACTCTCTGTCTGTCACTCTCTGCCTTTCTCTCTCTCACTCTCTCTGTCACTCTCGCTGTCTCTTTTTCTCTGTCTCTCTCACTCTCATATGTCTTTCTCTTACACTCGCTATATCTTTCTCCCTCACTCTCTGCCTGCCACTCTCTCTCTCCCTCTGTCTCTATCTCATTCTCTGTTTCCCTCTCTCAGCCTTTCTCTCACTTTCTGTCTGTCACTCTCTCTCTCTGTCTCTCTCTCTCACTTTCTGTCTGTCACTCTCTCTATCTGTCACTCTCTCTCTGTCACTCACTCTCTCACTGTCTCTCTCTCTGTCTCTTTCTCACTTTCTGCCTGTCACTCTCTCTCTATCTGTCACTCTCTCTCACGATCTGTCACTCTCTCTGTCTGACTCTATCTCACTCTCTCTCTCTTCCTCTCTGTCTCTCTCTCTCTATCACTCACTATCTGTCTGTCACTCTCTCGCTCTGTCTTTCTCTCACACTCTGTCAGTCACACGCCAGCGACGCCCACATCCCATGAACGAATGAAAAAAACACACTCTGTATCTCTCTCTCACCCTCTCTGCCACTCCCTCTGTCTCTCACTCTCTGACTCTCTCACAATCTGTCTCTCTTTCTCAGCATCTTTCTCTCTCTCTCTCTGTGTCTCTCTCACACTCGCTCTTTCTGTTACTCTCCCTTTCTGTCTTTCTCTCCATCACTCTCTCTCTCTCTCTCTCACTCACTCTCTGTCTGTCACTCTCTCTGTCTCTCTCTATATCTCTCTCTCTCACGTTGTCTCTTTCTCAGTCTCAGTCTACCATTCTCTCTCTGTCTCTCTCTGCAGCCAGAAGCATGAGTCCCGAAGGCTATAATGCCTACCCGATGCCAGAGTTAAGGACATCTCCTCCGGGCTGGAGAAGAACTTGCAGTGGGAGGGGATCCAGTTCTTGTGGTGTGGTCCACGTAGGTACCAACGACATAGGTAGGACTAAGAAAAAGTTTCTGAGAGAGTTTGAGCAGCTAGGGACTAAATTAAAAAGCAGAACCACAAAGGTAATAATCTCTGGATTATTAGCTGATCCACGAGCAAATTGGCAGAGGGTCAATAGGATCAGAGAGATGAATGCGTCGCTCAAAGATTGGTGTGGGAGAAGTGGGTTTCGATTCGTGGGACACTGACACCAGTACTGGGGAAAGAGAGAGCTGTTCCGTTGGGCTGGACGACACCTGAACCATGCTGGGACCAGATTTCAAGCAAATCAAATAATTAGGGAGGTAGATAGAGGTTTAACTAAATAAGGGAGGAGGCGGGGGAGAGAAATCTAGAATGCTAAAATAAAAGACAGGGAAGCAGTGCAGGAAAGTGATTGGGGTAAGGGTAACCAGATTCAGTCAGGAAGGGACAGAGCGTACAAACAACTGGAAGCCTGTGGCCAGTGGGGTACCACAGGGATCGGTGCTGGGTCCCTTGCTGTTTGTGGTCTACATTAACGACTTGGATATGAATGTAAAAGGTATGATCAGTAAGTTCGCTGATGATACAAAAATTGGTAGGGTGGTAAATAGTGAGGAGGATAGCCTCAGTCTGCAGGACGATATAGATGGGTTGGTCAGATGGGCGGAACAGTGGCAAATGGAATTTAACCCGGAAAAGTGCGAGGTGATGCACTTTGGAGGGACTAACAAGGCAAGGAAATACACAATGAATGGGAGGACCCTAGGCAAGACAGAGGGTCAGAGGGATCTTGGTGTGCAAGTTCACAGATCCCTGAAGGCGGCGGAACAGGTAGATAAGGTGGTAAAGAAGGCATATGGGATACTTGCCTTTATTAGCCGAGGCATAGAATATAAGAGCAAGGAGGTTATGATGGAGCTGTATAGAACACTGGTTAGGCCACAGCTGGAGTACTGTGTGCAGTTCTGGTCGCCACACTACAGGAAGGATGTGATCGCTTTGGAGAGGGTGCAGAGGAGATTTACCAGGATGTTACCAGGGCTGGAGCGCTTCAGCTATGAAGAGAGACTGGGAAGATTGGGTTTGTTTTCCTTGGAGCAGAGGAGGCTGAGGGGGGACATGATTGAGGTGTACAAAATTATGAGGGGCACAGATAGGA
Organism: Heptranchias perlo; assembly: GCF_035084215.1. Taxonomy (NCBI): domain Eukaryota; kingdom Metazoa; phylum Chordata; class Chondrichthyes; order Hexanchiformes; family Hexanchidae; genus Heptranchias; species Heptranchias perlo. Next base: position 5,871,969 of record NC_090326.1, on the reverse strand, counting down.
TGGATACTAAGGAGCTTTTTCCCTTCGTTGAGGGTTCTATAACAAGGGGGCATAGATTCAAGGTAAAAGGCGGGAGGTTTAGAGGGGATTTGAGAAAGAACTTTTTCACCCAGAGGGTGGTTGGAGTCTGGAACTCACTGCCTGAAAGGGTTGTGGAGGCAGGAACCCTCACAACATTCAAGAAGCATTTGGATGAGCACTTGAAATGCCATAGCATACAAGGCTATGGACCAAATGCTGGAATATGGGATTAGATTAGACAGGGCTTGATGGCCGGTGCGGACACGATGGGCCGAAGGGCCTCTATCCGTGCTGTATAACTCTATGACTCTATGACTCTATAACAAAAGAGTGCACTAACAAATAGGGTCCGGGTAAGAAAAAATGATAATAAGAAAATAGGGCCATAGTACAAAAAGATGTTAAGATGTCTAAAAATGTTTTAAACACAAATCTAAAGGCACCGTATCCAAATGCACGAAGCATTCGTAATAAGGTAGATGAATTAACAGTGTAAATAGATGTAAATGGATACGATATAATTATGATTACAGAGACATGGCTGCAGGGTGACCAAGGCTGGGAGCTGAATATCCAAGGGTATTCAATATTTAGGAAGGACAGGCAAAAAGGAGAAGGAGGTGGGGTCACGTTGTTAGTAAAGGATGAAATCAGAGCAATAGTGAGAAAGGATATTGGCTCAGAAAATCAAGATGTAGAATCAGTCTGGGTGGAGTTAAGAAGCACCAAGGGGCAGAAAACACTGGTGGGAGTTGTCTATAGAGCTCCAAACAGTAGTGGTAATATAGGGGATGGCATCAAACAGGAAATTAGAGATGCATGTAACAAGGGTACTACAGTAATCATGGGTGACTTCAATCTACTGGCCAAACCAAATTAGCAATAATACTGTGGAGGATGAATTCCTGGAGTGTGTACGAGATGGTTTTTTTAGACCAGTACATTGAGGAGCCAACCAGGGAACAGGCTATCCTAAATTGGTTATTGTGCAATGAGAAGGGGTTAATTAATAATCTTGTTGTGTGGGGTCCTTCAGGGAAGAGTGACCATAACATGATAGAATTCTTCATTAAGATGGAAAGTGAAGTCGTCCAATCCGAAACTAGAGTCCTAAATCTAAACAAAGGAAACTATGAAGGTATGAGGAGTGAGTTGGCTCTGATAGATTAGGAAGCTTCATTAAAAGTCATGATGGTGGATAGGCAATGGCTAACATTTAAGGAACAAATGCATGAATTGCAACAATTATACATTCCTTTCTGGCACAAAAACACAAAAGGAAAAGCAACCCAACCATGGCTAACAAAAGAAATTTAGGATAGTATTAGATCCAAAGAGGAGTCATATACATTTGCCAGAAGTGATAGCAAGCCTGAGGATTGGGAACAGTTCAGAATTCAGCAAAAAAGGACGAAGAGATTGATTAAGACGGGAAAAATAGATTATGAGAGTAAACTTCCAAGGAACATAAAAGCAGACTATGAAAGTTTCTACAAGTATGTAAAAAGAAAAAGGATTAGTGAAGACAAATGTAGGTCCCTTACAGTCAGAAACAGGAGAATTTATATTGGGGAACAGGGAAATGGCAGAGCAATTAAACAAATACTTTAGTTCTGTCTTCACAGAAGAGGACACAAGTAACTTCCCAGAAATGCTCAGGAAGCAGGGGTCCAGTGAGAAGGAGGAATTAAAGGAAATTAACATTAGTATAAAAATAGTGCTGGAGAAATTAATGGGACTGAAAGCCGATAAATTCCGAGGGCCTGATAATCTGCATCCCAGAGTACTAAAAGAGGTAGCCATGGAAATAATGGATGCATTGGTTGTCATCTTCCAAAATTCTATAGATTATGGAACGGTTCCTGCAGATTGGAGGGTGGCAAATGTAATCCCACTACTTAAAAAAGGAGGGAGAGAGAAAATAGTGAACTACAGACCGGTTAGCCTAACATCAGGAGTAGGGAAAATGCTGGAGTCTATTATAAATGATGGATTGAAAATTGGATAAGAGGCAGGAAACAGAGAGTAGGAATAAATGGCTCTTTTTCGGTGACTAGTGAGGTATCCCAGGGATCAGTGCTTGGGCCCAGCTATTCACAATATATATCAATGATTTGGAAGAGGGAACGAAAAGTAATATTTCCAAGTTTGCTGACAACATTGTGAGGAGGATGCAAAGAGGCTTCAATGCGATTTAGACAAGTTGAGTGAGTGGGCAAATACATGGCAGATGCAGCATAATGTGGATAAATGTGAAGTTATCCACTTCGGAAGGAAAAACAGAAAGGCAGAGTATTATTTAAATGGTGATAGATTGGGAAATGTTGATGTGTTCATTGTTGTCCAGAACGAGGTGTCACAGTCTCAGCATCCGGGGTAGGACATTTAGAACTGAGATGAGGAGAAATTTCTTCACTCAGAGGGTGGTGAACATATGGAATTCTCTACCACAGAAGGCTGTGGAGGCCAAGTCACTGAATATATTTAAGAAGGAGATAAATAGATTTCTAGACAGAAGGGATCAAGGGTTAAGGGGAGAGAGCGGGATTATGGTATTGATAGAGGATCAGTGATGATCATATTGAATGGCCAAATGGCCTACTCCTGCTCCCATTTTCTATGTTTCTATATTACGTTTCTATGTTTCTGTCTCTTTCTCTCTATCTCTTTCTCTCAATCATTGTATGTCACTCTCTCTTTCTCGTCTCTCTCACTCTCTCTCTGTCACTCCCTCTCACTATCTGTCACACTCTCTCTCTATCTCTGTCTCTCTTTCACTCTTCATCTGTCACTCACTCTGACACTCACTATCTTTGTCACGCACCCTCTGTCTGTCTGTCTGTCTCTCTCTCTCACTGTCTATCTGTCACTCTCTCTCTGTGTCTGTCACTCTCTATCACTCTCTCTCTGTCTCTCTCTCACCCACTCTCTATCATTCTCTCTCACGCTGTCACTCTCACGCTGTCACTCTCTCTCTGTCTCTTTCCCTCTGTCTGTCTCTCTCTCACTCTCTATCTATCACTATCTCTATCTTTCTCTCTCACTTTGTCTGTCACTCTGTCTCTGCCTCTCTCTCACTCTCTGTCTGTCTCTCTCTCTCTATCTCTCTCTCACTCTCTGTCTGTCACACTCTCTGTCGCTCTCTCACCTGTCTCTCTCTCTCGCTCTCTGTCTCTCTCTCACTCTCTATCCGTCTCTCTCGCTCTCTGTCTCTCTGTCTGTCTCTCTCTCTCTCTCTCACTGTCTCTCTCTCATGCTCTGTCACTTTCTCTCTCTGTCTCTCTCTCATTTTCTGTCTGTCACTTTCTCTCTCTAGCTCTCTCTCACTCTCTGTCTATCACACTCTCTGTCTCTGTCTCTCTCTCTGTCTCTGTCTCTCTCTCTCTCTGTCTCTCTCTCACTGTCTCTCTCTCACTCTCTGTCTGTCTCTCTCTCTCTAGCTCTCTCACTCTCAGTCTGTAACACTCTCTGTCTCTCTCTCACTCTGTCTGTCTCTCGGTCTCTCTGTCTATAGGGCAGATTTTCGGATGACGGAGCCGGGTGCTTTGGGAATGTGGGGGGGCTCCGAAAATCGCAAAAGTCCCGAGCGGGTTCAGAGCCCAGCTCCAACCTGCTGACTCCCGGGTTCCCCAGTGACGTGTCCAGGTCCACGCGCAGCTCCCGATTGCGGGAGTCCCACAGGCAATTAAAGCCGGCGGAATGATAATTTGCAAAGTTTCTCTGATAGTTGAGGTAGTTGAACTACTTGATTGACCAGGCATTTTAGCAGGGGTGCAATTTAAAAGGATCCTCAGCGTGTTTCCCGTGCTGTGGGAAACACTCCCTGTTGGAGCAGACGTGTTTCAGCCAGCAGCCAGTGGGAGATGCAAAAGATTATTTGACAGGTGTGGGGAAAACCTCATTTATTGCAGCAGGGCACTCTGTCACTTCAGACAAAGATTTGGCTGCAAGACCTTTGTGTTTTCACTCAAAATTCTTACTTTTCACCCAAAACTCTGCTGTGCAAACATATTTACCGACTTTGCGGACCCCCTCAAACTCACACCATCAGGATGGGGGGCGCCATGGCTGCATTCATCACTTCATCCGAGGCCGAGCAACATCACCAACCTCGCCAGGCACGACATCCACCTCCGCCACGTGGAGCTCCACAGCACAGTACTGCACCACAGGCACCTGCACAAGAGCAGGGAGGGCAACAACAGAGAGAGCGACATCGCAGGAGGCACTACCCTCGACACAGGGTCTACAGACCGAGGCTCAGCTTCCTGGACCTCTCTGAGGAGCAGTGCAGGAAGAGGCTGAGTCAATCACCAGGTAGTCGCAGACATCTGCAGCCTCCTTCATGCCGAGCTGCTCCTCGCTGGCAAGCAGCATCTCCTTTCCTGTTGCTGTCAAAGTCATCATTGCCCTCAACTTCTTCACTTCCCGATCATTCCAGGGTGCCACCAGGCACATCGCCGGGGTCTCTCAGTCGTCTGCACACGAGTGCATAAGGCAGGTCACCGATGGCTTGTTTCACAGGGCCTCGCAATACGTCAACTTCCCCATGGACGACCTCAACCAGACGGAGAGGGCAGTGGGATTTCACTCTGTGGCTGGCTTCCCATGGTTGCAGGGTGTAATCGATTGCACCCATATAGCAATACGAGCACCTCCACACGAGCCAGGACTGTTCATCAACAGGAAGAGCTGTCACTCCATCAACACTCAGCTCGTTTATGACCACCGCAAAAGATTCCTTCATTTGTGCACCAGATTCCCTAGCAGTTGTGAAGATTCCTTCATCCTCCAGGAGTCCAACATCCTGCCCCTCTTCCACGCACCGAACACCCACAAGGGCTGGCTCCTCGGGGACAAGGGATACCTCCTACACATGTGGCTCACGACACCTCTGAGGAACCCCATCACCGAGCAACAGTGTCGATATAACGACAGCCACATCGCTACCAGGTCTACAATTGAGCATGTTATAGGGCTGCTCAAGATGCGATTTAGGTGCCTTGATCATTCTGGGGGAGCGCTTCAATACGCACCAGACAGAGCGGGATGCATTATAGTCGTGTGTTGCGTCCTGCACAACATGGCACAACAGAGAGGGGTGCCACTTGAGGAGGCCGCATCCGCATCTGCCACCCACATTGAGGAGGAGGAGAAGGAGCAGGAGCAACCCACGGGCAGTACAGTGGCTCACCTGGCAGCTTGTGAGGCCAGGGAGTCACTGATATGTGAACGGTTCTCCTAACATCGGACTGTGTGAAGAGTCCAGTCTGTGTTTACAAACCCACATGTATTTCACTCCCCTGGTCTGTCAGGTTTCTGCTTTGTAAACGCTTCAGTGCAATTTAGTCCATGCCCAACACAGTGAGGCCTCCCCTGGTGTGTCAGCTTTCTGTGTACTCACTGCGTGGCCCACCACGTCCACTTGCTCCATTTTGAAATCTTCTCCAGTAGTGCGCTCCGTAATCAGCACAGGCCATGAGCGCTCCGTGATCAGCGCAGGCCATGAGCGCTCCGTGATCAGTGCAGGCCATGAGCGCTCTGTGATCAGCAACATGAAAATAGGAATAATCAGGCATCCCACATTTAAAAAATTTAATTGTTTGTTGTTTTGCCATCATTATAAGTCTCTGCACTTTTCGTTCCAGCTGGGCGGATGGGGAAGTTTCTGATTGTTTGTTGATTGCATTGATTGTAGCGTGGGTGGCCCTTTAATTCAGAACTGTCAAAGTAAGCTGGAAGGAGGACATAAAGGGCTCAATTTTGAGATGGTGACAGGTTGGCAGTTGGGGGGGCGGTGGTGAGGTCCGCGTGGCAAACCCGAATAAACAAAACTTACCGTTTCCGATGTGATTGCAATGTAATTGGTGGTGATTAATGTTCTTTCCAGGTTTTGCGCTGGGCAGCCCCTGATTGACAGGCTGGCTGCCGACAGGAGCTGCAACGCGCCGGGGGGTGGGGGTGGGGAGTGTGAGAGAAAGAGAGAGAGCGAGACATCAGCCGGCGGTGGAATGGAAGATGGGGGGTGGGGGAGAGAGGGGAAGATCGGGGGGGCGTGGAGAATGGAAGATCGGTGGGGGAGAGAGGGGAAGATCGGGGGGGCGTGGAGAGTGGAAGATTGGGGGTGGGGGAGAGAGGGGAAGATCGGGGGAGAGGGGAAGATTGGGGGTGGGGAGAGGGGAAGATCGGGGGAGAGAGAGGGGAAGATCGGGGGAGAGAGAGGGGAAGATCGGGGGAGAGAGAGGGGAAGATCGGGGGAGAGAGAGGGGAAGATCGGGGGAGAGAGAGGGGAAGATCGGGGGAGAGAGAGGGGAAGATCGGGGGAGAGAGAGGGGAAGATCGGGGGAGGGGAAGATGGGGGAGAGCGGAAGATGGGGAGGAGAGTGGAATATCGGGGGTTGAGATCGGGTGTACATGGGGGGGGTAAAGCAGGGGAGATCAGGGGGAAGTGGGGGAAAGATGGGGAGATCAGAGAGGGAGACTTCGGACATCGGAGCAAGGTGAGAAGTTAGGTCGATTTTGTGCTTTAACTTTGTGCAGTGGTTCGTTCTTTAATTTATTTTGTTTCTTTTTGCCTTATCCGGCACTGGTTTCACCAGGCATGAATCAGAAGCCCTGGGAAAACCGCCCAGGTAAGTTTAAAAATAGCACTAACTACCTAATATATCACAAGTAAAGTGCCATAAGTACCTCAGTGAGGCACATTTGGTTGTTTAACAATCATACAACCGGCTTTAATTACCAGCGGGACTTCCAGATTCGGGACGCCCGAGTGCAGACAGGTGCGTCTGTGGGGAACTCGGAAGTCGGCGGGTTGGAGTCGGCTTCTGAACCTGCTCTGCATTTCTGCAATTTTTGCAGACCCCCCGCCATCAACACACCCACAATTTATGTTTAAAATCGAACCCAAAAAGTCTATAAAGGGATATAGACAGGGTAAGCAAGTGGGCAAGAAGGTGGCAGATGGAGTATAATGTGGGGAAAAGTAAGATTCTTCACTTTGGTAGGAAGAATAGAAAAACAGGATATTTTTTAAAAGGTGAGAGACTAAGAAATGTTGGTGTTCAGTGGGATTTGGGTGTCCTTGTACACGAAACAAAAAGGGCCCGATTTTACCAGGGGTGCGGGTTCTCGGCGGGTGGTCTGTCGGGCGCGTTGAAAACGCGCCCAGTGAAATTAGTGGGTTGCCCGCGCGATCGTAGCAGGCAAACCACTAATTGGATTCACTTAACTGCTCCTCTGGGTTCCCCGCTGCTGATCTGCGCGTCGGGCGGGCTGCGCATGCTCAGTAAGATCTGTCAGCTGGAGGCGCTGACAGTTGCTGCAACAAACAGAAAAAATTACAGCATGGAGCAGGCCAGGGGGAAGGCTGCTCCCAGTCTAATGATGCCTCACTCCAGATATCAATACATGGGGTGAGGAGGAGGGGGAGGACAGAGATCTTCCACCCGGCGGGCGGGAGGAAGCGGCCTGCCTCCGCCACCAGGAAGGCATGGCTCGAGGTGGAAGAGGGGGTCACCTGCGCCACCAACATATCGCCCACCTGCATACAGTGCAGGAGGCGCTCCAATGACCGCAGTAGGTCAACCAAAGTGAGTACACGTAGTCGTTCCCCTACACTCCATATGCCACATCACTGTCCCCACCCCACATCTCCTTCGGCACTGCCAACACTACTCTGTCACATCATTCCTCATACCCACTCAAACCTCATCCTCATCTTACCTGCACTTACTCACCTCGCCAGTACTCATCCCGCCACTACCACTCAACCCAATCCTCATACAATCTCATGGCTCCATCCCATACTCACCCTCTCGTGCATCTCCCTCACGGCCAGCCTCACTCAACCTGCCACCACCTGTGCTGCAGCCACAGGGCATGCATCACATATGTGCAGTAGGCAGGGTAAGGCAAACGTGTCGTGAGCATGAAGGGGATGTACAAGGGTGTTTGAGGGTTTGTCATGGTTGTTACTTATATTGAATTTCAGAACAACTCACATCACACATTATATTGGCACCACTACTGCCATATCTTCGCGAATCCTGTCCGGTTTGTGCAATAATGCCCGCTCCTGGGTATCCCCATGAGGACCCACCACTGATGCCACCCAGTGTGTCACTGCAGAGTGGGTGTAGGTGTATTTGCAGGGCTCTTCTGCGCAGACGACTGAGAGACATCGGGGATGTCCCCGGTGGCACCCTGGAAGGATGCGGAGGAGAAGTTCGGGAGGGCAGTGGTGACTGTGACAGCAACAGATAAGAAGATCGTGCTCGGGCCAGCCAGGAGCAGCTCGGCATGAAAGAGGCTGCAGATGTCCACGGCTACATGTCGACTGACTCTGAGCCTCTGTGTGCACAGCTGCTCAGAGAGGTCCAGGAGACTGAGCCTCGGTCTGTGGACCCTGTGGCGAGGGTAGTGCCCTCTGTGATGCATCTCTCTCTGCGGTAGCCCTCCCTCCTGCTGTACAGGTGGACGTGTCAGAGGTGGACAGCGTGGATGGCGAAGCTGGTGAGGCTGGTGATGCTGTTCGCCCTCCGAGGAGGTCATGACTGCAGCTACGGCGGCCCCCATCCGCAAGATGTACATCTGAGGGGGTCCGCAAGGTAGGTACATGTCTCCGGACCCCGGGGTAAGTGTGCAGGTTGGTGACTTTGACCATCAGGAGGAGGGTGGTGGAGGCCAAACTTTGTCCCAAGTGACAGAGCGGCCTCCTGCAATGGGTGAGGGTCTCCCCCCACCACCTGTCAAATGGACCTTTGCAGCTGCCACAGGCTGACAGCTGCAACACATCCAAATCAATTGGGAGTGTTTCCCCCAGTGTGTGAAACAGCCCCATGTTTATCCAAAATCACACACAGTCCCTTAATCAGGTCAGTTAATGACCTGAACAAGCAAAGTAAATATTGTCAAGTGGCATCCCGCTGGCTTTAATTGCCTGCGGGATTCCCACCAGCGGGGGCTGCGCACGCACCCCCGCACATCAGCGCGGAACCCGGAAGTGGGCGGGATCGAGCCGGGATCCGGTCCCGCTCCGGGATTTCGCGATTTTCGGGGCCCCCCCGCCGAGAACGCACCCGATAGTGGGTGCTAAAATCGGGCCCAGAAAGTTAGCAGGCAGGTATAGTAAGCAATTAGGAAGTCAAACGTTATGTTGGCCTTTATTGCAAGGTTTTTTTTTATTCGTTCATTGGATGTGGGCATAGCTGGCAAGGCCAGCATTTATTGCCCATCCATAATTGCCCTTGAGAAGGTGGTGGTGAGCCGCCTTTTTGAACCACTGCAGTCCGTGTGGTGAAGGGTCTCCCACAGTGCTGTTAGGAAGGGAGTTCCAGGATTTTGACCCAGTGACGATGAAGGAACGGCGATATATTTCCAAGTCGGGATGCTGTGTGACTTGGAGGGGAACGTGCAGGTGGTGTTGTTCCCACGTGCCATGTTGGAGTACAAGAGTAAGAAAATCTTAATACAATTGTACAGGGCTTTGGTGAGACCTTGCCAGGGTTGCTGTGTATAGTTTTAGTCTCCTTATCTAAGGAAGGCTATATGTGCCTTGGAGGCGGTGCAACGAAAGTTCACTCGATTGATTCCTGGGATGAGAACGATGTCCTGCGAGGAGAAGTTGTATAGAATGGGCTTATACTCGCTGGAGTTTAGAAGAATGAGAGTTGATCACTTTGAAACATATAAGATTCTGAGGGGGCTTGACAGGGTAGATGTTGAGAGGATGTTTCCCCTGGCTGGAGAGTCTAGAACTAGAGGGCATAGTCTCAGGATAAGGGGTTGGCCATTTAAGACTGAGACGAGGAGGAATTTCTTCATTGAGAGGGTTGTCAACCTTTGGAATTCTCTACCCCAGGAGGGCTGTGGATGCTGAGTCATTGAATATATTCAAGGCTGAGATCAATAGATTTTTGGACTCTGGAGAAATCAAGGGATATGGGAATCGGCCAGGAAAGTGGAGTTGAGGATGAGGATCAGCCATGATCTTATTGAATGGCGGAGCGAGCTTGAGGGGCCATAAGGCCTACCCCTGCTTCTATTTCTTACGTTCTTACGTTAAGCAGGAGTAGGCCATTCAGCCCCTTAAGCCTGTTCCTCCATTCAACTAGATTGTGGCTGATCAGTATCTTAACTCCATTTACCCGCCTTTGCTCCATATCTGTTGATATCCTTACCCCACAAAACTCTATTGATCTTGAAATTTCCAAATTATCCCCAGCATCCACAGCCTTTTTGGGAGAAAGAGTTCCTGATTTCCATTCCCATTTGTGTAAAGAAGTGCTTCCTGACATCACCCCTGAACGGCCTGGCTCTCATTTTAAGATTATGCCCCCTTGTTCTGGACTCCCCCCACCAGAGGAAATAGTTTCTCTCTATCTACCCTATCAAATCCTGCAATCATCAGATTAGATCACCCGTCAACCTTCGAAACTCAAGGGAATACGAACAAAGTTTATGCAACCTCTCCTCATAATTTCCTTCCCCATCAGTTTATTTAAGATCCAGCACTAAGGCCGTCACACAGGAGGTTCGACATTTACTCTTTGGGGAATTTACCCTTTTTTTTCTATATTCCCAGCTTGACAATGATATTTCAGCCTTGGTGATGGAGCAGAGGTTCCAGATGCTGAAACAGATTCTACTTTCGAAGAACGAGAGAGAACGAGCGGTAAGCTGGTTTTGGCAGTGACCCTGGTCACAACTGCCCAAGAATTGTACATGTGTCCCTTGGAAAAAGTGTTGTAATGCCGGAACTTGTTCTCCGAGCTGAAGCAATGGACCGGATTTTGTGGTGTAAATATATGGGCAATATAAAGTGGAGGGCACAACTGCAAAAGGGGCACAGAGAGATCTGGGGGTATATGTGCACAAATTGTTAGACCGCACCTGGAATACTGTGAGCAGTTCTGGGCACCGCACCTTCGGAAGGACATATTGGCCTTGGAGGAAGAGCAGCGTAGGTTTACCAGAATGATACCCAGACCTCAAGGTTTAAGTTACGAGGAGAGATTACACAAATTGGGGTTGTATTCTCTGGAATCTCGAAGATTAAGGGGTGATCTGATTGAAGTTTATAAGATATTAAGGGGAACGGATAGGGTGGATAGAGAGAAACTATTTCCTTTGGTTGGGGATTCTAGGAGTAGGGGGCACAGTCTAAAAATTAGAGCCAGACCTTTCAGGAGCGAGATTAGAAAACATTTCTACACACAAAGGTTGGTAGAAGTTTGGAACTCTCTTCTGCAAATGGCAATTGATACTAGCTCAATTGCTAAATTTAAATCTGATATAGATAGCTTTTTGGCAACCAAAGGTATTAAGGGATATGGGACAAAGGCAGGCATATGGAGTAAGATCACAGATCTAACATCCCCATCCTCAATGATGGCGGAGTCCAGCACGTGAGTGCAAAAGACAAGGCTGAAGCTTTTGCTACATCTTCAGCCAGAAGTGCCGAGTGGATGATCCACCTCGGCCTCCTCCCGATATCCCCACCATCACAGAAGCCAGTCTTCGGACAATTCGATTCACTCCACGTGATATCAAGAAACGGCTGAGTGCACTGGATACAGCAAAGGCTATGGGCCCCGACAACATCCAGCTGTCGTGCTGAAGACTTGCGCTCCAGAACTAGCTGCGCCTCTAGCCAAGCTGTTCCAGTACAGCTACAACACTGGCATCCACACGACAATGTGGAAAATTGCCCAGGTATGTCCTGTCCACAAAAAGCAGGACAAATCCAATCCAGCCAATTACTGCCCCATCAGTCCACTCTCAATCATCAGCAAAGTGATGGAAGGTGTCGTCGACAGTGCTATCAAGCGGCACTTACTCACCAATAACCTGCTCACCGATGCTCAGTTTGGGTTCCGCCAGGACCACTCGGCTCCAGACCTCATTACAGCCTTGGTCCAAACATGGACAAAAGAGCTGAATTCCAGAGGTGAGGTGAGAGTGACTGCCCTTGACATCAAGGCAGCATTTGACCGAGTGTGGCACCAAGGAGCCCCCGTAAAATTGAAGTCAATGGGAACCAGGAGGAAAACTCTCCAGTGGCTGGAGTCATACCTAGCACAAAGGAAGATATTAGTGGTTGTTGGAGGCCAATCATCTCAGCCCCAGGACATTGCTGCAGGAGTTCCTCAGGGCAGTGTCCTAGGCCCAACCATCTTCAGCTGCTTCATCAATGACCTTCCTCCCATCATAAGGTCAGAAATGGGGATGTTCGTTGATGACTGCACAATGTTCAGTTCCATTCGCAACCCCTCAAATAATGAAGCAGTCCGAGCCCACATGCAGCAAGACCTGGACAACATCCAGGCTTGGGCTCATAAGTGGCAAGTAACATTCGCGCCAGATAAGTGCCAGGCAATGACCATCTCCAACAAGAGAGAGTCTAACCACCTCCCCTTGACATTCAACGGCATTATCATCGCCGAATCCCCCACCGTCAACATCCTGGGGGTCACCACTGACCAGAAACTTAACTGGACCAGCCATATAAATACTGTGGCTACGAGAGCAGGTCAGAGGCTGGGTATTCTGCGGCGAGTGACTCACCTCCTGACTCCCCAAAGCCTTTCCACCATCTCCAAGGCACAAGTCAGGAGTGTGATGGAATATTCTTCACTTGCTGGGATGAGTGCAGCTCCAACAACACTTATGAAGCTCGACACCATCCAAGATAAAGCAGCCCGCTTGATTGGCACCCCATCCACCACCCTAAACATTCACTCCCTTCACCACCGGCGCACTGTGGCTGCAGTGTGTACCATCCACAGGATGCACTGCAGCAACTCGACAAGGCTTCTTCGACAGCACCTCCCAAACCCACGACCTCTACCACCTAGAAGGACAAGAGCAGCAGGCACATGGGAACAACACCACCTGCACGTTGCCCTCCAAGTCACACACCATCCCGACTTGGAAATATATCACCGTTCCTTCATTGTCGCTGGGTGAAAATCCTGGAACTCCCTACCTAACAGCACTGTGGGAGAACCTTCACCACACGGACTGCAGCGGTTCAAGAAGGCGACTCACCACCACCTTCTCAAGGGCAATTAGAGATGGGCAATAAATGCTGGCCTCGCCAGCCACGCCCACATCCCGTGAACGAATAAAAAAATAGATCAGCCATGATCTTATCAAATGGCGGAGCAGGCACGAGCGGCTGAATGGCCTACTTCTGTTTTTATGTTCTTATGTTGAAGGTGGCAGGGCAGGACGAGAAAGTGATTAAAAAAGCATATGGGATCCTGGGTTTTATAAATAGAGGCATAGAGTACAAAAGCAAGAAAGTCATGATGACCCTCTATAAAACACTGGTTCGGCCACAACTGGATTATTGTGTCCAGTTCCGGGCACTGCACTTTAGGAAAGATGTGAAGGCCTTAGAGAGGGTGCAGAAGAGATTTACCAGAATGATTCCAGGCATGGGGGCCTTTAGTTACGTGGATAGACTGGAGGAGCTGGGGTTGTTCTCCTTTTGAATAGAGACGGTTGTAAGGAGATTTGATAGAGGTATTCAAAATCATGAAGGGTCGAGACAGAGTAGACAGAGAGAAACTGTTCCCATTGGCTGAAGGTTCAAAGACCAGGGGACAGAGAGTTAAGGTGATTGGCAATAAACCAAAGGTGACATGAGGAAAAAAATTTTGACACAGCGAGTAGTTTGGATCTGGAATGCACTGCCCGAGGGGGTGGTGGAGGCAAATTCAATCATGGTCTTCAAAAGGGAACTGGATAAGTACTTGAAAGGAAAAAAAAAATGCAGTGCTACGGGGATAGGGCGGGGGAGTGGGACTCGCTGGATTGTTCACGCAGAGAGACGGCGCGGATTTGATGGGCCGAATGGCCTCCTTCCGTCTGTAACCTTTCTACGATTCTCTGATTCTAAGTCAGGATGAGACGAACAGTGCTCACCGTTATTCATGTGTAAATTGAACAGTAACTCCCGGCGAGCCCACAGGCTCAGTTAAATGGGGAAATCCAGAAGTTGCTGTCTGTGATGTGTTGCCCCCTCCGTAAGCTGTGTGACGAGGGCACCTCACCGATTGGCTCCCCATTGAAATACATTGAACGGTGTGAAGTTACTGTCCTGATGTCATAGATACGGACCAAACTCGTCACAAAAAAAGTTCGGGCTTGTCCCCTTTTAAGAATATGTTAAGTCTTAATTACTGCTAAAAAAAACCTCTCAGGCACTGAAAACTGACTGTTCGAAGTGAGCACTCTCATTCCCTCAGCTTTTAATTCATGTTGGAGATAAAAGAAATAATTAACATTTTTTAACGTTTTCTTTCTGTCTCTTTTCTTTCTGTCTCTTAATCCGATCTTTTCTTCCCTCTCTTTATTTCTCTTACTGGACCTGATTTGACATTGAATTCACCATTCTGACACTTCCTGGTTCAGTCTCTGTGCTCTCATTACCAATTCTTCAATCTGATTGATTACGGAGATATACAGTTGCTCGCCCTGTACACACAGGTTCCAGATGCCCTGCTGAGGGGGGTCACATCGTTTGTTGTTCCATTCCCAGTAACTTGCTGTGTAAAACCCCAGAGAGGGTCTATGGGCAAGTCTAACCTACACCTGGTGCCATTCGCTCGCTGCTCACAGCAAAATCCGGCCCATTAATGTTTGAATTAAAGAGAATTTGTTTGCAGGTTCGCTTTTTGCTGGAGATTTCACATCGATTTCATAAGCTAATTTCTAATCATATGTTAATTTTAAAATGGTTTGCATAATATTTGCATAATTTCTACGAGAGTCTAGTATAATGATGTATGGACATTTCATTATTATTTTTGCAGTATCAATGCGAAGAGTTATATTGAACAGCTAACGCAAAACGGATTATCATTCATATGGAGGCTGGAATGCAATTTCAATGGGTTATTGCTGAAACAAGACTATTCCCCCATTGGCTGACCCTGAACAGTTACTGCCTGCAACAGGCACATGATAATTATTTAATAAACACAAGTGAATCATTCAAATCAGGCCAGCTTTGTGCTTGATCTCATAAAGCACGAGTTCAACCAATACTTTCCGTCTCCAACACTGTGAGGTCTCCCCTGGTCGGTCAGCTTTCGATAACATCAATGTATTTCACTCCAGGGGGGTGTGTGTGGGGAGAGTGTGGACTTTACCACTCACTGCTCTCCCCAGGGGGGTGTGTGGGGAGAGTGTGGACTTTACCACTCACTGCTCTCCCCAGGGGTGTGTGGGGAAAGAGTGTGGACTTTACCACTCACTGCTCTCCCCAAGGGGGTGTGTGGGGGGAGAGTGTGGACTTTCCTACTCACTGCTCTCCCCAGGGGTGTGTGGGGAAAGAGTATGGACTTTACCACTCACTGCTCTCCCCAGGGGGGTGTGTGGGGGGAGAGTGTGGACTTTACCACTCACTGCTCTCCCCAGGGGGGTGTGTGGGGGGAGAGAGTGTGGACTTTACCACTCACTGCTCTCCCCAGGGGTGTGTGGGGGGAGAGTGTGGACTTTACCACTCACTGCTCTCCCCAGGGGTGTGTGGGGGAGAGAGTGTGGACTTTACCACTCACTGCTCTCCCCAGGGGTGTGTGTGGGGAGAGTGTGGACTTTACCACTCACTGTTCTCCCCAGGGGTGTGTGTGGGGAGAGTGTGGACTTTACCACTCACTGCTCTCCCCAGGGGTGTGTGTGGGGAGAGTGTGGACTTTACCACTCACTGCTCTCCGCAGGGGTGTGTGGGGGAGAGAGTTTGGACTTTACCACAACATAACTCATCTGTGTGTAAACTTAGGGATGGGACCTGCATCTGTGTTTTACGTGTGCGATGTCTGATCTCTGTTCAGACTCCGTGCAGACAGTAGACTGTTATTTTTAGCAAATAACAGGTACCAGCTACCTTTAAGAAATTTCTAAAAAACATCCTCCCTTTAAGGGATTGAGCTCCCCTGGTGGTGGAAAGTGCGAATTGCATTGATTCCACCTGCAAGGCCTGGAATGGAATCCTGATTGCAGGTCAGTCCTCTGGTGGGCTGAAACTTGTGTCCTGCCTGTGCAGGAGTCATCGGGCGGGGGTAATAGCACATCACGCTACCAACGCCCGAAAACGGCCCCTATCCAATTTTTCCCCCATGAACTTTGGGACACGCTCTGAGTTGATAAATAGCCTCAAGTTATAAAGGTTTCAGTGATTGCAGAATACACAGTGTCTGGTGGAGAGAGAATCAGACACCGTATGATACAAAACTGACTCTGCTCTGAGAAAGTCTTCAGATCCTCTCATGATTTAATGATTTGAACACTTGCAATGAAGGGATATTTCACCACATTCTTCAACTGCTCTCTGAATTTCGTTTGGGTCACGGCATAAATAAAAGTGTTTGTGCAGCAACTCAGGAGCTGGAGCATGTATCCCAGTTCTAGTATCAACTGAGATAGAAATACAGACTCAAACCCCAAATAAAACATCCGGTTCCATATAGAATGCACTAATAACAATGCCCATAACAGTATGAAATTCCCCGAGATAAGAAACAGTAAAATGATGGATTTCCTTCTGCTCTCCATCTCTGGGTCTCTGGGACTCTCCCCACTGCTGTGACCCCGGAGTCTCCTGCGGGCTCTGCTGGCCACTAAAATGCATCTGACGGTGAAAGCATTGAGCAGCAGAATCAGAACAAATGGGACCCCCGGGGTGAGGATATAATGCAGGAGTTCGATCACTCCCCACACACGTGATTCCACAACACTGATTGTTACCAAACAAAACCAGGGCGTATTGTGAAGTTGATACCAACCCGTGAACATAAAGTACCAGGAAATGTTCTTCAAACAGCTCAGCAAAATCACTGTTCCCAGAACCACAGCCGCCGTTCTCTCGGTGCAATATTTAGTTTTCAGCTTCTCACAACAAATGGCCACAAATCGATCAAAGGTGAAAGTGACGGTGAACCAGACAGAACAGTCTGTGGCTGCAAAAAGCAGGACGGCGTGGATATTACACACAGGGATGGAGTACAGGAAACGAAACTGCCCTCCAAAGGCAATGGGAATCTGTCTGAGTATCAGATCGAAGATAATGACCATTAAATCCCCCGCTGCCATCGCCACCAGGTAGCGAGTGACACATTTGGAGAGACCACACTTTCCCCGAGACAGGGTCACAATCGCCAGTAAGTTAACTGTAAGAAAGGGAAAGAAACAGGGGAATTATACATCAGGCAGGGACACTGTGTAAATATTAGCACAGTCTCTGGAGCCCCTATAAGTATCAATACCGTCTCTGGATATTCTGTACATATTAATTCCGCCTCTGGATCCTCTGTAAATATTAATACTGTGTCTGGATCCCACTGTGAATATTAATACCATCTCTGGATCCCCTGTAAACATTATTACCATCTCTGGATCCCCTGTGAATATTAGTACCATCTCTGGATCCCACTGTGAATATTAGTACCAACTCTGGATCCCCTGTAAATATTATTACCATCTCTGGATTGCCTATAATATTAGTACAGTCTCTGGATCATCTGCAAATATTGGTAAAGCCCCTGGATAACCTATAAATATTAGTACCGTCTCTGGATTCCTCTGTAAATATTATCACAGTCTCTGGTTCACCCTGCGAATATTAGCACCGTCTCTGTATCCCATGTAAATATTAGTAAGGTCTTTGGATCCGTTGTAATATTAGTACTCTCTCTAGATCCCCTGTAAATATCAGTACTGTCTCTTGATCCCATGTAAATATTAGTACCATCTCCAGCTCCACTGTAAATATTTAAACCTCACCTGGATCCCCTCTAAATATTAGTACCTTCTCTACATCCCCTGTAATTATTAATAACGTGTCTACATCCCATATAAATATCAGTGACGTCTCTGAATCTCCTGAAAATATTATTACTATTTCTGGACCCCCTTTAAATAGTAGTACTGTCTCTGGATGCATTGTAAATATTAGGGCCATCACTGGATCCCTCTGTAAATATTGTTCCCGCCAATGGATCCCCCTGTGATTATTGGTACCATTTCTTGATCCTCTGTGAATATTAGTATCTCCTCTGTATTCCCTGTAAATATTAGTACTGTCTCTGGATAGCCTGTAAATATTAGTACTGTTTCTGGAATAGCTGTAAAAATTGTTACCATCTCTGTATCCCTCTGTAAATATTAGTACTATCTCTGCGTCCCCTGTAAATATTAGTACTATCTCTGCATCCCCTGTAAATATTAGTACTATCTCTGCATCCCCTGTAAATATTAGTACTATCTCTGCATCCCCTGTAAATATTAGTACTATCTCTGCATCCCCTGTAAATATTAGTACCAACTCTAGAACCGCTTTAAATATTGGATCCTCAGTATATATTAATACAGTGCCTGAATCTGCTGTAAGTATTATTACTGCATATGGATCCTGCAATGAATATTAGTACCATTTCCGTATCCCGTGTAAGTATTAGTGCCATCTCTGGATCTCCTGTAAATATTAGTACCATCCGTGGGCCCACAGTAAATATAAATACTGTCTCTGGATCCCTGTCAATATTAGTATCGTCTCTGGAACCCGTGTAAATTTTTGTACTGTCCCTGGATCTATTATGAACGTACCATCCCTGGATCATCTGTAAATATTAGTACCGTCTCTCGATCCCCTGTGAATATTAGTACCATCCCTGGAACCCCCTGTACATGTTACTACCATCCCAATTTCCATTGTAAATATTAGTGCCATGTCTGGTCCACCTGTAACTATTAATACCGTCTCTGTATTACCTGTAAATATTCGTACCAACACTGGATCCCCTGTAAATATTACTACCGTCTCTGGCTCCAGATTATAATTAAGTACTGTCCCTTGAAACCCTGTAAATATTATTAACGTGTCTGGCTCCCTCTATGAATATTAGTACCATCTCTGGATCCCGTGTAAGTATTAGCACCGTCTCTGGATCCCCTGTATATATCAGCACTGTTTGTGGACCCACTGTAAATATTAGTACCACATCTGTTATATTAGCACCATCTCTGGACTCCCTGTAAACTTCAGTATCGACTTTTGGTCCTCTATAAGTATAGCACCGTCTCTGGGTCCCCTTTAAATATTATCACCATCTCCGGATCCTACTGTGAATATTAGTAACATTTTTGTTTCATGTTAGTACCATATCTGCATTCCCTGTAAATATTAGTACCGCCTCTGGATCCCCCTGCAAATATTAGTACCGCCTCTGGATCTCCCTCTAAAAATTAGTACCGTCTCTGGATCCCCCTCTAAATGTTAGTACCGTTTCTGGATCCCCCTATAAATATTAGTACCGTCTTTGGGTCGCCTGTAAATATCCGAACCATCCCTGGATCCCTCTCTAAATAACATAACCATCTGCGGAACAAACTGTGAATATTAGTACCGTCTCTGAATCCCCTGTAAATATTAATACCATATCCGGATCCCTTGTAAATATTATAACCGTCCCTATATCAATTTCAAATGTTAGTACCCTCTCTGGATCGTCTGTTAACATTAGTACCCTCTCTGGAATCCTCTGTAAATATTAATACAATTTCTGGTTTCCCTGTATATATTATTACCATCTCTGGACCCCCTGTAAATGTTTCCACCTTTCTCGGTCTCCTGTAAATATTATCACCGTCTCCAGGTCCCACTGTGAATATTAATTGCGTTGCTGGGTCCCATTTAAATATTTGTACAGTCTCTGGGTCCATTGTAAATATTAGTACCGTCTCCGGATCACCTATAAATATTAGTACTGTCTATGGAGCACATGTTAATATTAGTATCATTTCTGGATCCCCTGTAAATATTAATACCATCTATGGATCCATGGTAAACATTACTACCTTCTCTGGATCCCCTGTATATATTAGCACTGTCTTACATACACAGTAAATATTAGTACCCTCCCTGGATTCCCTGTAAATACCAATACATGCTCAACATCTCCTGTAATTATTAGTTCAATCGCTGGATCCCGTGTAAATATTTGTGCCTTCTCTACATCCCCTTTATTTATTTGTACCGTCTCTAGATCCACTATAACTGTTATAACGACCCTGAATCCCCTTTAAATATTAATACCATCTCTGGATCCTCTGTAATATTAGTACCATTCCTGGATCCCATGGAATTATTAGTAGCTTCCCTACATCACCTGTAAATATTAATTATGTCTATACCTCCCCTGTAAATATTAGTACCGAATCGGGATCCCCTGTAAGTATTAGTACATTCTCTAAATTGCCTGTAAATATTATTACCATATCTACATCCCCTGTAAATATTAGTACCGTCCCTGGAATACCTTTAAATATTAGTACCGTCTCTGGCTCTCCTGTAAATATTAGTACCGCCTCTGGATCCCCTGTAATAGTACGAGCGTCTCTTGATCCCCTGTAAATATTAGTACCATCTCCAGATCCCCTGTAAATATTAGTACCATCTCCAGATCCCCTGTAAATATTAGTGCCAGCTGTGGTTCACCTATAAATTTTAGCATCGCCTCTGGATTCCCTGTAAGTATGAGCACGGTCTATGAATCCCCTGTATATAATCGTACAACCTCCGTTTCCCCTCTAATATTGCTACCATTTCTGGATTCCCTATAATTATTCGCATCATTTCTGGATTCCCTGTAAACATTATTACCATCTCTGGATCCCCTTTATATATTAGTACCGCATCGGGATTCCCTGCAAATATTATTACCATCTCCGGATCAGCTGTATAAATTAGTACCGCCTCTGGATTCACTGAAAATATTAGTACCGTCTCTGGACCACCTGTAAATATTAGTACCGTACCTGTATGTCCTGGAAATGTTAGTACCAATTCTAGATGCCCTGTAAATGTAACTACCGTCTCTGCAACCCCAGTATACATTAGTATCATTGCTAGATCCCTCTCCAAATATTACAACCATCTCTGGATTCCCCCTTGGAATATTAATACCATCTTTGGTTCCCCTGTGAATAATAGGACAGTTTCTTAATTACTTGTAAATATTAGTACAATCCCTGGATCCCCTGTAAATACCAATGAATTTTCTACATCTCCTGTAAATATTAATTCCATCGCTGGATCCCGTGTAAATATTTGTACCATCTCTACATTCGCGATATTTATTTGTAACGTCTCTACATCACCTGTAACTATCAGTACAATCTCCAGATCCCTTGTAAATATTCGTACCCTCACTGGATGGCCTGTCAATATTGGAACAATCTCTGGATCCCCTGAAAATATTTGTATCTTCTCTACATCCCCTGTACATATTAATAATGTCTCTGCATCCGCTGTAAATATTTGCACTGTCTCTGTATCCCCTGTCAATATTAGTACCGTCTCTGGATACCCAGTAAATATTAGTACTGTCTCTGGATACCCAGTATGTATTATTTCCATCTCTTTATCCTCTGTTATTATTAGCACCGTTTCTGGATCCCCTGTAAATATTAGCACCGTCTCTGGATCCCATGTATGTTAGCACCATCTCTGGATCCTTTGTAGTTATTAGTAGCGTCTCTGGATCTCTCTATAAATATTAGTACTGTCTCTCGATCCCCTGCAATTGTTCATAGCTTCCCTTTGTAAATATTAGCACCATCTCTGCACCCCCTGTATATTAACACCGCCTCTGGATCCCCTGAACATTCGCACCGTTTCAGTATCCCCTGTATATTAGTACCATCTCTGAATCTGCTGTATATTATCACTGTCTCTGGACCCCTTGTATATTAGTACCATTACTGGATCCCTTGTATATTAGTGCCATGTCTGGACCCCATTCAAATACTGACACACCCCAAGGACCCTGTGAAACATGCATACATTCAGAATCCCTGAAATACAGCCTCACTCTCAGGGATCCATTGTGAATTAAATCTCACACCCAGAAAATCCCCTTAAATATATCTCCCATCCCTGTTCCACCCATCAATATATCTCCCTTCCCGAGTGCCCCCTTTAATTTTTGAGCTGGATATAAAAATTTACCATCAAATCGTACAGCAGCAAATGCAGGGCAGGGGACAAAAATAACAGTGATACAGTGAAACCTGGTTTATAGAATTAATAACTGGATAAAGTGAATTACCTGGAACAACAATGGCAGTGAGTATGGGACAGGGGAAAAAAGAACAGTAATGCAGTGAAACATGGTTCATAGAATTAACAGCTGGATATCGAGACTTACCAGTGACATCGACAGCAGCGAGTGTTGGTCAGTAAATGACTAGAAGAGCAATACAGTAAGACATGGTTTATATAATTAACAGCTGGATATGGAGACTTGTCATCAAATCGAACTGCAGCGAGTGTGGGACAGGGTACTACAAGAACAGTCATAAGTGAATCATTGGTTATAGGATTAATAGCTGGATATCGAGACTTACCAGAGACACCAACAGCAGCGAGGGGAGGATAGTAAATTACTTGTAGACCAAGAATCACATAAAGTGCCCGCTCCTCGAATGCCAGTGAATCATAAAGTAGATACACAACTTGAAAAGTCCATAAAAGTCCATAATGGGCTATTCCAATCTACTGTTCTCAGATTCTGATCCCGTGTATAACATTACAATCTATTGTTCACAGATTCTGATCCCGTGTATAACATTACAATCTATTGTTCTCAGATTCTGTTCCATTGTTTAACATTATAATCTATTATTCTCCCATTCTGATAAATTGTTTAACATTACAATCTACTGCTGTCAGATTCTGATCTATTCTTTCCCTCTCTGTGGAGTCGCTGATCCCTGTTAGTGCCGGAGGTGATGCTCCCACTGACACTATGGGATAACACGTTGAAAGAAGTCGCTTATTAATAGCAGAGAGAAACACTCCAGTGACACAATTAGGGCCCATGGAGACTGATATTAATTACATTCACTGATCAAACAGATTCAGTTAACAACTTTAAACCAAACAGTTTTTATAACATAACATATACTTACCAAATATTACAAGGATAGAAAGCCCAAAGATCAGTATATTATTTTAATGAATATTTGGAAGAACAGAAACTATGAGACACGCAGTCTGACAACACTGATGTGAGGAGAGAGCAGGTTCATTTACATATTGAGCCTCACACAGAGCAGGAAAGGCCCAGGCTCGATCCTCGGCCTGTGCTCTGTTATCTGGCAATGAAACAGGCCAAGGGGAACATTTCGGGATCAGTGAGCATAGTATCATAAGGTTTAGAATAGCTAGGAGGCATTGCTGGACTTGGTTCATGGGCATGAGGTGGGCCAAGTGGAGCAAGTGTCAGTGGGGGAGCATTTAGGGAGCAGCAATCATGGTATCATAAGGTTTAGAATAGCTATGGAAAAGGAAACGGACCACTCTAAAGTAAAAATACTCACCTGGAGGAGAGTTAATTTCGGTGGGATGAGAACAGATCTGGCCCGGGTAAATTGGAATCAAAGATTGGCAGGCAAAACTGTAATTTAACAGTGGGCAGCCTTTAAGTAGGAGGTGGTTCGGGTACAGTCTAGGTACATTCCCATGAGAGGGAAAGGTCGGGCAACTAAAGCCAGAGCTCCCTGGAAAAGGAAATAGAGAGCACGATGAAGCAGAAAAAAAGGGCATATGACAGATGTCAGGTTGATAGTACAAGTGAGATCCAGGCTGAATATTAAAAAAATCAGAGGGGAAGTGAAAAACTAAATAAGTGGGGCAAAGAGAGAGTATGAGAATAGAATGGCGGCCAACATAAAAGGGAATCCAAAAGTCTACTATCGGCATGTAGACAACAAACGGGTAGGAAGAAGAGGGTCGGGATCGAATTGCCATGAAAAAGGAGATCTACTCATGGAGGCAGAGGGCATGGCAGAAGTGCTAAATGAGTACTTTGCATCTGTCTTTACCAAGGAAGAAGATGCTGCCAGAGTCTCAGTAAAGGAAGATGTAGTTGAGATATTGGATGGGCTAAAAATTGATAAAGAGGTACTAGAAAGGCTAGCAGTACTTAAAGTCGATAACTCACCCTGTCTGGATGGGATGCATTCTAGGTTGCTGAGGGAAGTAAGGGTGGAAATTGCAGTGGTACTGGCCATAATCTTGAAAACATCCATACATACGGGCGTGATGCCAAAGGACTGGAGAATCGCAAATGTTACACCATTGTTCAAAAGAAGGTGTAAGGATAATTCCAGCAACTTTCAGCCAGTCAGTTTAACCTTGGTGATGGGGAAATTTTTAGAAATGATAATCTGGGAGAGAATTAGCAGTCACTTGGACTGATTAAGGAAAGCCAACATGGATTTGTAAAAAGCAAAACATGTTTAATCAAATTGGTAGAGTTTTTTGATGAAATAACAGAGAGGGTCGATGCGGGTAATGCAGTTGATGTGGTGTATATGGGCTTTCAAAAGACGTTTCATCAAGTGCCGCATAATAGGCTTGTCGTCAAGATTAACTCCATGGAATAAAAGGGGCATGAGCAGCATGGATACAGAATTGGCTAAGTTGCAAAAAACGGAGAGTAATGGTGAACGACTGTTTTTCCGTGGAGGGAGGTGTACAGTGGTGTTCCCCAGGGGTCGGTGCTGGGACCACTGCATTCCTTGATATATATTAATGACTTGGACTTGGGCGTACAGGGCACAATTTCCAAATTTGTGGAAGAAACAAAAATTGGAATTGTAGTGAACAGTGAGGATGATGGTGATAGACTTCAAGAGGATATAGACAGGCTGGTGGGATGGGCAGACACATGGCAGATGAAATTTAATGCAGAAAAATGCAAGGTGATACATTTCAGTATGAAGAATGAGGAAAGGCAATATAAACTAGAGGGCACAATTCTAAAAGGCGTACAGGAACAGAGAGATCTGGGGGTATATGTGCACAAATCATTGAAGGTGGCAGAGTAGGTTGAGAAAGCATACGGGACCCTGGGCTTTATAAATAGAGGCACAGAGTACAAAAGTAAGGAGGTTATGATGAAACTTTAAAAAAACACTGGTTTGTCCACAACTGGAGTCTTGTGTCCAGTTTTGGGCACCACACTTTAGGAAAGATCTGAAGCCGTGGAGAGGGTGCAGAACAGGTTTACTAAAATGATTCTAGGGATGAGGGACTTTAGTTACGTGGATAGATTGGAGAAGCTGTGGTTGCTCTCCTTAGAACAGAAACGGTTGCGAGGCAATTTGATAGAGGTATTGAAAATCATGAAGGGTCTAGACATAGTAGATAGAGAGAAACTGTTCCCATTGACGGACGTGTCAAGAACCAGGGGACATAGCTTTAAGGAGATTGGCAAAGGAATCAAAGATGACATGAGGAAAAACTTTTTTACACAGCGAGTGTTTAGGATCACGAATGCACTGCCCGAGGGGGTGGTGGAGGCAGATTCAATCATGGCCTTCAAAAGGGAACTGGATAAGTACTTGAAGGGAACAAATAAATACAGGGCTACGGGGATAGGACGGGGGAGTGGGACGAGCTGGATTGCACTTGCAGAGAACCAGCACGGACTCGATGGGCCGAACGGACTTTTTCTGTATTGTTACCCTTTCTATGATTCTATGATTTGATCTTTCCCAGGGTGGGAATGCGCCCCACTCTGAACTGGAAAGACGCAGTCAGTCTCCAGCCTTATGCTAAGTAAACTTATTCTCAGGTTCATGGGTTCGAACCCCAAGTTGGGTGGTTTATATTTTAATTTTTAGACTGTTTTCACAGGTGATGAATTCCCCAGGCAGGGAGTTCAAGGAGTATTTGATGCAAATGTGATTCAAAGACAGTATCATAAATGTCCTCCTTGACTCTGGACCTTGATCGCTCTCCAACCGCTCGCTGCGACAGGTTGAACTCGACTTTATTTCACCCGCTGCTCGGGGTCAGTGCGGATCAGAGTGAGCTCGGGCCCGTCTCCCCCTTCACAACCCATCAGAGGGAGCTCGGGCCCGTCTCTCCCTTCACAACCCATCAGAGGGAGCTCGGGCCCGTCTCTCCCTTCACAACACATCAGAGGGAGCTCGGGCCCGTCTCCCCCTTCACAACCCATCAGAGGGAGCTCGGGCCCGTCTCTCCCTTCACAACCCATCAGAGGGAGCTCGGGCCCGTCTCTCCCTTCACAACCCATCAGAGGGAGCTCGGGCCCACCTCTCCCTTCACAACCCATCAGTGGGAGCTCGGGCCCGTCTCCCCCTTCACAACCCATCAGAGTGAGCTCGGGCCCGTCTCCCCCTTCACAACCCATCAGAGTGAGCTCGGGCCCGTCTCTCCCTTCACAACCCATCAGAGGGAGCTCGGGCCGTCTCTCCCTTCACAACCCATCAGAGAGAGCTCGGGCCCGTCTCTCCCTTCACAACCCATCAGAGGGAGCTCGGGCCCGTCTCCCCCTTCACAACCCATCAGAGGGAGCTCGGGCCCGTCTCTCCCTTCACAACCCATCAGAGGGAGCTCGGGCCCACCTCTCCCTTCACAACCCATCAGAGGGAGCTCGGGCCCGTTTCTCCCTTCACAACCCATCAGAGGGAGCTCGGGCCCGTCTCTCCCTTCACAACCCATCAGAGGGAGCTCGGGCCCGTTTCTCCCTTCACAACCCATCAGAGGGAGCTCGGGCCCGTCTCTCCCTTCACAGCCCATCAGAGGGAGCTCGGGCCCGTCTCTCCCTTCACAACCCATCAGAGGGAGCTCGGGCCCGTCTCTCCCTTCACAGCCCATCAGAGGGAGCTCGGGCCCGTCTCTCCGTTCACAACCCATCAGAGGGAGGTCGGGCCCGTCTCTCCCTTCACAACCCATCAGAGGGAGCTCGGGCCCGTCTCTCCCTTCACAACCCATCAGAGGGAGCTCAGGCCCACCTCTCCCTTCACAACCCATCAGAGGGAGCTCAGGCCCACCTCTCCCTTCACAACCCATCAGAGGGAGCTCGGGCCCGTCTCTCCCTTCACAACCCATCAGAGGGAGCTCGGGCCCGTCTCTCCCTTCACAGCCCATCAGAGGGAGCTCGGGCCCGTCTCTCCCTTCACAACCCATCAGAGGGAGCTCGGGCCCATCTCTCCCTTCACAGCCCATCAGAGGGAGCTCGGGCCCGTCTCTCCCTTCACAACCCATCAGAGGGAGCTCGGGCCCACCTCCCCCTTCACAACCCATCAGAGGGAGCTCGGGCCCGTCTCTCCCTTCACAACCCATCAGAGGGAGCTCGGGCCCGTCTCTCCCTTCACAGCCCATCAGAGGGAGCTCGGGCCCGTCTCTCCCTTCACAACCCATCAGAGGGAGCTCGGGCCCATCTCTCCCTTCACAACCCATCAGAGGGAGCTCGGGCCCGTCTCCCCCTTCACAACCCATCAGAGGGAGCTCGGGCCCACCTCTCCCTTCACAACCCATCAGAGGGAGCTCGGGCCCGTCTCTCCGTTCACAACCCATCAGAGGGAGCTCGGGCCGTCTCCCCCTTCACAACCCATCAGAGGGAGCTCGGGCCCGTCTCCCCCTTCACAACCCATCAGAGGGAGCTCGGGCCCGTCTCTCCCTTCACAACCCATCA
This sequence comes from Heptranchias perlo, assembly GCF_035084215.1. Lineage (NCBI taxonomy): Eukaryota > Metazoa > Chordata > Chondrichthyes > Hexanchiformes > Hexanchidae > Heptranchias > Heptranchias perlo. Next base: position 5,844,430 of record NC_090326.1, on the reverse strand, counting down.
GAGGGAGCTCGGGCCCGTCTCTCCCTTCACAACCCATCAGAGGGAGCTCGGGCCCGTCTCTCCCTTCACAACCCATCAGAGGGAGCTCGGGCCCGTCTCTCCCTTCACAACCCAGCAGAGGGAGCTCGGGCCCGTCTCTCCCTTCACAACCCATCAGAGGGAGCTCGGGCCCGTCTCTCCCTTCACAACACATCAGAGGGAGCTCGGGCCCGTCTCTCCCTTCACAACCCATCAGAGGGAGCTCGGGCCGTCTCTCCCTTCACAACCCATCAGAGGGAGCTCGGGCCCGTCTCTCCCTTCACAACACATCAGAGGGAGCTCGGGCCGTCTCTCCCTTCACAACCCATCAGAGGGAGCTCGGGCCCATCTCTCCCTTCACAGCCCATCAGAGGGAGCTCGGGCCCACCTCTCCCTTCACAACCCATCAGAGGGAGCTCGGGCCCGTCTCTCCCTTCACAACCCATCAGAGGGAGCTCGGGCCCGTCTCTCCGTTCACAACCCATCAGAGGGAGCTCGGGCCGTCTCCCCCTTCACAACCCATCAGAGGGAGCTCGGGCCCGTCTCCCCCTTCACAACCCATCAGAGGGAGCTCGGGCCCGTCTCTCCCTTCACAACCCATCAGAGGGAGCTCGGGCCCGTCTCCCCCTTCACAACCCATCAGAGGGAGCTCGGGCCGTCTCTCCCTTCACAACCCATCAGAGGGAGCTCGGGCCCGTCTCTCCCTTCACAACCCATCAGAGGGAGCTCGGGCCCGTCTCTCCCTTCACAACCCATCAGAGGGAGCTCGGGCCCGTCTCTCCCTTCACAACCCATCAGAGGGAGCTCGGGCCCGTCTCTCCCTTCACAACCCATCAGAGGGAGCTCGGGCCCGTCTCCCCCTTCACAACACATCAGAGGGAGCTCGGGCCCGTCTCTCCCTTCACAACCCATCAGAGGGAGCTCGGGCCCGTCTCTCCCTTCACAACCCATCAGAGGGAGCTCGGGCCCGTCTCTCCCTTCACAACCCATCAGAGGGAGCTCGGGCCCGTCTCTCCCTTCACAACCCATCAGAGGGAGCTCGGGCCCGTCTCTCCCTTCACAACCCATCAGAGGGAGCTCGGGCCCGTCTCCCCCTTCACAACCCATCAGAGGGAGCTCGGGCCCGTCTCTCCCTTCACAACCCATCAGAGGGAGCTCGGGCCCACCTCTCCCTTCACAACCCATCAGAGGGAGCTCGGGCCCGTCTCCCCCTTCATAACCCATCAGAGGGAGGTCGGGCCCGTCTCTCCCTTCACAGCCCATCAGAGGGAGCTCGGGCCCGTCTCTCCCTTCACAGCCCATCAGAGGGAGCTCGGGCCCGTCTCTCCCTTCACAGCCCATCAGAGGGAGCTCGGGCCCGTCTCTCCCTTCACAGCCCATCAGAGGGAGCTCGGGCCCGTCTCTCCCTTCACAACCCATCAGAGGGAGCTCGGGCCCGTCTCTTCCTTCACAACCCATCACTGCCGAGAAAACAAAGAAGAATTCTACGCACAAATTGTGTTCCGTGACTTTTTATAAACACTTCAGTGTATTTCACCCCATATCCAAGGCTGTGATTTCTCGGATACTGAGTGACACAGATTGTAATGTGTGTCAGTAAACATACCCAGATACTGAGTGACACAGGTTGTCATGTGTGTCAGTAAACATACCCAGATACTGAGTCACGCAGATTGTAATGTGTGTCAGTAAACATACCCAGATACTGAGTGAAACAGATTGTAATGTGTTTCACTAAACAAACCCAGATTCTGATTGACAGAGATAGTAATGTGTTTCTCTGAACATCCCCACATACTGAGTAACACAGATTGTAATGTGTGTCAGTAAACATCCCCACATACTGAGTGACACAGATTGTAATGTGTGTCAGTAAACATACCCGGATACTGAGTAACACAGATTGTAATGTGTTTCAGAAAACATACCCAGATTCTGAGTGACACAGATTGTAATGTGTGTCAGTAAACATCCCCACATACTGAGTGACGCAGATTGTAATGTGTGTCAGTAAACATACCCGGATACTGAGTAACACAGATTGTAATGTGTTTCAGTAAACATACCCGGATACTGAGTGACACAGATTGTAATGTGTTTCAGTAAACATACCCGGATACTGAGTGACACAGGTTGTAATGAGTGTCAGTAAACATACCCAGATACTGAGTGAAACAGATTGTAATGTGTTTCACTAAACAAACCCAGATTCTGATTGACAGAGATAGTAATGTGTTTCTCTGAACATCCCCACATACTGAGTAACACAGATTGTAATGTGTGTCAGTAAACATCCCCACATACTGAGTGACACAGATTGTAATGTGTGTCAGTAAACATACCCGGATACTGAGTAACACAGATTGTAATGTGTTTCAGAAAACATACCCAGATTCTGAGTGACACAGATTGTAATGTGTGTCAGTAAACATCCCCACATACTGAGTGACGCAGATTGTAATGTGTGTCAGTAAACATACCCGGATACTGAGTAACACAGATTGTAATGTGTTTCAGTAAACATACCCGGATACTGAGTGACACAGATTGTATCAAGTGTTTCAGTAAACATACCCACATACTGAGTGACACAGGTTGTAATGTGTTTCAGTAAACATACCCGGATACTGAGTGACACAGGTTGTAATGTGTTTCAGTAAACATACCCGGACACTGAGTGACACAGATTGTAATGTGTTTCAGTAAACATACCCGGATACTGAGTGACACAGGTTGTCATGAGTGTCAGTAAACATACCCGGATACTGAGTGACACAGATTGTAATGTGTTTCAGTAAACATACCCGGATACTGAGTGACACAGGTTGTAATGAGTGTCAGTAAACATACCCGGATACTGAGTGACACAGGTTGTAATGTGCGTCAGTAAACATACCCGGATACTGAGTGACACAGATTGTAATGTGTGTCAGTATGCATACACAGATACTGAGTTACTCAGATTGTAATGTGTGTCAGTAAACATACCCGGATACTGAGTGACACAGATTGTAATGTGTGTCAGTAAACATACCCGGATACTGAGTGACACAGATTGTAATGTGTGTCAGTATGCATACACAGGTACTGAGTGACTCAGATTCTAATGTGCATCAGTAAACATACCCGGATACTGAGTGACTCAGATTGTAATGTGTGTCAGTAAACATACCTGGATACTGAGTGACACAGATTGTAATGTGTTTCTCTCAATATCCCCACATATTGTCAACAATTTTACAACAACAAGTTATAGTCCAACAATTTTATTTGAAATTCACAAGCTTTCGGAGGCTTCCTCCTTCCTCAGGTGAATGTTGTGGAAAATACCCACATACTGAGTGTACCCACATACTGAGTGACACAGGTTGTAATGTGTGTCAGTAAACATACCCGGATACTGAGTGACACAGGTTGTAATGTGTGTCAGTAAACATACCCGGATACTGAGTGACACAGATTGTAATGTGTGTCAGTATGCATACACAGGTACTGAGTGACTCAGATTGTAATGTGTGTCAGTAAACAAAGCGGTATACTGAGTGATACACGGTGTCATGTGTGTCCGTAAGCATACCTGGATACTGAGTGATACAGGTTGTAATGTGCGTCAGTAAACATACCCGGACTCTGATTGACATTGGTTGTAATGTGTTTCAGTAAACTTTCCCACATACGGAGTGAAACAGATTGCAGACAGAGGTGGAAAGACAAAAAGACGGATGAAATCAGGAGGGAGAAAGAGAGAGAGAGAGAGAGGGGCACAGGGAGGCAGATGTAAAAAAGGCAGAATCATAGAAAGTTACCGCAGAGAAGGAGGCCATTCGGCCTGTCGTGTCCGTGCCGGCCGAAAAACAGCAGTCCAGTTTAATCCCACTTTCCAGCACTTGGTCCATAGCCCTGTAGGCTACAGAACTTCGAGCGCACACCCAAGTACTTTTTTAATGACGTGAGGGTTTCTGCCTCTGCCACCCTTTCAGGCAGTGATTTCCAGACCCCCACCACCCTCTGGGTGAAAAAAATTCTCCTCAGCTCCCCTCTAATCCCCTTACAATCACTTTAAATCTATGCCCCATGTTCACTGGCACCTCTGCTAAGCGAAATAGGTCATCTCTCTTCACTTTATCTAGTCCTGTTATAATTTTACATACCTTAACATCACCCCTCAACCTCCTTTGTTCCAAAGAAAACAACCCCATCCTATCCAATTTTTTCTCATAACTAAAATTCTCTAGCCCTGGCAGCATCCTCGTAAATCTCCTCTGTACCCTCTCTAGTGCAATCACGTTTTTCCTGTAATGTGGTGACCAGAAGTGTACGCAGTACTCAAGCTGTGGCCTAACCAGTATTTTATACAGTTCTGTCATAACCTCCCTGCTCTTATATTGTATGCCTCGGCTAGTAAGGAAGGTATCCCTTATGCCTTTTTAACCACTTTATCTACCAGTCCTGCTACCTTCATGGATCTGTGGACGTGCACTCCAAGGTCGCTTTTGATCCTCTACACCTCGAATTATCCTCCCATTTACTGTGTACTGCTTTGTCTTATTTGCCCTCTCCAAATGCATTAACTCACACTTCCTTGGATTGAATTCCATTTTCTCTGCCCACCTGTCCGGTCCATTGATATCTTCCTGCAGTCTGCAGCTTTACTCTTCACTATCAACTACACAGCCAATTTTTGTATCATCTGCAAACTTCTTGATCAAGCCTTCTCAAACTTCTCATTCAAGTCCAAATCATTAAAATATACCACAAAAAGCAAGGGACCTTGTATCACAGGGAACAGCCTTCCAGTCACAAAAACACTTGTCAACCATTACACTTTGCTTCCTGCCACTGGGACAATTTTGGATCCAATTAGCCGCTTTCCCTTTCATCCCACAGGCTTTTACTTTTTTGACCAGTCTGCCATGTGGGACCTTGTCAAAAGCCTTGGTAAATCCATGTACACTACCTCAAATGTGTTACCCTCATGGCCCCTTCTTATTACCTGCTCAAACAAATCAATCAAATTAGTCAGACATGACCTTCTCTTAACAAATCCATGCTGACTATCCTTGATTAACTCGTTCCTTTTTAAATGACGATTTATGCTGTCCTTCAGAATCGATTCCAATAATTTGCCCACCATCGAGGTTAGACTGACTGGAATATAATTACTCGGTCTATCACTTTCTCCCTTTTTAAACAACGGTACGATGTTAGCAGTCCTCCAATCCTCCGGCACCATGCCTGTGTCCATGGGAGATTGGAATATGATTTTAGAGCCTCTGTTATTTTCTCCCTTGCTTCTCTTAGCAGCTGGGGATATATTTCCTCTGTGTCTGGCGATTTATCGACTTTCATAGATGCTAAACATCTTTACCTCATTCAATATTTCATAATCCTCCTCCTTAACTACATTCTCTGCATCGTCCCTCTCTTTTCTGAAGAAAGACGCAATGTATTCATTAAATAACATACACACATCTTCAGACTCCACACATAGGTTAACTGTACTTTCTTTAGTTATCTTTTTACTCTTTATGTATTTTCAAACATTTTTGGGTATTCCTTAATTTTAGTTGCAGGATTTCTTAATGCCCCCCCCAACTTTGCTTTCCTAATTTCCTTTTTAATATCACCCCTGCACGTTCTATACTTGTCTTGGCTTTCTGCAGTATTGAGATCTCGCTGTCTGACATAAGATTCACTTTTTGACTTATCTTATCCTGTATGCTTCTTGTCATTCACGGGGCTTTAGATTTGGCAGTCCCGCCCTTTTTCTTTGTGGGAACATGTTTCCTCTCAACCCCTTGAATCTCCCTCTTGAATGCCTCCCACTGCTCTGACACTGATTTACCTTCAAGTAGCTGTTTCTGTCCACTTTTGCTAAATCACTTCTCAGCTTAGTAAAATTGGCCTTTCCCCAAATTTAGAACAGTAATCCTGTTCTATTTCTGTCCTTTTCCATAACTATACTAAATCTAACTGAATTATGATCACTACCAGCAAAATGCTCTCCCACTGATACTCCTTCCACGTGCCCAGCTTCATTCCCCAAAACTAAGTCCAGAACTGCCCCTACTTGTTGGGCTTGCTTCGTACTGGCTAAAAAAGTTTTCCTGAATGCACTTTAAGAATTCTGTGCTCTCTATACCTTTTGCACCGATTCGATCCCAGTTAATATTAGGGTAGTTGACATCCCCTACTATTATTGCTCTATTGTTTTAGCACTTCTCAGAAATTTGCTTACATATTTGCTCTGCTATCTCCCTCTGAATGTTTGGTGGTCTATAGTACACTTCCAGCAGTGTGGCTGCCCCTTTTTTGTTCTCCAGCTCAACCCATGTGGCCTAATTTGATGATCCTTTTAACATATAATTCCTCCTCACAGCCATAATTGTTTTTTTGTCACCAATATTGCAACTCCCCCTATTTCTTTATCTCCCTCTCCATCTCGTCTGAAAACTCTGTAACCAGGAAGGTTGAGCTGCTATTCCTGCCCCTGTTTAAGCCATGCTTCTGCACTAGCTAAGATATCGTACTTCCACGTATCTATCTGTGCCTTTAGCTCATCTGCCTTATATTCACTATAATCCTTGCATTGAGGTATATACCATTAAGCATGGCCAAATACTTTTGTTGTCTAGTATCTAACCTTTGTTTCCTCTGCCTTTAAAACTAATTTTCTGCCTTCCATTTCCAGCTCTGCTTCTCGCCCTTCTGAATCTATGCTCAGGTTCCCATCCCCCTGCCAAGCACATTTGAACCCTCCCCAACATCACGAGCAAACCACACCACAAGGATATTGGTCCCGGCCCTGTTGAGGTGCAACCTGTCCGACTTGTACAGGTCTCACCTCCCCCTGAAGTGAACCCAATGCCCCAGGAATCTAAAGCCCCCCCTCCTTCCCCATCTCTCCAGCCACGCGTTCATCTGCTTTATCCTCCTATTTCTACAACCGATAGTGCATGGCACTGGGAGTAATCAAGAGATTACTTCCTTTGAGGTCCTGCTTATTAATCTCTTTCCTAACTCCTTAAAATCTGTCTACAGGACCTCATCCCCCTTTCTATCTATGTCATTGGTACCAATATGGGCCATGACCTCTGGCTGTTCACCCTCCCCCTTCAGAATGTACTGCATCTGCTCGATAACATCTTTGACCCTGGCACAAGGGAGGCAATATACCATCCCGGAATCATGTCTGCAGCCGCAGAAACGCCTATCTGTCCCACTAACTATAGAATCCCCTATCACTATCGCTCTCCTGACCATGCTCATCCTCCCCTTACAGCTGAGCCACCCATGGTGCTGTGGACTTGGATCTGGCTGCACTCCCCAGAGGAACCCTCTCCCCCACCAGTATTTACATTTGAATACTGGCTAGAGAGTGAGATGCCCTCAGTGGAGATCTGCTCTACCTGCCTCGTCCTCCTTCTCTGTCAGGCGGTCACCTAGTCCCTCTCTGCCTGCACTCTCTTAAACTGTGGGGTAACCACCTTCTGAAACGTGCTATCCATGAAACTTTCAGCCTTGCGGCTGCACTGCAGTGACACCAGCCGCTGCTCAAGCTCCGAAAACCGGAGCTCAAGCTCCTGCAGTTGATGACACTTCCTGCACTCCAGGAGAGGGAAAGTGTCCTGGAGTTCCCACATGGCACAGGCCGTGCATTCAACTGGTCTGAGGTGCCCTGTATGACTCGATTTATTATATTATTAACTAAACTTAAAAAAACGAAAAAACTTTAAAAAAAACTCACCAGAAAAAAATACTCACCAGCTACTCACCAATCAGCTCCTTCCCTTGTGCTGAATTCACTTCAGGTGTTTTTTTTTTACCTCTCTTCCCGCCGGTGCTCCGCTCTCCGTCCCTTCTCTTGTATTATCCATGATCCGGCGCTCCGCTCTCTCGCTCCTCCTTTTATCGCTGATCCCGCGTTCCGCTCTCTCTCTCCTCTCTCGCTCCTCCTTTTATCGCTGAACACGCGCTCATCTCCCTCTCCTCTCTCGCTCCTCTTATCGCTGATCCCGCCTTCCGCTTTCTCTCTCCTCTCTCGCTCCTCCTTTTATCTCTGATCCCGTGCTCCGTTCTCTCTGCCTGCAGAGAAGGCAGAGAGAGAAGACAGGCAGCGACATAGAAACAGAGAGAGGGAGATGAGTAGAAAAAAAGCCAAGAGTAACAGATAGAAAAGGTTGAGACATAAACAGCGGCAGAGAGATGGAAATTAAATAGAAGTAGAAATAACAAGATAGAAAAACAAACAGAAAATAAAAAAAAGGATCAACGATATTACACAGAGAACAAACACAATAAAAGATGGACAACCATATATATTGACAGAAGGGTAGAAACAGGAATGAGAATAGAACACAGAAAGCATGCAATAACCAAACAAACTGTGTAATCAGCCTGGAGTGTGTGAGAGTGCTGACGAGCAGAACAGCAGCAGATGAAGCAGGCCAGACAGTTCATGTTTGTTCCGGGGTAATGCTCTTGTTTATATAATGTTGAGAGTTCTAAAGGTGATGCCTCGAGGCTGCAAAATAAAGTCACCCAGTCTTGTTCAACTGACCCTGACCATTACTTATTGCAGGAGTTTCCCCAGAGCATTTTTGTAGTAAAAATTCACCTGATAAACGAAAGCCTGATATTAAATCGGCTCCAGTATGTCTGAACAAAAAGGATTCTTAAAAAGTGAAAGGACTGTTAAAAGGAGTGTTAAGGACACATTGTAAAAGATCACACAACAGAGGATGGATCGCCAGAGCATCAAGAACGATTCCAGAAGGGCTAGAGGTCGTTTGAACACCTGCCTGCTTAATGTGGTTACCTTGTGGCCGCTAAGACAAAACAAGTGAAGTGTCAATCAATCGTGGGTTGTATTTGTAGCAACCTGTTGTGGAAAAGCCACCGCCCCAGAGGTGTGGTTCTGTGTTAAAAAGGTCTTTGAAAGCTGGCAGAAGTTGAGTGGGAAGAGACACAGATCCACCAGGACTGCTCCAATCTCGCCCTTCGCTTCCTGGCAGCGCCACCACACTTCAATCTTCAAGGCTGCTCCCTGCCTCCCAGTTTGATGCCTCCATGCAGGTTTAGAGACTGCCTGTGAATCAGATGAACTGGTTGCAAGAGAAAGCCATGCGACCCTACAACGGTATCCATCAAAATACCTGGAATCTTTCCGGCAATCTTGAGCCAACTATAAGGATATGACTTTCCTTATGGGGTTAGTCTAAGATAAACATTTGATTTCCAAACTGTTATGCATTTTGAGAATTCAGAATGTGTTGTTTTGCTGTTGTTAAAGCAATTCTAAATCGGGCACCAACCCAATATTTTGTTTAAAATCTAATGTCAATTTTCTAGTGTATTAATAATAAATGATTGTTTTTTTTTTATAAAACCCTGGTTTGTGCCTGAAGTTTCTTTAGAAAAAAGACTCCATAAAATTAAATCTTGTGGAGATAAAAAGACATTGCCCCAAATTAAAATGTAAAATCACTTTGCACCTTTTTGCTCCAACATCTGTACCATGTGTAACTTTCCCAGAGACCTGTTGGATTCTATAATAAATCACAATGTACTCTTACCCCTTCTGCAGTGTTACTAAACTGGACAGGGTCCCGCAGCTCTCTTCTGCAATGCTACTGTTACAAATACTGTTATTGCATCAGATTAAATTGAAATATCAATAATGGAGAACGCAAACCTAGATCCGAACTACTTTAACGTTGAGTTCAATTTTACTTTGATTTATTTACTAGAAGCTGGAATTGCATTCTCTACACAAAATGGCTAATTTGACCTTCCCTCCGAATGTCTGGTCTCTCCATCTCTGTAAGCATTATGTCGAAATAACCAAATGTTAATCGATTTTATTTGCAGAAGTTCACGTTTTAGTGTTTAATTCACTCACTGCACCACTGTCTTTGTCTTAAACACCAGATAGTGCCATTCTCACTCAGTTTGTATCTTTAATTATAGTGCAACAGTGATTCAACAGGAACAGCAAATGAACCCTCTCCGTGGCTCTCACCATAACAAGTTTTGACTGGAATGTGTGTTTTGTTCATGACGAAGATGAAACAATTTTGCACGGTTATAATCACCACACTTTAATAGAATAGTAACGGTTGAAACATAAGATATGTTGTCTCCAAACCAGCTATGATTTTTACACAAAGCCTTTGATTCTTCATTAAATTTCGTTAAACTGACACCTTCATCCTTACTTTGCCTACCCCGGCAGAATCCTAACGACCTAATCTAAAACAAGTGTAGCCTCTATTAAAATAATACATTCTCATAATACATTAATACTGACTTTTGTATTCTTATTCTTTTTTTTACTATATTATACACATGGATATAGAGATTTAAATATAAACTAAATCTGCTCAGGAAGGAGAGAGTGTAAACATGGAGAAACGGTCTGAAATTTGGGAACGACATAAAATTAAAGACATAAATCACCAAAGGAAGGAAAAAATTGAAATTACAAACAGAGAATGGCCTGTAACTGTTCACGAACACTTCAGCAGTGAGACTGGGAATAAGCTGCGAAGAGGGCCTTAAACTGATCACAGGCACGTCAGGAGAGAGACTGGGAATAACCTGCAGAGAGGGAATGAAATTAGGAATGAACAGAGATTAAACATGGAAATCACCTCAGGAAGAAGAGAGCGAATAAATTAGTGGAAGGATCTGATGCCAAGAATCAGCAAAGATTTCAATCTAAAAATGACTTCTGGCAGAGACACAAGGAAAAACACAGAGATAGGATCCGGAAGTAGGAATACAGATTTAGCAGCAAAATCATGATAGCAGGGAGAGAGGGAAAACATGAAGATAGGGGCAAATATTGGGAAGAAACAAGGACCTAAATATAAAAATCACCTCAGGGAGCAGATGTGGAATAAAAATGTGTAGGGGACTTGCGAAAAATAGAGAATTAACCGTAAATATCACCCCGGAAGGGGGGAATTAAACACATAATAATCGCTGGACAAAAGATGAGCAAGGTCCAGCTAGTCCGATACAAAGATAATGAAGTTGGTGATTAATCATAGCACTCGATCACCATCAATGGGCTAGATTGTGACACATTGTGATCGTGTAAAAGGGGTGAGAATGAATTGACAGTCCCTTTTACATCTCTCCAATTTTTATTTCATTCAGATGTAAAACCTGCTGCGGATTCCCTGTCACCCGTTTTACACGACCGCACAAAGTCCCAATCTACCCCAATGAGTCGACAACAGACCCAGATATGAGCTATGGAAAGCTTTGTGAACCATAGGGCATAAATTGATTTCCGGCCGCAGTGTAAAACGTTCGGTAACGAATCAGCAGCCCCTTCTACAATCCGCCCGATTTCCTTTAACATTGAAATCAATTGTTTGGAAAATCGGACCAACAATAAAACGGGCTGCTGGTGCTCTATCGCTCATTTTACACTGTCGCTCATTTTGCGCTTTCGCTCATTTTGCACTACTGCCGGAGACCAATTTCAGCCCCAGTTTTTTTTCAGAGAGCATTGAATTTTGTAAGTCATCTGGGGAAGTAGTGTGCGATGGGATACTCTGCGATTGTGTGTACAGTCTGCCAGAGAACAGTTTGTGATGGAAAGATTTCATTCTGCAAGTGCTGTTGATGTCAGGGCTGATTCCACGAATGGGCGCTCCCAGCGATGAGCGCCACTCTCGGGGAGAGCCGAGCTATCAAACACAAGGCCGCAGCGCTTTATTTTCTACCCACTAATTTAAACCGACTGGAGTCAGACGCAACCCGTCTGTGGGCCCGAGATTTCCCCATCCCGCCACTCCACCAGTTGTGTCAGACCTTTAGTTTCTAAAGAAGCAGATTCTAAACGTGCAAAGACAGAAAACCCTGGTGAAAGCAACTCAGAAACAAGGAGGGTAAAATTCAACTTCGACCAGGGCACAACACAGACGGTAATGGATGGGCCGCCCATTATACATCCCACTCAATTCTCCTTTCCATTGAAGTCATGGGGTGCAAAACGAGCGGCCGATGCACTGCGGCCTATAATTCCGCCCCGCCGAAGTTACATTTCATCCCTGATAATCCACAGGGTGCAGCCACCAGCCTCCGACCTGATCCGGGGCACTCAGCCGATTGACTCCAGACTGAAATCATTGAACACCTGTCAAGCAGCCCATATCTTTCCACATCTCGGATAGTCGAACACTTAATTCCTGCACCAAAACATTGTTTAAGCCTGGTCAACTTGAGTATAAGGAATATAACATTTTAATTTATGACTGTTATCAATCTAACGCAAACTATCTTCCCGTCAGCCATTCTGTGTCAGGTTCAATACCGGAACAGCAATGAGACTTGGACATGAGATAAAGGATCAGCCATGATCATATTGAATGGCGGAGCAGGCTCGAAGGGACGAATGTCCTACTCCTGCTCCTATTTTCTATGTTTATGTTTTCTAAGGAATTCAGGAGAAACTTCTTTATCGAGAGAGTGGTTAGAATGTGCAATGTGCTCCCACAAGGAGTAGTTGAGGCGACTAGCATAGATGCATTCAAGAGGAAGTTAGATAAGCACACGAGGGAGAAAGGAATAGGAGGATATTCTGATACGGTGAGGTGAAGTAGGGAGGGAGGAGCGTAAAAACTGGCTGGACCTGTTGGGCCGAATGGCCTGCTTCTCTGCCGCAGCTTCTACGAGATAGAATGTTGATGTGCTCGCAGGGCCTGCTTCTGCTCTCATCTCACTTGTACTTGCCATGCCTACTGGGTTCAGTCCATAACCACAAACTGGAATGAAACAACCTCATTAACCACGTCATCAGAAACACTGAAATCAGCAACCATTTCTTGCATGTCATTGGTACTGGGAATGGGCTCGGTTGCGCTGAAGGTCAGCGTGAGACAGACCAAATTGTAACAATGAAGTTGTGAAAGCCCTGAGATATGATGTTGTTAAAGGCATCACACAATTAATCTATGGAAGCCGTAATAGCTGCCATTCAGAAGTAACGAACGCCCTGAGAATCTCCACCAGATTCCTTGCTGCTGCTGGAATCACCTGGACTGTCACATTGTCCAGAGTGATCTGCCTGGCCTCACATACCTCATGCGTTGTCTTACAAATGCGGCTCTTGAACTTCTCCAACTAATCGGCCATCTCCAGAATGTGGGAGATGAATGTCTCCACGGCCTGCACATTAGGTCTGTGCGACCAAGTCTTAATTCTCTTGAAGACTGGGACCCTCAGCCAAGGACAGTTGTTTCTCGGCCTCCCCAGGGGAGAAATATAGAACTATTTCCAGCTACTCCTGCTCGCTGGTGCTTGGTGCTTCACCCCGTGATATATCCTTAGCCGCACTTTATACATCCTCTCGAAAGGGTTCATCTGGGTTGGTGATGGACACGGTGCAGCAATAGATGCTTTGCAGTTATCAAGCTCACTACCATATCCTTACTTCTTTAAATGGTGGGAGACCTTACAATTAACAACAACTTGCATACATAGCGCCTTTAACTAAAGAAAACACCCCAAGGTGCTTCACAGGAGCGTTATCAGATAAAATTTGGTACCGATCCACAAAATGAGATATTAGGGCAGGTGACCTAAAACTTGGTCAAAAAAAGTTACGTTTTAAGGGGCGTCTTAACGGATGAGTGAGAGGTAGAGAGGCTGAGAGATTTAGAGAGTGAATTCCAGAGCTTCGGGCCTAGGTATTTGAAGGAACTGCCGCGATTGGTGGAGCGATTAAAATCGGGGATGCGCAAAAGGCAGTAATTGAAGGTATGCAGAGAGGGTTATCGGGCTGGAGGAGGTTACAGAGATAGAGGGGGATTTGAACGAAAGAATGTTAATTTTAAATCGAGCCGTTGTCGGAACGGGAGCTAATGTATGTCAACAAGCATAGGGGTGAAGGGTGAACGGGCCTTGGTGTGAGTTTGGATATGGACAGCAGGGTTTTGGATGAGCTCAAGTTTATGGAGGGTGGGATACCGGAGGTCGGCCAGGAGAGCATTGGAATAGTCAAGTCTAGAGGTAACAAAAGCATCGATGAGGGTTTCAACGGGAGATGGGCAGGGTGTAGACGGGCGATGTTACAGAGGTGGAAATAGACCGACTTGGTGAGGAGAGACTATGTGGTCAAAAGCTCAGCACAGAGTCAAATAGGACTCCGACATTGTGAAAAGTTTGGTTCAGCTTGAGACAGTGGCTCAGCAGGTGGATCGAGTCGGTGGCTATGGAATGGAGTTTGTGGTGGGGCCAAAGACAATGGTTTCGGTCTTCCCAATATTTAATTGGAGGAAAATTCATTACTGAATTTCGGACAAGCAGCGTGACAAATCGAAGGCAGTGGAAGGATCGAGAGAGGTAGGTAGGTGAGGTAGAGCTGGGTATGGTTAGAGTACATGTGTGTATCTGATGCTGCATGTAGCGGAGAAATCGGAGGGTGTCAAGGATAGATCCTTGCGGGCTGTTGACCTTCTTCCTCCGAAGTTTCACCACCACATGCTTCGAGTAAGTACAAGACACTTGATGGTGGAATATACAGAACAGACTGTAATCCTTTACAGTGCAGGTGGTCAATTTATACCGTATACAGGAATAGCTCCGGATCCCTCTCTCTTTCGAGCTCTCCCAACTAACTCTGGAACTATCCACCCTTCTTATACACTTCAGTTTTCTGACTTCAAAGGTATACCTCACAGATAAGACTTCATGACTGATCTGTTCTTGGATTCTTTCAAGAACAACTTATTAAATAAACAGTCTTAGTTGAGTACATTCCATAAACAAGACTTCCTGACAAACTGTCCTCGGAACCTTTCAAGAACAGTTTATTGACAGCTTATTTACCTAAACCACCACTCTATACCATGGTTAATTGATCCCTCTACCTATGTTTATTACACTAATCACTAAGTTGTACAATAATCACTCATGGTCGATGCAATCCCAAACACTATCTCTTTGCAACACCCCTTTGTAGATTGTTATCAGACACTTGAAGAAGTCCATCGCCTCTTCTCCCAATTCCCTTCTAGTTTCCTGTTTATCTTATAAAGCCTGTTGCTTTCATAACCATTTGTAGTTATACAGGTTATTTCGATTATTAACCATTAACTCTCCAACATTTCCAACATATTCACCACTTTTTATTTCTTCTTATGCATCATATAGTGATGATGTGGAGATGCCGGTGATGGACTGGGGTTGACAATTGTAAACAATTTTACAACACCAAGTTATAGTCCAGCAATTTTATTTTAAATTCACAAGCTTTCGGAGACTTCCTCCTTCCTCAGGTAAATGTTTCAGGAGCTCCTTGAAGCCTACGCATTTATACATATAGAACAATACTTGGTGTTTACAGACTGCCCCTGCAACTGCCCGTTGCCAAGGCAATCACCGTGTTCAGACAGAGAGGTGTCACCTGCAGAACCCCCGAATACACATTCAACAAAAAAACAAACAGGGAAAAAAAACAGAGAGAGGCAGAAACATCCGGAAGGCAGAGAGAGCCAGCAAATGACCCATTATATTAAAAACAGATAACATTTGTTCGCTGGTGGGGTAACGTGTAGCGTGACATGAACCCAAGATCCCGGTTGAGGCCGTCCTCATGGGTGCGGAACTTGGCTATCAATTTCTGCTCGACGATTTTGCGTTGTCGTGTGTCTCGAAGGCCGCCTTGGAGTACGCTTACCCGAAGGTCGGTGGATGAATGTCCATGACTGCTGAAGTGTTCCCCGACTGGGAGGGAACCCTCCTGTTTGGCGATTGTTGCGCGGTGTCCGTTCATCCGTTGTCACAGCGTCTGCATGGTCTCGCCAATGTACCATGCTCTGGGGCATCCTTTCCTGCAACGTATGAGGTAGACAACGTTTGCCGAGTCACAGGAGTATGAACCATGCACCTGGTGGGTGGTGTCCTCTCGTGTGATGGTGGTATCTGTGTCGATGATCTGGCATGTCTTGCAGAGGTTACCGTGGCAGGGTTGTGTGGCGTCGTGGACGCTGTTCTCTTGAAAGCTAGGTAATTTGCTGCGAACGATGGTCTGTTTGAGGTTGGGTGGCTGTTTAAAGGCGAGTAGTGGAGGTGTGGGGATGGCCACAGCGAGGTGTTTGTCCTCATTGATGACATGTTGAAGGCTGCGGAGAACATGGCGTAGTTTCTCCTATAGTGAGGTGGACTGTGTATGATGAGATGGACTGTGTATGGTGAGGTGGACTGTGTGTACATTACAGGCTTCAGTTGATCTTCTGACAGTTGGGTCAATGACATTATCTTCTTCGCCCAACTGCAAAGTGTTAACATGATGATCAGTAACAGAATCTGAGAGGTCACAATGCAAACTATGGGGTGCAATGCAATATTCGAAATTTCCAGTGGCTGATGGTGACCACGCTAGTTACTGCTCCCACTTAGAAACGACTCCCACCCTTGTAATATCTCCCACCCTAGTAACAGCTCCCACCCTAGCAAAGACTCCCAGCCTAGTAACAATGCGACCCAGTAAAGGCTCCCACCCTCTTAACGGCTCCCACCCTAGTAACGACTCCCACCATGAGTGCTTAAACTCACGCTCTGTTCTCGTTTGGATCACCTTTATCTGATCCATATCGTCTTCAGTTCCCAAATCTAACCTCCAATCACTATATTTCAACTTGTTCAGTTCCATCTTCACATGCTCATTACCTATTAATTGTCTACTTTTCTTGATATTTAGTCCCACCTCCATATTACTAATCGAATAGTTAAACTGTCCCACAGTCTTACAATATACCATTGTGGAGCATTCAACAAGGAACCGTCATACATTGATATCGATCGAGTACCGTGTACACAATACAATACATATATATAGTCTGACAATCGATCATATCAATAGTCACAATATTACATTTAGTTCTAAAACATAACAGTCCACGTCTAGCACAAAATAACATAGGCTCACAAGTTTCCACACATGGGTTACAATCACCCGAGTTACGTTCTCTCTAATCGGCTGAGTGGGTGGAAAGCTTATCCATCCAAACTTATTATCCAGGCAACTTGTTACATGATAGTGCAGATAGCTGCCTGTTGCGGTATCAAAGGTGGATCCCCAGTCTTCTCGGTCTTTACAAACGTATCGGAGCCCCCCTATAATTAGTCTCACGTCAACATAAGAGTATAGCATTAACATCCTGTGGGATTCACCAGAACTATTGGCAAACCATTTCAGTACACAGTCCGGACAGTAGGGCCCAGGAGCGCAGGTTACCATTAGCAAACTGGCTAAGATGACTAGAAAGTTGACTCCAGCCCAGTAGGGTAATTAAGTGCCTATGGTCTGTTGTAGTGACATTTTCTAGCCATCCATGACAGCTTGAATATCGAGACAGACCACAGCCCAAGATATCTTTAAAGGATCCGAAGTAATTGCTCTTAATTTTATCCCATAAATCTTATGATTCAGTAATTACCATATTTACAAGCTCCTGAGCCATGGCTGATTCAGCCCCGAGCTCACCTTTCATGGAGTGGGCCACTGCTTGTATATCTTACAACGCTTGTAATTAGTTCACGAGGACCTCATTACTCAGCATTAAGGGACGCCGCTCCCAGTGTTACTCAGGCCGCTTGGGTATCTAGACGGTCATGTTTTACTCTAATTTGGACACTGGACAAGGACCGTGAACATTTATTATACTTCTGCGACAAATCACATTAGGATAGGATAAATGGTTCACCCTTATAGGAAACGATATCATATTGCCTGCTCTCCCACACAAAAATGTCAGGAGAGTGGAAGTGTTACGTGCAACCTCCCAATATTGCCTGTGTACGTATGTGAAGTATTTACACAGATGTTCATGGCAATATTCTATTGTTGGTTGAAAAGTTTTACGTGTAAGAGGTTTCATTACCATGCCACCACGCAGTGAGAAAGTGACTGAGGATGGTTCCATCATTACCCCAGACCATTGATATCACTCCACACGGAGGCCGAGCCCCTTTTGTGAACAATCTGATAACGGACTTTTTATTGTAAACAATCATAGTGTCCCATACATTCGTCACTGCATCACATAAAAGGCTGCAGCTGCGACGCGCAATCCTCTTTCTTAATACACGTACAAAGTTGTTATTTAATTTACACCGTAAGCACCCTGGCGCAAACATAACAGAAATATAATATTGTCCCCGCATTCCATTGTTGTAAGGACCTTAACTCTGCCGTCCAAAACTGATTCATTGATTCTCAAAGCATTTCACCGAGCAATTATACCAACACAAAGACTCATCTCGGGTCACATCGGTAAAAGCAGTCCCAGAGATACGACAGTGATCATTTACTTCTTCCACCCATTCAGCCCGATGGATAACAAGGCTCGGTTGGACAAAGGCAAACGTTTCATAGGTGAGAGTTTTATTCAGTACCATTGTAAACCAACCATGAGCAATAACATACCACAGACAAGAAAGTATAACCACGATGCCATTTCTCTCAATCGCATTGGATCGTGGCTCGATTCACTACCAGGGATTCTTTATTAGCGCTCATCTGTAAGAGTAACAACGTTTTCATCGTTCACTTCAACATTTTCTCCTTCTTCTGATTGTTGACAAGGTTCAAGCAGAGTCAAGCACATACTAGAAACCAAAAAAAAAAGATACACAATTTTTTGTGGAAGCCGTCAACTTCTTAGCAGGAAGAAGACGGACACAGGCATCACCAACCTGTGCCATACAGCCGTTCACAGCTTTCAAGTTAACTTAAAAAAAAAACTTTGCCAAATGAAGAAGAGCAACATTCCATTCTTCTCTTATAAAGATTTCATGTCTGCTAAACATGCTCAAAGTTCCGAATACAACGAAACCCAAAATAGATGAAAGATGATGGACTTTGAGAGACGATGGGTTTTGCAGATGCCAGGATAAATAAACTGAAAGAGCTCATCAGCCTGCTTCTTTCAGATACTGAATGTCTTTATGCTCAAGAGATGTTCTCACTGCCTCAGGCCCATTATATCCAGTCGCACACTCCTTCCAATCTTGCACACCTCCCTTCGCTTTGAAACCGTGCATTTTTTTTTACACTGGGCCTCATTTTGAAGAAAGCGGTGCTGTGATCAGCTGGTGTTGTTAAGGAGATGTAGTGACAGAAGAGACATAAAAGTCTTATATAACAGAGACTGTTCTGACACTGTGAGCTATAGTTAAAGGTTGGCGACAATTAGAGTGTCAGGCAGCAGATCTTTTCCAAATCTGTTAGAAATGGCAACAAAAACCTTCCCACAAACTTTGATCAGCGTCACGACTCTTTAAAAATAAACACTGGCATTTTACAAAAGGCAAGAAAGTACATTGTGTGTCACTCTAATGGGTTGTGAGATAAAGGAATGATGGGCAGCCCCTTGTTGCAACCACAGCAGTGTAAAACTGATAGCGATCAGGAGCAATCACTGGCATCAGAACAAAGAGCACTTAGCGAGTAACGCTCCCTGACCAGGAATCAAACCCGGACCGCGGCGGTGAAAGCGCCGAATCCTAACCACGAGACCACCAGGGAAGCACATGGCACGATCTTGCAGGCCATCAGTCGAAGCCTCTTTTTCCTATTTGATTCTGCAATTCACGTCCCTTTCTCCCCAAACAAGCTGCTCGGCCAAAATGGCATTTTCTTTTAGTACATAGAAACATAGAACATTCAGGGCACAGAAGGAGGCCATTCGGCCCATCGTGTCTGCGACGGTCATCGAAGAACATGAAACACTTGTTCAGACAATGACAGCACCAAGTTCGGGTCGGCATGCACTCGAAATGGATGAAAGATGTTGGGCATTGAGGGACGATGGGTTTTGATGATGCCAGGAGAAATAAACTCAAAGATCTCATCTCCCTCCTTTCAGGTACTGATAATGTTCAAGAGATGTTCTCACTGCCTCAGGCCCATTATCTCCAGTCGCACACTCCTTCCAATCTTGCACATCTTCCTTAGCTTTGAAAACGCTCATTTTTTACACTGGAATTCAATTTGAAGAAAGAGGTGCTGTGATTAGTTGGTGTTGTTAAGGAGATGTCGTGCCAGGAGAGACATAAATGGCTAATGAGAACAGTTACTGTTCTGACACTGTGAGCTACAGTTAAAGGTTGGCGACAATTAAAGTGACAAGCAACAGGTCTTTTCCGAATCTTGGGAGAAATGGCAACAAAAATCTTCCCACAAACTTTGATCAGCGTCAACACATTTTAAAGAAATGTAGGCATTTTACAGAAGGCATGAAAGTGCATTGTATGTCGCTCTAATGGCTTGTTAGATTAAAGAATGATCGGCTGCCCGCTGCTCGATTAGCATTTATGTTGGCGAAAAAGCTAATGTTCATCAGGAGCAAGCATTGGGCTCAGTGATGGGACATTCGTTGGCACCAGAACGACGAGCACCAAGAAAGCAATCTTCCCTGACAGGGAATCGAACCCTGGCCGCGGCTGTGAGAGCGCCGAATCCTAACCACGAGACCACCAGGGAAGCTACGGCTGATGCATGCGAGAGAGGAGTCCAAACTTTGCTTTCCTAATTGTCCCTTTGAAATTCAGGTCTCTTTCGATCCAAAAAAAAGCTGCTCGCCCAAAATGGCATTTTATTTTAGCACATTGGAACATAGAACATTCACGGCACAGTGGGAGGCCATTCGGCCCATCGTGTTTGTGACGGTCATCGAACAACATAAAACACTGGTCCAGACAATGACAGCACCAAGTTCGGGTAGGCATGCACACAAAATGGTTGAAAGATGACGGACTTTGAGAGACGATGGGTTTTGCAGATGCCAGGATAAATAAACTGAAAGAGCTCATCAGCCTGCTTCTTTCAGATACTGAATGTCTTTATGCTCAAGAGATGTTCTCACTGCCTCTGGCCCATTATCTCCAGTCGCACACTCCTTCCAATTTTGCACACCTCCCTTCGCTTTGAAACCGTGCATTTTTTTTTACACTGGGCCTCATTTTGAAGAAAGCGGTGCTGTGATCAGCTGGTGTTGTTAAGGAGATGTAGTGGCAGAAGAGACATAAAAGTCTAAAAAAACAGTGACTGTGCTGACACTGTGAGCTATAGTTAAAGGTTGGCGACAATTAGAGTGTCAGGCAGCAGATCTTTTCCAAATCTGTTAGAAATGGCAACAAAAACCTTCCCACAAACTTTGATCAGCGTCACGACTCTTTAAAAATAAATACTGGCATTTTACAGAAGGCAAGAAAGTAAATTGTGTGTCACTCTAATGGGTTGTGAGATAAAGGAATGATGGGCAGCCCCTTGTTGCAACCACAGCAGTGTAAAACTGATAGCGATCAGGAGCAATCACTGGCATCAGAACAAACAGCACTTTGCAAATAACGTTCCCTGACCGGGAATCAAACCCGGGCCGCGGCAGTGAAAGCGCCGAATCCTAACCACTAGACCACCAGGGAAGCACATGGCACGATCTTGCAAGCCATCAGTCCAAGCCTCTTTTTCCTATTTGTCTCTGCATTTCACGTCCCTTTCTCCCCAAACAAGCTGCTCGGCC
Organism: Heptranchias perlo; assembly: GCF_035084215.1. Classification (NCBI taxonomy): domain Eukaryota; kingdom Metazoa; phylum Chordata; class Chondrichthyes; order Hexanchiformes; family Hexanchidae; genus Heptranchias; species Heptranchias perlo. The sequence continues at coordinate 5,822,870 of NC_090326.1, read as the reverse complement.
AAAATGGCATTTTCTTTTCGTACATAGAAACACAGAACATTCAGGGCACAGAAGGAGGCCATTCGGCCCATCGTGTCTGCGACGGTCATCGAAGAACATGAAACACTTGTTCAGACAATGACAGCACCAAGTTCGGGTCGGCATGCACTCGAAATGGATGAAAGATGTTGGGCATTGAGGGACGATGGGTTTTGCTGATGCCAGGAGAAATAAACTCAAAGATCTCATCTCCCTCCTTTCAGGTACTGATAATGTTCAAGAGATGTTCTCACTGCCACAGGCCCATTATCTCCAGTCGCACACTCCTTCCAATCTTGCACATCTTCCTTAGCTTTGAAAACGCTCATTTTTTACACTGGAATTCAATTTGAAGAAAGAGGTGCTGTGATTAGTTGGTGTTGTTAAGGAGATGTCGTGCCAGGAGAGACATAAATGGCTAATGAGAACAGTTACTGTTCTGACACTGTGAGCTACAGTTAAAGGTTGGCGACAATTAAAGTGACAAGCAACAGGTCTTTTCCGAATCTTGGGAGAAATGGCAACAAAAATCTTCCCACAAACTTTGATCAGCGTTAACACATTTTAAAGAAATGTAGGCATTTTACAGAAGGCATGAAAGTGCATTGTATGTCCCTCTAATGGCTTGTTAGATTAAAGAATGATCGGCTGCCCGCTGCTCGATTAGCATTTATGTTGGCGAAAAAGCGAATGTTGATCAGGAGCAAGCATTGGGCTCAGTGATGGGACATTCGTTGGCACCAGAACGACGAGCACCAAGAAAGCAATCTTCCCTGACCGAGAATCGAAATCGAGCCGCGGCGGTGAGAGCGCCGAATCCTAACCACTAGACCACCAGGGAAGCTATGGCTGATGCATGCGAGAGAGGAGTCCAACCTTTTCTTTCCTAATTGTCCCTTTGAAATTCAGGTCTCTTTTGATCCAAAAAAAAGCTGCTCGCCCAAAATGGCATTTTCTTTTAGCACATTGGAACATAGAACATTCACGGCACAGTGGGAGGCCATTCGGCCCATCGTGTTTGTGACGGTCATCGAACAACATAAAACACTGGTTCAGACAATGACAGCACCAAGTTCGGGTAGGCATGCACACAAAATGGATGAAAGATGATGGACTTTGAGAGACGATGGGTTTTGCAGATGCCAGGATAAATAAACTGAAAGAGCTCATCAGCCTGCTTCTTTCAGATACTGAATGTCTTTATGCTCAAGAGATGTTCTCACTGCCTCAGGCCCATTATATCTAGTCGCACACTCCTTCCAATCTTGCACACCTCCCTTCGCTTTGAAACCGTGCATTTTTTTTTACACTGGGCCTCATTTTGAAGAAAGCGGTGCTGTGATCAGCTGGTGTTGTTAAGGAGATGTAGTGGCAGAAGAGACATAAAAGTCTAAAAAAACAGTGACTGTGCTGACACTGTGAGCTATAGTTAAAGGTTGGCGACAATTAGAGTGTCAGGCAGCAGATCTTTTCCAAATCTGTTAGAAATGGCAACAAAAACCTTCCCACAAACTTTGATCAGCGTCACGACTCTTTAAAAATAAGTACTGGCATTTTACAGAAGGCAAGAAAGTACATTGTGTGTCACTCTTATGGGTTGTGAGATAAAGGAATGATGGGCAGCCCCTTGTTGCAACCACAGCAGTGTAAAACTGATAGCGATCAGGAGCAATCACTGGCATCAGAACAAACAGCACTTTGCAAATAACGTTCCCTGACCGGGAATCAAACCCGGGCCGCGGCGGTGAAAGCGCCGAATCCTAACCACTCGACCACCAGGGAAGCACATGGCACGATCTTGCAGGCCATCAGTCCAAGCCTCTTTTTCCTATTTGTCTCTGCATTTCACGTCCCTTTCTCCCCAAACAAGCTGCTCGGCCAAAATGGCATTTTCTTTTCGTACATGGAAACACAGAACATTCAGGGCACAGAAGGAGGCCATTCGGCCCATCGTGTCTGCGACGGTCATCGAAGAACATGAAACACTTATTCAGACAATGACAGCACCAAGTTCGGGTCGGCATGCACTCGAAATGGATGAAAGATGTTGGGCATTGAGGGACGATGGGTTTTGCTGATGCCAGGAGAAATAAACTCAAAGATCTCATCTCCCTCCTTTCAGGTACTGATAATGTTCAAGAGATGTTCTCACTGCCTCAGGCCCATTATCTCCAGTCGCACACTCCTACCAATCTTGCACTCCTTCCTTAGCTTTGAAAACGCTCATTTTTTACACTGGAATTCAATTTGAAGAAAGAGGTGCTGTGATTAGTTGGTGTTGTTAAGGAGATGTCGTGCCAGGAGAGACATAAATGGCTAATGAGAACAGTTACTGTTCTGACACTGTGAGCTACAGTTAAAGGTTGGCGACAATTAAAGTGACAAGCAACAGGTCTTTACCGAATCTTGGGAGAAATGGCAAAAAAAATTTTCCCACAAACTTTGATCAGCGTTAACACATTTTAAAGAAATGTAGGCATTTTACAGAAGGCATGAAAGTGCATTGTATGTCGCTCTAATGGCTTGTTAGATTAAAGAATGATCGGCTGCCCGCTGCTCGATTAGCATTTATGTTGGCGAAAAAGCTAATGTTGATCAGGAGCAAGCATTGGGCTCAGTGATGGGACATTCGTTGGCACCAGAACGACGAGCACCAAGAAAGCAATGTTCCCTGACCGGGAATCGAACCCGGGCCGCGGCAGTGAGAGCGCCGAATCCTAACCACTAGACCACCAGGGAAGCTACGGCTGATGCATGCGAGAGAGGAGTCCAACCTTTTCTTTCCTAATTGTCCCTTTGAAATTCAGGTCTCTTTCGATCCAAAAAAAAGCTGCTCGCCCAAAATGGCATTTTCTTTTAGCACATTGGAACATTGAACATTCACGGCACAGTGGGAGGCCATTCGGCCCATCGTGTTTGTGACGGTCATCGAACAACATAAAACACTGGTTCAGACAATGACAGCACCAAGTTCGGGTAGGCATGCACACAAAATGGATGAAAGATGATGAACTTTGAGAGACGATGGGTTTTGCAGATGCCAGGATAAATAAACTGAAAGAGCTCATCAGCCTGCTTCTTTCAGATACTGAATGTCTTTATGCTCAAGAGATGTTCTCACTGCCTCAGGCCCATTATATCCAGTCGCACACTCCTTCCAATCTTGCACACCTCCCTTCGCTTTGAAACCGTGCATTTTTTTTTACACTGGGCCTCATTTTGAAGAAAGCGGTGCTGTGATCAGCTGGTGTTGTTAAGGAGATGTAGTGGCAGAAGAGACATAAAAGTCTAAAAAAACAGTGACTGTGCTGACACTGTGAGCTATAGTTAAAGGTTGGCGACAATTAGAGTGTCAGGCAGCAGATCTTTTCCAAATCTGTTAGAAATGGCAACAAAAACCTTCCCACAAACTTTGATCAGCGTCACGACTCTTTAAAAATAAATACTGGCATTTTACAGAAGGCAAGAAAGTACATTGTGTGTCACTCTAATGGGTTGTGAGATAAAGGAATGATGGGCAGCCCCTTGTTGCAACCACAGCAGTGTAAAACTGATAGCGATCAGGAGCAATCACTGGCATCAGAACGAACAGCACTTTGCAAATAACGTTCCCTGACCGGGAATCGAACCCGGGCCGCGGCGGTGAAAGCACCGAATCCTAACCACTAGACCACCAGGGAAACACGTGGCACGATCTTGCAGGCCATCAGTCCAAGCCTCTTTTTCCTATTTGTCTCTGCATTTCACGTCCCTTTCTCCCCAAACAAGCTGCTCGGCCAAAATGGCATTTTCTTTTCGTGCATAGAAACACAGAACATTCAGGGCACAGAAGGAGGCCATTCGGCCCATCGTGTCTGCGACGGTCATCGAAGAACATGAAACACTTGTTCAGACAATGACAGCACCAAGTTCGGGTCGGCATGCACTCGAAATGGATGAAAGATGTTGGGCATTGAGGGACGATGGGTTTTGCTGATGCCAGGAGAAATAAACTCAAAGATCTCATCTCACTCCTTTCAGGTACTGATAATGTTCAAGAGATGTTCTCACTGCCTCAGGCCCATTATCTCCAGTCGCACACTCCTTCCAATCTTGCACATCTTCCTTAGCTTTGAAAACGCTCATTTTTTACACTGGAATTCAATTTGAAGAAAGAGGTGCTGTGATTAGTTGGTGTTGTTAAGGAGATGTCGTGCCAGGAGAGACATAAATGGCTAATGAGAACAGTTACTGTTCTGACATTGTGAGCTACAGTTAAAGGTTGGCGACAATTAAAGTGACAAGCAACAGGTCTTTTCCGAATCTTGGGAGAAATGGCAACAAAAATCTTCCCACAAACTTTGATCAGCGTCAACACATTTTAAAGAAATGTAGGCATTTTACAGAAGGCATGAAAGTGCATTGTATGTCGCTCTAATGGCTTGTTAGATTAAAGAATGATCGGCTGCCCGCTGCTCGATTAGCATTTATGTTGGCGAAAAAGCAAATGTTGATCAGGAGCAAGCATTGGGCTCAGGGATGGGACATTCGTTGGCACCAGAACGACGAGCACCAAGAAAGCAATCTTCCCTGACCGGGAATCAAACCCGGGCCGTGGCGGTGAGAGCGCCGAATCCTAACCACTAGACCACCAGGGAAGCTACGGCTGATGCATGCGAGAGAGGAGTCCAACCTTTTCTTTCCTAATTGTCCCTTTGAAATTCAGGTCTCTTTCGATCCAAAAAAAAGCTGCTCGCCCAAAATGGCATTTTCTTTTAGCACATTGGAACATAGAACATTCACGGCACAGTGGGAGGCCATTCGGCCCATCGTGTTTGTGACGGTCATTGAACAACATAAAACACTGGTTCAGACAATGACAGCACCAAGTTCGGGTAGGCATGCACACAAAATGGATGAAAGATGATGGACTTTGAGAGACGATGGGTTTTGCAGATGCCAGGATAAATAAACTGAAAGAGCTCATCAGCCTGCTTCTTTCAGATACTGAATGTCTTTATGCTCAAGAGATGTTCTCACTGCCTCAGGCCCATTATATCCAGTCGCACACTCCTTCCAATCTTGCACACCTCCCTTCGCTTTGAAACCGTGCATTTTTTTTTACACTGGGCCTCATTTTGAAGAAAACGGTGCTGTGATCAGCTGGTGTTGTTAAGGAGATGTAGTGGCAGAAGAGACATGAAAGTCTAAAAAAACAGTGACTGTTCTGACACTGTGAGCTATAGTTAAAGGTTGGCGACAATTAGAGTGTCAGGCAGCGGATCTTTTCCAAATCTGTTAGAAATGGCAACAAAAACCTTCCCACAAACTTTGATCAGCGTCACGACTCTTTAAAAATAAATACTGGCATTTTACAGAAGGCAAGAAAGTACATTGTGTGTCACTCTAATGGGTTGTGAGATAAAGGAATGATGGGCAGCCCCTTGTTGCAACCACAGCAGTGCAAAACTGATAGCGATCAGGAGCAATCACTGGCATCAGAACGAACAGCACTTTGCAAATAACGTTCCCTGACCGGGAATCGAACCCGGGCTGCGGCGGTGAAAGCGCCGAATCCTAACCACTAGACCACCAGGGAAGCACATGGCACGATCTTGCAGGCCATCAGTCCAAGCCTCTTTTTCCTATTTGTCTCTGCATTTCACGTCCCTTTCTCCCCAAACAAGCTGCTCGGCCAAAATGGCATTTTCTTTTCGTACATAGAAACACAGAACATTCAGGGCACAGAAGGAGGCCATTCGGCCCATCGTGTCTGCGACGGTCATCGAAGAACATGAAACACTTTTTCAGACAATGACAGCACCAAGTTCGGGTCGGCATGCACTCGAAATGGCTGAAAGTTGTTGGGCATTGAGGGACGATGGGTTTTGCTGATGCCAGGAGAAATAAACTCAAAGATCTCATCTCCCTCCTTTCAGGTACTGATAATGTTCAAGAGATGTTCTCACTGCCTCAGGCCCATTATCTCCAGTCGCACACTCCTTCCAATCTTGCACATCTTCCTTAGCTTTGAAAACGCTCATTTTTTACACTGGAATTCAATTTGAAGAAAGAGGTGCTGTGATTAGTTGGTCTTGTTAAGGAGATGTCGTGCCAGGAGAGACATAAATGGCTAATGAGAACAGTTACTGTTCTGACACTGTGAGCTACAGTTAAAGGTTGGCGACAATTAAAGTGACAAGCAACAGGTCTTTTCCGAATCTTGGGAGAAATGGCAACAAAAATCTTCCCACAAACTTTGATCAGCGTCAACACATTTTAAAGAAATGTAGGCATTTTACAGAAGGCATGAAAGTGCATTGTATGTCGCTCTAATGGCTTGTTAGATTAAAGAATGCTCGATTAGCATTTATGTTGGCGAAAAAGCTAATGTTGATCAGGAGCAAGCATTGGGCTCAGTGATGGGACATTCGTTGGCACCAGAACAACGAGCACCAAGAAAGCAATCTTCCCTGACCGGGAATCGAACCCGGGCCGCGGCGGTGAGAGCGCCGAATCCTAACCACTAGACCACCAGGGAAGCTACGGCTGATGCATGCGAGAGAGGAGTCCAACCTTTTCTTTCCTAATTGTCCCTTTGAAATTCAGGTCTCTTTCCATCCAAAAAAAGCTGCTCGCCCAAAATGGCATTTTCTTTTAGCACATTGGAACATAGAACATTCACGGCACAGTGGGAGGCCATTCGGCCCATCGTGTTTGTGACGGTCATCGAACAACATAAAACACTGGTTCAGACAATGACAGCACCAAGTTCGGGTAGGCATGCACACAAAATGGATGAAAGATGATGGACTTTGAGAGACGATGGGTTTTGCAGATGCCAGGATAAATAAACTGAAAGAGCTCATCAGCCTGCTTCTTTCAGATACTGAATGTCTTTATGCTCAAGAGATGTTCTCACTGCCTCAGGCCCATTATATCCAGTCGCACACTCATTCCAATCTTGCACACCTCCCTTCGCTTTGAAACCGTGCATTTTTTTTTACACTGGGCCTCATTTTGAAGAAAGCGGTGCTGTGATCAGCTGGTGTTGTTAAGGAGATGTAGTGGCAGAAGAGACATAAAAGTCTAAAAAACAGTGACTGTTCTGACACTGTGAGCTATAGTTAAAGGTTGGTGACAATTAGAGTGTCAGGCAGCAGATCTTTTCCAAATCTGTTAGAAATGGCAACAAAAACCTTCCCACAAACTTTGATCAGCGTCACGACTCTTTAAAAATAAATACTGGCATTTTACAGAAGGCAAGAAAGTACATTGTGTGTCACTCCAATGGGTTGTGAGATAAAGGAATGATGGGCAGCCCCTTGTTGCAACCACAGCAGTGTAAAACTGATAGCGATCAGGAGCAATCACTGGCATCAGAACGAACAGCACTTTGCAAATAACGTTCCCTGACCGGGAATCGAACCCGGGCCGCGGCGGTGAAAGCGCCGAATCCTAACCACTAGACCACCAGGGAAGCGCATGGCACGATCTTGCAGGCCATCAGTCCAAGCCTCTTTTTCCTATTTGTCTCTGCATTTCACGTCCCTTTCTCCCCAAACAAGCTGCTCGGCCAAAATGGCATTTTCTTTTCGTACATAGAAACACAGAACATTCAGGGCACAGAAGGAGGCCATTCGGCCCATCGTGTCTGCGACGGTCATCGAAGAACATGAAACACTTGTTCAGACAATGACAGCACCAAGTTCGGGTCGGCATGCACTCGAAATGGATGAAAGATGTTGGGCATTGAGGGACGTTGGGTTTTGCTGATGCCAGGAGAAATAAACTCAAAGATCTCATCTCCCTCCTTTCAGGTACTGATAATGTTCAGGAGATGTTCTCACTGCCTCAGGCCCATTATCTCCAGTCGCACACTCCTTCCAATCTTGCACATCTTCCTTAGCTTTGAAAACGCTCATTTTTTACACTGGAATTCAATTTGAAGAAAGAGGTGCTGTGATTAGTTGGTGTTGTTAAGGAGATGTCGTGCCAGGAGAGACATAAATGGCTAATGAGAACAGTTACTGTTCTGACACTGTGAGCTACAGTTAAAGGTTGGCGACAATTAAAGTGACAAGCAACAGGTCTTTTCCGAATCTTGGGAGAAATGGCAACAAAAATCTTCCCACAAACTTTGATCAGCGTCAACACATTTTAAAGAAATGTAGGCATTTTACAGAAGGCATGAAAGTGCATTGTATGTCGCTCTAATGGCTTGTTAGATTAAAGAATGATCGGCTGCCCGCTGCTCGATTAGCATTTATGTTGGCGAAAAAGCTAAAGTTGATCAGGAGCAAGCATTGGGCTCAGTGATGGGACATTCGTTGGCACCAGAACGACGAGCACCAAGAAAGCAATCTTCCCTGACCGGGAATCGAACCCGGGCCGCGGCGGTGAGAGCGCCGAATCCTAACCACTAGACCACCAGGGAAGCACATGGCACGATCTTGCAGGCCATCAGTCCAAGCCTCTTTTTCCTATTTGTCTCTGCATTTCACGTCCCTTTCTCCCCAAACAAGCTGCTCGGCCAAAATGGCATTTTCTTTTCGTACATAGAAACACAGAACATTCAGGGCACAGAAGGAGGCCATTCGGCCCATCGTGTCTGCGACGGTCATCGAAGAACATGAAACACTTGTTCAGACAATGACAGCACCAAGTTCGGGTCGGCATGCACTCGAAATGGATGAAAGAAGTTGGGCATTGAGGGACGATGGGTTTTGCAGATGCCAGGATAAATAAACTGAAAGAGCTCATCAGCCTGCTTCTTTCAGATACTGAATGTCTTTATGCTCAAGAGATGTTCTCACTGCCTCAGGCCCATTATATCCAGTCGCACACTCATTCCAATCTTGCACACCTCCCTTCGCTTTGAAACCGTGCATTTTTTTTTACACTGGGCCTCATTTTGAAGAAAGCGGTGCTGTGATCAGCTGGTGTTGTTAAGGAGATGTAGTGGCAGAAGAGACATAAAAGTCTAAAAAACAGTGACTGTTCTGACACTGTGAGCTATAGTTAAAGGTTGGCGACAATTAGAGTGTCAGGCAGCAGATCTTTTCCAAATCTGTTAGAAATGGCAACAAAAACCTTCCCACAAACTTTGATCAGCGTCACGACTCTTTAAAAATAAATACTGGCATTTTACAGAAGGCAAGAAAGGACATTGTGTGTCACTCCAATGGGTTGTGAGATAAAGGAATGATGGGCAGCCCCTTGTTGCAACCACAGCAGTGTAAAACTGATAGCGATCAGGAGCAATCACTAGCATCAGAACGAACAGCACTTTGCAAATAACGTTCCCTGACCGGGAATCGAACCCGGGCCACGGCGGTGAAAGCGCCGAATCCTAACCACTAGACCACCAGGGAAGCACATGGCATGATCTTGCAGGCCATCAGTCCAAGCCTCTTTTTCCTATTTGTCTCTGCATTTCACGTCCCTTTCTCCCCAAACAAGCTGCTCGGCCAAAATGGCATTTTCTTTTCGTACATAGAAACACAGAACATTCAGGGCACAGAAGGAGGCCATTCGGCCCATCGTGTCTGCGACGGTCATCGAAGAACATGAAACACTTGTTCAGACAATGACAGCACCAAGTTCGGGTCGGCATGCACTCGAAATGGATGAAAGAAGTTGGGCATTGAGGGACGATGGGTTTTGCAGATGCCAGGATAAATAAACTGAAAGAGCTCATCAGCCTGCTTCTTTCAGATACTGAATGTCTTTATGCTCAAGAGATGTTCTCACTGCCTCAGGCCCATTATATCCAGTCGCACACTCCTTCCAATCTTGCACACCTCCCTTCGCTTTGAAACCGTGCATTTTTTTTTACACTGGGCCTCATTTTGAAGAAGCGGTGCTGTGATCAGCTGGTGTTGTTAAGGAGATGTAGTGGCAGAAGAGACATAAAAGTCTAAAAAAACAGTGACTGTGCTGACACTGTGAGCTATAGTTAAAGGTTGGCGACAATTAGAGTGTCAGGCAGCAGATCTTTTCCAAATCTGCTGGAAATGGCAACAAAAACCTTCCCACAAACTTTGATCAGCATCACGACTCTTTAAAAATAAATACTGGCATTTTACAGAAGGCAAGAAAGTACATTGTGTGTCACTCTAATGGGTTGTGAGACAAAGGAATGATGGGCAGCCCCTTGTTGCAACCACAGCAGTGTAAAACTGATAGCGATCAGGAGCAATCACTGGCATCAGAACGAACAGCACTTTGCAAATAACGTTCCCTGACCGGGAATCGAACCCGGGCCACAGCGGTGAAAGCGCCGAATCCTAACCACTAGACCACCAGGGAAGCACATGGCACTATCTTGCAGGCCATCAGTCCAAGCCTCTTTTTCCTATTTGTCTCTGCATTTCACGTCCCTTTCTCCCCAAACAAGCTGCTCGGCCAAAATGGCATTTTCTTTTCGTACATAGAAACACAGAACATTCAGGGCACAGAAGGAGGCCATTCGGCCCATCGTGTCTGCGACGGTCATCGAAGAACATGAAACACTTGTTCAGACAATGACAGCACCAAGTTCGGGTCGGCATGCACTCGAAATGGATGAAAGATGTTGGGCATTGAGGGACGATGGGTTTTGCTGATGCCAGGAGAAATAAACTCAAAGATCTCATCTCCCTCCTTTCAGGTACTGATAATGTTCAAGAGATGTTCTCACTGCCTCAGGCCCATTATCTCCAGTCGCACACTCCTTCCAATCTTGCACATCTTCCTTAGCTTTGAAAACGCTCATTTTTTACACTGGAATTCAATTTGAAGAAAGAGGTGCTGTGATTAGTTGGTGTTGTTAAGGAGATGTCGTGCCAGGAGAGACATAAATGGCTAATGAGAACAGTTACTGTTCTGACACTGTGAGCTACAGTTAAAGGTTGGCGACAATTAAAGTGACAAGCAACAGGTCTTTTCCGAATCTTGGGAGAAATGGCAACAAAAATCTTCCCACAAACTTTGATCAGCGTCAACACATTTTAAAGAAATGTAGGCATTTTACAGAAGGCATGAAAGTGCATTGTATGTCGCTCTAATGGCTTGTCAGATTAAAGAATGATCGGCTGCCCGCTGCTCGATTAGCATTTATGTTGGCGAAAAAGCTAATGTTGATCAGGAGCAAGCATTGGGCTCAGTGATGGGACATTCGTTGGCACCAGAACGACGAGCACCAAGAAAGCAATCTTCCCTGACCGGGAATCGAACCCGGGCCGCGGCGGTGAGAGCGCCGAATCCTAACCACTAGACCACCAGGGAAGCTACGGCTGATGCATGCGAGAGAGGAGTCCAACCTTTTCTTTCCTAATTGTCCCTTTGAAATTCAGGTCTCTTTCGATCCAAAAAAAAGCTGCTCGCCCAAAATGGCATTTTCTTTTAGCACATTGGAACAGAGAACATTCACGGCACAGTGGGAGGCCATTCGGCCCATCGTGTTTGTGACGGTCATCGAACAACATAAAACACTGGTTCAGACAATGACAGCACCAAGTTCGGGTAGGCATGCACACAAAATGGATGAAAGATGATGGACTTTGAGAGACGATGGGTTTTGCAGATGCCAGGATAAATAAACTGAAAGAGCTCATCAGCCTGCTTCTTTCAGATACTGAATGTCTTTATGCTCAAGAGATGTTCTCACTGCCTCAGGCCCATTATATCCAGTCGCACACTCCTTCCAATCTTGCACACCTCCCTTCGCTTTGAAACCGTGCATTTTTTTTTACACTGGGCCTCATTTTGAAGAAAGCGGTGCTGTGATCAGCTGGTGTTGTTAAGGAGATGTAGTGGCAGAAGAGACATAAAAGTCTAAAAAAACAGTGACTGTGCTGACACTGTGAGCTATAGTTAAAGGTTGGCGACAATTAGAGTGTCAGGCAGCAGATCTTTTCCAAATCTGCTGGAAATGGCAACAAAAACCTTCCCACAAACTTTGATCAGCATCACGACTCTTTAAAAATAAATACTGGCATTTTACAGAAGGCAAGAAAGTACATTGTGTGTCACTCCAATGGGTTGTGAGATAAAGGAATGATGGGCAGCCCCTTGTTGCAACCACAGCAGTGTAAAACTGATAGCGATCAGGAGCAATCACTGGCATCAGAACAAACAGCACTTTGCAAATAACGTTCCCTGACCGGGAATCGAGCCCAGGCCGCGGCGGTGAAAGCGCCAAATCCTAACCACTAGACCACCAGGGAAGCACATGGCACAATCTTGCAGGCCATCAGTCCAAGCCTCTTTTTCCTATTTGTCTCTGCATTTCACGTCCCTTTCTCCCCAAACAAGCTGCTCGGCCAAAATGGCATTTTCCTTTCGTACATAGAAACACAGAACATTCAGGGCACAGAAGGAGGCCATTCGGCCCATCGTGTCTGCGACGGTCATCGAAGAACATGAAACACTTGTTCAGACAATGACAGCACCAAGTTCGGGTCGGCATGCACTCGAAATGGATGAAAGATGTTGGGCATTGAGGGACGATGGGTTTTGCTGATGCCAGGAGAAATAAACTCAAAGATCTCATCTCCCTCCTTTCAGGTACTGATAATGTTCAAGAGATGTTCTCACTGCCTCAGGCCCATTATCTCCAGTCGCACACTCCTTCCAATCTTGCACATCTTCCTTAGCTTTGAAAACGCTCATTTTTTACACTGGAATTCAATTTGAAGAAAGAGGTGCTGTGATTAGTTGGTCTTGTTAAGGAGATGTCGTGCCAGGAGAGACATAAATGGCTAATGAGAACAGTTACTGTTCTGACACTGTGAGCTACAGTTAAAGGTTGGCGACAATTAAAGTGACAAGCAACAGGTCTTTTCCGAATCTTGGGAGAAATGGCAACAAAAATCTTCCCACAAACTTTGATCAGCGTCAACACATTTTAAAGAAATGTAGGCATTTTACAGAAGGCATGAAAGTGCATTGTATGTCGCTCTAATGGCTTGTTAGATTAAAGAATGATCGGCTGCCCGCTGCTCGATTAGCATTTATGTTGGCGAAAAAGCTCATGTTGATCAGGAGCAAGCATTGGGCTCAGTGATGGGACATTCGTTGGCACCAGAACGACGAGCACCAAGAAAGCAATCTTCCCTGACCGGGAATCGAACCCAGGCCGCGGCGATGAGAGCGCCGAATCCTAACCACTAGACCACCAGGGAAGCTACGGCTGATGCATGCGAGAGAGGAGTCCAACCTTTTCTTTCCTAATTGTCCCTTTGAAATTCAGGTCTCTTTCGATCCAAAAAAAAGCTGCTCGCCCAAAATGGCATTTTCTTTTAGCACATTGGAACATAGAACATTCACGGCACAGTGGGAGGCCATTCGGCCCATCGTGTTTGTGACGGTCATCGAACAACATAAAACACTGGTTCAGACAATGACAGCACCAAGTTCGGGGAGGCATGCACACAAAATGGATGAAAGATGATGGACTTTGAGAGACGATGGGTTTTGCAGATGCCAGGATAAATAAACTGAAAGAGCTCATCAGCCTGCTTCTTTCAGATACTGAATGTCTTTATGCTCAAGAGATGTTCTCACTGCCTCAGGCCCATTATATCCAGTCGCACACTCCTTCCAATCTTGCACACCTCCCTTCGCTTTGAAACCGTGCATTTTTTTTTACACTGGGCCTCATTTTGAAGAAAGCGGTGCTGTGATCAGCTGGTGTTGTTAAGGAGATGTAGTGGCAGAAGAGGCATAAAAGTCTAAAAAACAGTGACTGTTCTGACACTGTGAGCTATAGTTAAAGGTTGGCGACAATTAGAGTGTCAGGCAGCAGATCTTTTCCAAATCTGCTGGAAATGGCAACAAAAACCTTCCCACAAACTTTGATCAGCGTCACGACTCTTTAAAAATAAATACTGGCATTTTACAGAAGGCAAGAAAGTACATTGTGTGTCACTCTAATGGGTTGTGAGATAAAGGAATGATGGGCAGCCCCTTGTTGCAACCACAGCAGTGCAAAACTGATAGCGATCAGGAGCAATCACTGGCATCAGAACGAACAGCACTTTGCAAATAACGTTCCCTGCCCGGGAATCGAACCCGGGCAGCGGCAGCGAAAGCGCCGAATCCTAACCACTGGACCACCAGGGAAGCACATGGCACGATCTTGCAGGCCATCAGTCCAAGCCTCTTTTTCCTATTTGTCTCTGCATTTCACGTCCCTTTCTCCCCAAACAAGCTGCTCGGCCAAAATGGCATTTTCTTTTCGTACATAGAAACACAGAACATTCAGGGCACAGAAGGAGGCCATTCGGCCCATCGTGTCTGCGACGGTCATCGAAGAACATGAAACACTTGTTCAGACAATGACAGCACCAAGTTCGGGTCGGCATGCACTCGAAATGGATGAAAGATGTTGGGCATTGAGGGACGATGGGTTTTGCTGAAGCCAGGAGAAATAAACTCAAAGATCTCATCTCCCTCCTTTCAGATACTGATAATGTTCAAGAGATGTTCTCACTGCCTCAGGCCCATTATCTCCAGTCGCACACTCCTTCCAATCTTGCACATCTTCCTTAGCTTTGAAAACGCTCATTTTTTACACTGGAATTCAATTTGAAGAAAGAGGTGCTGTGATTAGTTGGTGTTGTTAAGGAGATGTCGTGCCAGGAGAGACATAAATGGCTAATGAGAACAGTTACTGTTCTGACACTGTGAGCTACAGTTAAAGGTTGGCGACAATTAAAGTGACAAGCAACAGGTCTTTTCCGAATCTTGGGAGAAATGGCAAAAAAAATCTGCCCACAAACTTTGATCAGCGTCAACACATTTTAAAGAAATGTAGGCATTTTACAGAAGGCATGAAAGTGCATTGTATGTCGCTCTAATGGCTTGTCAGATTAAAGAATGATCGGCTGCCCGCTGCTCGATTAGCATTTATGTTGGCGAAAAAGCTAATGTTGATCAGGAGCAAGGATTGGGCTCAGTGATGGGACATTCGTTGGCACCAGAACGACGAGCACCAAGAAAGCAATCTTCCCTGACCTGGAATCAAAGTCGGGCCGCGGCGGTGAGAGCGCCGAATCCTAACCACTAGACCACCAGGGAAGCTACGGCTGATGCATGCGAGAGAGGAGTCCAACCTTTTCTTTCCTAATTGTCCCTTTGAAATTCAGGTCTCTTTCGATCCAAAAAAAAGCTGCTCGCCCAAAATGGCATTTTCTTTTAGCACATTGGAACATAGAACATTCACGGCACAGTGGGAGGCCATTCGGCCCATCGTGTTTGTGACGGTCATCGAACAACATAAAACACTGGTTCAGACAATGACAGCACCAAGTTCGGGTAGGCATGCACACAAAATGGATGAAAGATGATGGACTTTGAGAGACGATGGGTTTTGCAGATGCCAGGATAAATAAACTGAAAGAGCTCATCAGCCTGCTTCTTTCAGATACTGAATATCTTTATGCTCAAGAGATGTTCTCACTGCCTCAGGCCCATTATATCCAGTCGCACACTCCTTCCAATCTTGCACACCTCCCTTCGCTTTGAAACCGTGCATTTTTTTTTACACTGGGCCTCATTTTGAAGAAAGCGGTGCTGTGATCAGCTGGTGTTGTTAAGGAGATGTAGTGGCAGAAGAGACATAAAAGTCTAAAAAACACTGACTGTTCTGACACTGTGAGCTATAGTTAAAGGTTGGCGACAATTAGAGTGTCAGGCAGCAGATCTTTTCCAAATCTGTTAGAAATGGCAACAAAAACCTTCCCACAAACTTTGATCAGCGTCACGACTCTTTAAAAATAAATACTGGCATTTTACAGAAGGCAAGAAAGTACATTGTGTGTCACTCTAATGGGTTGTGAGATAAAGGAATGATGGGCAGCCCCTTGTTGCAACCACAGCAGTGTAAAACTGATAGCGATCAGGAGCAATCACTGGCATCAGAACGAACAGCACTTTGCAAATAACGTTCCCTGACCGGGGATCGAACCCGGGCCGCGGCGGTGAAAGCGCCGAATCCTAACCACTAGACCACCAGGGAAGCACATGGCACGATCTTGCAGGCCATCAGTCCAAGCCTCTTTTTCCTATTTGTCTCTGCATTTCACGTCCCTTTCTCCCCAAACAAGCTGCTCGGCCAAAATGGCATTTTCTTTTCGTACATAGAAACACAGAACATTCAGGGCACAGAAGGAGGCCATTCGGCCCATCGTGTCTGCGACGGTCATCGAAGAACATGAAACACTTGTTCAGACAATGACAGCACCAAGTTCGGGTCGGCATGCACTCGAAATGGATGAAAGATGTTGGGCATTGAGGGACGATGGGTTTTGCTGATGCCAGGAGAAATAAACTCAAAGATCTCATCTCCCTCCTTTCAGGTACTGATAATGTTCAAGAGATGTTCTCACTGCCTCAGGCCCATTATCTCCAGTCGCACACTCCTTCCAATCTTGCACATCTTCCTTAGCTTTGAAAACGCTCATTTTTTACACTGGAATTCAATTTGAAGAAAGAGGTGCTGTGATTAGTTGGTGTTGTTAAGGAGATGTCGTGCCAGGAGAGACATAAATGGCTAATGAGAACAGTTACTGTTCTGACACTGTGAGCTACAGTTAAAGGTTGGCGACAATTAAAGTGACAAGCAACAGGTCTTTTCCGAATCTTGGGAGAAATGGCAACAAAAATCTTCCCACAAACTTTGATCAGCGTCAACACATTTTAAAGAAATGTAGGCATTTTACAGAAGGCATGAAAGTGCATTGTATGTCGCTCTAATGGCTTGTTAGATTAAAGAATGATCGGCTGCCCGCTGCTCGATGAGCATTTATGTTGGCGAAAAAGCGAATGTTGATCAGGAGCAAGCATTGGGCTCAGTGATGGGACATTCGTTGGCACCAGAACGACGAGCACCAAGAAAGCAATCTTCCCTGACCGGGAATCGAACCCGGGCCGCGGCGGTGAGAGCGCCGAATCCTAACCACTAGACCACCAGGGAAGATACGGCTGACACATGCGAGAGAGGAGTCCAACCTTTTCTTTCTTAATTGTCCCTTTGAAATTCAGGTCTCTTTCGATTCAAAAAAAAGCTGCTCGCCCAAAATGGCATTTTCTTTTAGCACATTGGAACATAGAACATTCACGGCACAGTGGGAGGCCATTCGGCCCATCGTGTTTGTGACGGTCATCGAACAACATAAAACACTGGTTCAGACAATGACAGCACCAAGTTCGGGTAGGCATGCACACAAAATGGATGAAAGATGATGGACTTTGAGAGACGATGGGTTTTGCAGATGCCAGGATAAATAAACTGAAAGAGCTCATCAGCCTGCTTCTTTCAGATACTGAATGTCTTTATGCTCAAGAGATGTTCTCACTGCCTCAGGCCCATTATATCCAATCGCACACTCCTTCCAATCTTGCACACCTCCCTTCGCTTTGAAACCGTGCATTTTTTTTTACACTGGGCCTCATTTTGAAGAAAGCGGTGCTGTGATCAGCTGGTGTTGTTAAGGAGATGTAGTGGCAGAAGAGACATAAAATTCTAAAAAAACAGTGACTGTGCTGACACTGTGAGCTATAGTTAAAGGTTGGCGACAATTAGAGTGTCAGGCAGCAGATCTTTTCCAAATCTGCTGGAAATGGCAACAAAAACCTTCCCACAAACTTTGATCAGCATCACGACTCTTTAAAAATAAATACTGGCATTTGACAGAAGGCAAGAAAGTACATTGTGTGTCACTCTAATGGGTTGTGAGATAAAGGAATGATGGGCAGCCCCTTGTTGCAACCACAGCAGTGTAAAACTGATAGCGATCAGGAGCAATCACTGGCATCAGAACGAACAGCACTTTGCAAATAACGTTCCCTGACCGGGAATCGAACCGGTGCCGCGGCAGTGAAAGCGCCGAATCCTAACCACCAGACCACCAGGGAAGCACATGGCACGATCTTGCAGGCCATCAGTCCAAGCCTCTTTTTTCTATTTCTCTCTGCATTTCACGTCCCTTTCTCCCCAAACAAGCTGCTCGGCCAAAATGGCATTTTCTTTTCGTACATAGAAACACAGAACATTCAGGGCACAGAAGGAGGCCATTCGGCCCATCGTGTTTGCGACGGTCATCGAAGAACATGAAACACTGGTTCAGACAATGACAGCACCAAGTTCGGGTAGGCATGCACACAAAATGGATGAAAGATGATGGACTTTGAGAGACGATGGGTTTTGCAGATGCCAGGATAAATAAACTGAAAGAGCTCATCAGCCTGCTTCTTTCAGATACTGAATGTCTTTATGCTCAAGAGATGTTCTCACTGCCTCAGGCCCATTATATCCAGTCGCACACTCCTTCCAATCTTGCACACCTCCCTTCGCTTTGAAACCGTGCATTTTTTTTTACACTGGGCCTCATTTTGAAGAAAGCGGTGCTGTGATCAGCTGGTGTTGTTAAGGAGATGTAGTGGCAGAAGAGACATAAAAGTCTAAAAAAACAGTGACTGTGCTGACACTGTGAGCTATAGTTAAAGGTTGGCGACAATTAGAGTGTCAGGCAGCAGATCTTTTCCAAATCTGTTAGAAATGGCAACAAAAACCTTCCCACAAACTTTGATCAGCGTCACGACTCTTTAAAAATAAATACTGGCATTTTACAGAAGGCAAGAAAGTACATTGTGTGTCACTCTAATGGGTTGTGAGATAAAGGAATGATGGGCAGCCCCTTGTTGCAACCACAGCAGTGTAAAACTGATAGCAATCACTGGCATCAGAACGAACAGCACTTTGCAAATAACGTTCCCTGACCGGGGATCGAACCCGGGCCGCAGCGGTGAAAGCGCAGAATCCTAACCACTAGACCACCAGGGAAGCACATGGCACGATCTTGCAGGCCATCAGTCCAAGCCTCTTTTTCCTATTTGTCTCTGCATTTCACGTCCCTTTCTCCCCAAACAAGCTGCTCGGCCAAAGTGGCATTTTCTTTTCGTACATCGAAACACAGAACATTCAGGGCACAGAAGGAGGCCATTCGGCCCATCGTGTCTGCGACGGTCATCGAAGAACATGAAACACTTGTTCAGACAATGACAGCACCAAGTTCGGGTCGGCATGCACTCGAAATGGATGAAAGATGTTGGGCATTGAGGGACGATGGGTTTTGCTGATGCCAGGAGAAATAAACTCAAAGATCTCATCTCCCTCCTTTCAGGTACTGATAATGTTCAAGAGATGTTCTCACTGCCTCAGGCCCATTATCTCCAGTCGCACACTCCTTCCAATCTTGCACATCTTCCTTAGCTTTGAAAACGCTCATTTTTTACACTGGAATTCAATTTGAAGAAAGAGGTGCTGTGATTAGTTGGTGTTGTTAAGGAGATGTCGTGCCAGGAGAGACATAAATGGCTAATGAGAACAGTTACTGTTCTGACACTGTGAGCTACAGTTAAAGGTTGGCGACAATTAAAGTGACAAGCAACAGGTCTTTTCCGAATCTTGGGAGAAATGGCAACAAAAACCTTCCCACAAACTTTGATCAGCGTCACGACTCTTTAAAAATAAATACTGGCATTTTACAGAAGGCAAGAAAGTACATTGTGTGTCACTCTAATGGGTTGTGAGATAAAGGAATGATGGGCAGCCCCTTGTTGCAACCACAGCAGTGTAAAACTGATAGCGATCAGGAGCAATCACTGGCATCAGAACGAACAGCACTTTGCAAATAACGTTCCCTGACCGGGAATCGAACCGGTGCCGCGGCAGTGAAA
Organism: Heptranchias perlo; assembly: GCF_035084215.1. Classification (NCBI taxonomy): domain Eukaryota; kingdom Metazoa; phylum Chordata; class Chondrichthyes; order Hexanchiformes; family Hexanchidae; genus Heptranchias; species Heptranchias perlo. The sequence goes on along the minus strand of NC_090326.1, from coordinate 5,803,148 downwards.
GCGCCGAATCCTAACCACCAGACCACCAGGGAAGCACATGGCACGATCTTGCAGGCCATCAGTCCAAGCCTCTTTTTTCTATTTCTCTCTGCATTTCACGTCCCTTTCTCCCCAAACAAGCTGCTCGGCCAAAATGGCATTTTCTTTTCGTACATAGAAACACAGAACATTCAGGGCACAGAAGGAGGCCATTCGGCCCATCGTGTTTGCGACGGTCATCGAAGAACATGAAACACTGGTTCAGACAATGACAGCACCAAGTTCGGGTAGGCATGCACACAAAATGGATGAAAGATGATGGACTTTGAGAGACGATGGGTTTTGCAGATGCCAGGATAAATAAACTGAAAGAGCTCATCAGCCTGCTTCTTTCAGATACTGAATGTCTTTATGCTCAAGAGATGTTCTCACTGCCTCAGGCCCATTATATCCAGTCGCACACTCCTTCCAATCTTGCACACCTCCCTTCGCTTTGAAACCGTGCATTTTTTTTTACACTGGGCCTCATTTTGAAGAAAGCGGTGCTGTGATCAGCTGGTGTTGTTAAGGAGATGTAGTGGCAGAAGAGACATAAAAGTCTAAAAAAACAGTGACTGTGCTGACACTGTGAGCTATAGTTAAAGGTTGGCGACAATTAGAGTGTCAGGCAGCAGATCTTTTCCAAATCTGTTAGAAATGGCAACAAAAACCTTCCCACAAACTTTGATCAGCGTCACGACTCTTTAAAAATAAATACTGGCATTTTACAGAAGGCAAGAAAGTACATTGTGTGTCACTCTAATGGGTTGTGAGATAAAGGAATGATGGGCAGCCCCTTGTTGCAACCACAGCAGTGTAAAACTGATAGCGATCAGGAGCAATCACTGGCATCAGAACAAACAGCACTTTGCAAATAACGTTCCCTGACCGGGAATCGAACCCGGGCTGCGGCGGTGAAAGCGCCGAATCCTAACCACTAGACCACCAGGGAAGCACATGGCATGATCTTGCAGGCCATCAGTCCAAGCCTCTTTTTCCTATTTGTCTCTGCAATTCACGTCCCTTTCTCCCCAAACAAGCTGCTCGGCCAAAATGGCATTTTCTTTTCGTACATAGAAACACAGAACATTCAGGGCACAGAAGGAGGCCATTCGGCCCATCGTGTCTGCGACGGTCATCGAAGAACATGAAACACTTGTTCAGACAATGACAGCACCAAGTTCGGGTCGGCATGCACTCGAAATGGATGAAAGATGTTGGGCATTGAGGGACGATGGGTTTTGCTGATGCCAGGAGAAATAAACTCAAAGATCTCATCTCCCTCCTTTCAGGTACTGATAATGTTCAAGAGATGTTCTCACTGCCTCAGGCCCATTATCTCCAGTCGCACACTCCTTCCAATCTTGCACATCTTCCTTAGCTTTGAAAACGCTCATTTTTTACACTGGAATTCAATTTGAAGAAAGAGGTGCTGTGATTAGTTGGTCTTGTTAAGGAGATGTCGTGCCAGGAGAGACATAAATGGCTAATGAGAACAGTTACTGTTCTGACACTGTGAGCTACAGTTAAAGGTTGGCGACAATTAAAGTGACAAGCAACAGGTCTTTTCCGAATCTTGGGAGAAATGGCAAAAAAAATCTTCCCACAAACTTTGATCAGCGTCAACACATTTTAAAGAAATGTAGGCATTTTACAGAAGGCATGAAAGTGCATTGTATGTCGCTCCAATGGCTTGTTAGATTAAAGAATGATCGGCTGCCCGCTGCTCGATTAGCATTTATGTTGGCGAAAAAGCTAATGTTGATCAGGAGCAAGCATTGGGCTCAGTGATGGGACATTCGTTGGCACCAGAACGACGAGCACCAAGAAAGCAATCTTCCCTGACCGGGAATCGAACCCGGGCCGCGGCGCTGAGAGCGCCGAATCCTAACCACTAGACCACCAGGGAAGCTACGGCTGATGCATGCGAGAGAGGAGTCCAACCTTTTCTTTCCTAATTGTCCCTTTGAAATTCAGGTCTCTTTCGATCCAAAAAAAGCTGCTCGCCCAAAATGGCATTTTCTTTTAGCACATTGGAACACAGAACATTCACGGCACAGTGGGAGGCCATTCGGCCCATCGTGTTTGTGACGGTCATCGAACAACATAAAACACTGGTTCAGACAATGACAGCACCAAGTTCGGGTAGGCATGCACACAAAATGGATGAAAGATGATGGACTTTGAGAGACGATGGGTTTTGCAGATGCCAGGATAAATAAACTGAAAGAGCTCATCAGCCTGCTTCTTTCAGATACTGAATGTCTTTATGCTCAAGAGATGTTCTCACTGCCTCAGGCCCATTATATCCAGTCGCACACTCCTTCCAATCTTGCACACCTCCCTTCGCTTTGAAACCGTGCATTTTATTTTACACTGGGCCTCATTTTGAAGAAAGCGGTGCTGTGATCAGCTGGTGTTGTTAAGGAGATGTAGTGGCAGAAGAGACATAAAAGTCTAAAAAAACAGTGACTGTTCTGACACTGTGAGCTACATTTAAAGGTTGGCGACAATTAAAGTGACAAGCAACAGGTCTTTTCTGAATCTTGGGAGAAATGGCAAAAAAAATCTTCCCACAAACTTTGATCAGTGTCAACACATTTTAAAGAAATGTAAACAATTTTACAACACCAAGTTATAGTCCAACAATTTTATTTTAAATTCGCAAGCTTTCGGAGGCTTCCTCCTTCCTCAGGTGAACGAAATGAAATCCTCGAAATGAAATCGCATTTATAATTCACAGAACATTGCTTGATGATTACAGACAGTTTTTTCAACTGCCCGTTGCCAAGGCAATCAGTGTGCAGACAGACAGTTGTTACCTGCAAGGTCTCAGAATATGCAAATCACCAAAAAAAAAAAAAAATAAAATAAACAGAGATAGAGAGGTAGAAACATAGAAAAGACAGCAACTGACCCGTTATATTAAAAACAGATAACATTTGTTCGCTGGTGGGGTAACGTGTCGCGTGACATGAACCCAAGATCCCGGTTGAGGCCGTCCTCATGGGTGCGGAACTTGGCTATCAATTTCTGCTCGACGATTTTGCGTTGTCGTGTGTCTCGAAGGCCGCCTTGGAGTACGCTTGCCCGAAGGTCGGTGGATGAATGTCCATGACTGCTGAAGTGTTCCCCGACTGGGAGGGAACCCTCCTGTTTGGCGATTGTTGCGCGGTGTCCGTTCATCCGTTGTCGCAGCGTCTGCATGGTCTCGCCAATGTACCATGCTCTGGGTCATCCTTTCCTGAAACGTATGAGGTAGACAACGTTGGCCGAGTCACAGGAGTATGAACCATGCACCTGGTGGGTGGTGTCCTCTCGTGTGATGGTGGTATCTGTGTCGATGATCTGGCATGTCTTGCAGAGGTTACCGTGGCAGGGTTGTGTGGTGTCGTGGACGCTGTTCTCTTGAAAGCTAGGTAATTTGCTGCGAACGATGGTCTGTTTGAGGTTGGGTGGCTGTTTGAAGGCGAGTATTGGAGGTGTGGGGATGGCCATAGCGAGGTGTTCGTCGTCATTGATGACATGTTGAAGGCTGCGGAGAACATGGCGTAGTTTCTCCGCTCCGGGGAAGTACTGGACGACAAAGGGTACTCTGTTGGTTGCATCCCGTTATGAACCTTCTCTGTCGGTTCAGCCCACAGAAGCTGCTTGGCGGCTTCCCACCTTCGGAAGTCCAGTTGGGAGCCTGAGTCCGACCACAACCTCCAGTCACTGAGGCTTATTCATGTATTCAACACATGTGTGACGCAGAGTCTGAAACTGGAGGTTCTGGAAGTCCCTGCACCTGGAGAATTGAGTCTTTATTGGGGTCTTGCAAAGGTCTCAGCCATCGACCTTTGCTGGATGCGATCTACCAAACTCCAGGGCCGTTTGGTCGGTCTTGATCAGCACCCTCCAGTTGTGGCCAATGTAGACAGCGTCTATAGTGCCTCCGCCAACCTGCTTCACACTTTTCAGTTCACTGATCCAACTGCTGAACTTCAGTCGTGAAAGCATCAGAGGGAAAGTCATCGCTCAGGAAACTAGTCCTGTTCCACCCACCACAATCCAAATAGTGGGACATGTGGGTTTGGCGGAGCTTCCTTCAGTGTTTGACGCATATTCGTGTTCTCCACCACCAAATCCATAGTGGCCAGCTTTACTTATTGCAGGATAATGCCTCACAGGTGAATTGAGGGAGCAATCCCTGCCACAGAGTGAGGACCACTTTCAGAGAGCATCACTGCAGCAGCAGGTTGTGTGGCTGCCATTAATAAAGGAGCAGGGTCTATCGTCCAGTGGATCTTGTATCACCACTTAGCTTGGCTGCGCATCTTGGAGTTCCTTCAGTAACTGCAGCAACAACCACTGCAGATGCCCTTAGATGCTGAGGGCTTCTGTGGCGAGCGAGTGGAGGAGCTGCTTCAGGGTACAAGCATCTCCAGCAGAACTTTCAGGCATTCCCGGATTGGCATGCAAGGAGACACTGTCTCACTTTGCAGCTGAGCCCACCCCATCCACAGGCCCTTTCAGGGACAGCAGTCTTTTCAAAGCTTTCGCCGGACTGCAATGTCTTTGTGTCATGTTAGCCCGTTTTTCCAGATTAGGACCTGGAAAGCAGGGAGCACGCAACAAGTAACCTTCAAGGCCCTCTCCAGCTCTCCCTCTCCAAGCAGTGATTCCTGCCTTTGATTGCCCACCACAGATGTGGATGGATGAGCCATTTCTACTACTTCCATGTGGAAATGGATCACTCGGGACACTTGGGCCTCGGAGACCAGAATTAGTGAGCATCCAATGCATTAGCTCCTTGAGCCTTCATGTTTTCATAATGTAGTTTGGTTTGACCATCAAAGCAACCAGCTACTAATGGGCAAACTGGCAGTTGAGATCAGTATCTTCGACCATCCACACTGAGAGCGAGTGAGTGATAGTCATAGTCATCTTCTTCCTCCAGAAGGACGAACTGTTGGGGATATTTCACCAGTTAAGCCTTGCTCCATCAATTAAGTTTCCACAGGCCTCCTTTGTCACAGCATCTGAACTAGAGCTGCTGGTCCTGAGATCACAGTGTTCTCCAGGTATTGGTGCTGCAGCCATCAGGCTGTTCAGCTTCGATATGGGTGGGAGGCTACATTCAGGATCAATGGACTTCTAGGCCAATCGATATGGATGAGTTCACTTGGCATTTCAACAGGCTCAAGGTTTGAATGCTACAATAAGACATTATATACCTTCAGACTTGATGCGGCGTAAGTCACTGCGCCTCCAGACACACAATTTGACAGTAGTCCGGAGCGCCTACAAACAGGGAGGGGCCCAGACCCGGTACCTCTGTCAACATGACACGTTACTTCCCATTGGTGCTTGAAGCATGGGTTGATATTCTTGGTGCCAATTTTGGTCGGGATGGACAATAAAACAGTCGGCACACTCAGCTAACTTGTAATCCACCCTGACGAGTGGATGATCCACACGTAGGTAGTCCAGAATATCATCAGGAGTTGGGGAGTTAACAAATCAATCAACTTGCTCACATTACTGGACAATCACCAATCTGCTAAAGGACCTCAGGCAGTCAGGGTGGAGACTGGGATAGTCTCTCATTCTTTTGTTTTTAGATTATGTTGTTCAGGATTGCCTGATCTCCAGAATGCTGTAGAAAATTACAGCAGAACGTGATTCTCGTTAAACCTTTCCTGGCCTCACAAACCGTGCTTCTCAGGCACTCCGGTTTTGAATGCTGCCAGTCTGACTTGAGGAGTCCACGGGAGAACACCAAGTCTTTTGAAGACCCTATAAGGTCTATTAGAGATCGAAAAGTTAACATATGTGTGGAGATGGAAGATATGGGTATGGTTCTCAATTAATACTTTGCATCTTTCTTCACAATAACAGGGAATGATGCAGAGATTGAAATTAAGAATGAGTGTGAAATAATGGATGGGATTAACATAGTGAGAGAGGAAGTATTAAGGGGTTTAGCATTTATGAAAGTAGATAAACCGCCAGGCCCGGATGGAATGCATTTCAGGCTGTTAAGAGAAGCAAGGGAGGAAATAACTGAGGCTTTGACTATCACTTTCCAATCCTCACTGGCTCGGCCAGAGGATTGCAGGAATGCTAATGTTGTACGGTTGTTTAAAAAGCGAGAAACAGAAAGACCGAGTAATTAAAAACCAGTGAGTGTAACCTCGATGGTGGGCAAATAATTGGAATCGATTCTGAGGGACAGCATAATCGTCATTTAGAAAGGCACAGGTTAATCAAGGACATTCAGCATGGATTTGTTAAGGGAAGTTTGTGTCTAAATAATTTGATTCAATTTTTTGTGCACTTAACAAGGAGGGTTGATCAGGGTAACATATACGATGTAGTGTACATGGATTTTTGCAAGGCTTTTGACAAGGTCCCACATGGCAGACTGGTTAACAAAGTAAAAGCCCATGGAATCCAAGGGAAAGGGGCTAGTTGCTCCAGAATTGGCTCAGTGGTAAGAACAAAGGGTAATGGTTGATGGTTTTTTTCGTGATTGGAAGGCTGTTTCCAGTGGGTTACCACAAGGCTCAGTACTAGGTCCCTTGCTTTTTGTGGTATATATTAATGATTTGGACTTGAATGTGGGGGGCTTGATCAAGAAGTTTGCAGACGATATAAAAATTGGCTGTGAGTTTGGTAGTGAGGAGGAAAGCTATAGTCTGCAAGACGATATCGATGGACTGGTCAGGTGGGCAGAAAAGTGGCAAATAGAATTCAATCCAGGGAAGTGTGAGGTAATGCATTTGGGGAGGTCAAACAAGGTAAGGGAGTACACAATAAATGGTAGGATATTGAGAAACAAAAGGGACCTTGGAGTGCATGTCCACAGATCCTGAAAGTAGCAGGACAAGTCGATAAGCTGGTTAAAAAGGCATACGGAATACTTCCCTTTATTAGCCGTGGCATAGAATATTAGAGCAGGGAGGTTATGCTGGAAATGTATAAAACATTGGTTAGTCCACAGCTTGAGTACTGCGTACAGTTCTCGTCACTACATTACAGGAAATATGTGATTGCACTAGAGAGGCTACAGAGAAGATTTACGAGGATGTTGCCAGGGCTTGAGAATTTTAGCTATGAGAAAAGATTGGATAGGCTGGGGCTGTTTTCTTTGGAACAAAGGAGGCTAATTGGGAGATTTAATTTAGGTATGTAAAATTATGATGGGACTAGATAGAGTGGATAGGGAGGACCTTTTTCCCTTAGTAGAGGGGTCAGTGATCAGGGGGCATAGCTTTAAAGTAATTGGTCTGCGGATTAGACGGCAGCTGAGGAGAATTTTTTTTTTACCCAGAGGGTGGTGGAGGTCTGGAACTCACTGCCTGAAAGAGTGGTGGAGGCAGAAACCCTCAAATCATTGGCAAAGTAATTGGATGCACACTTGAAATGCCGTAACCTACAGGGCTACGGACCATGTGCTGGAAAGTGGGATTAAGCTGGAGAGCTCTTTTTCTGCCGGCACGGACGCAATGGGCCGAATGACGTCCTTCTATGCCGTAACTTTCTGTGGTTCTATGACTCTACCTTTCTTATGGAATCTTCATTCTTCATTCGGACGTACTCCACACACTGCTGGACACAGTCCGAGTGGTACTCAGGGCGAGAAGGGTGGGCACTGCAAGGGAACACACTCTGGCTTCCAGCACAAACAGATCTAATTGATTGTTATTCACGGCTGCTAGATCCAAACAGTAAGGTGAACCTTCAGGATCAGGATCCTGCTAGCTTTTGATTGATGGCCTGGCTTTTGAGATGGAATGTCTATCAGATTAGGGTAGATTAGCAGTATGGTACTGACCGTGGTGGACACAGTACTTGTTTCCCAAACACACCTCTAACATGGAGCCACCCTCCTATCTTTACCAGGTATCACTGCTCAGGTTGGCATTCGTGGGTAATGCTCACTTTATCATAAGTGTCCTGGTCACTTATGATAACGTCCCTTTTAAACTCAACCCTTGTAAACTGCTCCCTTTTAAACTGCCCTCTTGGCAGCTGCTCCCTTGTAAACTGTCCCCTTGTAAAATGATCCCTTGCAAACCGCCCCTTTGTAAATGGATCCGTTGTAAACTGCTCCCTTATAAACTGGTCCCTTGTAAACTGATCCCTTGTAAATTGGTCCCTTGTAAACTGCCCACTTGTAACTTGATCCCTTGTATAATGCTCCCTTGTAAACTGCTCCCTTGTAAATTACCCCCTTGTAAACTGATCCCTTGTAAACTGTCCCCTTATAAATTGTTCCCTTATAAATTGTTCCCTTGTAAACTGATCCCTTGTAAACTGTCCCCTTATAAACTGTTCCCTTGTAAACTGATCCCTTATAAACCGTTCCCTTGTCAACTGATCCCTTGTAAACTTTCCCCTTCTAAATTGTTCCCTTGTAAACTGATCCCTTGTAAACTGATCCCTTATAAACTGTTCCCTTGTAAACTGATCCCTTATAAACTGTTCCCTTGTAAACTATTCCCTTATAAACTGGTGCCTTAAAAACTGCCTCCTTGTAAAATGATGCCTTGTAAGCT